>NC_048893.1:137388701-137628309 GCF_011077185.1 Oxyura jamaicensis
CCCTCCCTCCTGCGCGCCGGGAGCGCGGCCGAGGCGGCGCCCGCCCCGCGCAAGCTGCGCCCGCGCAGCACCCGCGCAGAGCCCGCGCAGCGCCCGCCCGGCGTGGGGGGGGGGGGGCGGGGGGGGACAAGGGGGGAGGGCCCAGACGGCGGCACTTGGGGGAAGGGGGGAAAAGGGGGAGCCGGTGGCAACTTGCACCCCAAAATGTTCCGGTGGTGGAAGTTGTGATCGGGGCTGTTTGGGGGATTTTGGGGGTGTTATTTTTATTTATTTATTTATTTATTCTAATAAGTCCGCTCTGGTCTCCCCCATGTGTGATCCTAATCCCATGCATGATCCCAGCCCCAGGTGTGATCCCAACCCCATTTGTGATCCCAGACCCACTCATGATCCCATCCCCACTCATGATCCCAGCCCCACACACACCACCACTGTACCCATGGAAATTGGGGTGGGTGTACCATGGCCATGGGGCAGGCCGTGGGCCTTGTCCCACAGCACTCAGCCACAGCCGTGGGTGCCCATGGGGCAGTTCAGCCACGATCTGGGGTTGGGTTAATGTGCTTTTTGCATCCTCCTTGGATGTGAGAATAGCTACACATGTGCAAATCCCACACTGATTCCTCCTTGGACGTGTGCAAATCTACAGGCTCCGTCTACATGACAGTCTACGTTGATTTGCACAGCACGTTAGAGACCCGGGTGCACACACATCCTTCAAACATGAGGGATGTCTGGTTAGCAATGGAGGTGCCTGCCAGCGGTTGGTGCCTGTGTCCCAACGAGAGCGAAACCCCTCAGTCTGTGCGCCCCGCCTGAGCAAAGCACTGCCTGTGGGATCTGGCCGGCCGGTTGGGGCAGGCTGCCCCATCTGTAGCTGCTGCACCACGTCGGGAGAGGGTAATGCGTAGAACTTCCCAGAAAATTGCGCTTTTTAGCTAAGCAGCGACAAGCTGCCGGAGAAGTGCCATGTCATCACAGAAGGGAGAAACAATGTGCAAAGCCCGCGATGGCAGGAGGGGGCTGTTGGCGTGACAGTGCCAGCGTGAATATCCACGGGGCCATCCCGTCCTGGGAGATCCCTGCTCTCTGAGAGCAAGCCAAGCAAGCTGGAGGCTGAAGGTGGTGCCCTGACACGCGTGGAGTCCTGCCAGCCCCATTTCTACAGCCTTCTGGGCATGTTTTGGGGCCGTCGGGCTCTGTTATTCATTCCCAAGCTAGCCAGATTTCATTTCGTGTCAGTCACCCTGCTCCAGCTGCAGGCACACCTCTGGCTGCCGTGTAGGAACGCTCCAAGGGAAAGGTTTGAAAACCCGTACGTCCGTACAGCAGGCTCTCAGCAAGCCCTCTGAAAATCCCGAGCCACTCCAGAGCTGCTTCTGTGCCTCTGCACAGCCAAGGTGGTGCTGCCTCCTACTGCCAGAAGTCCCCAGACCCTGTGGAAGTGGCACATCTTCAGCCGGAGGGACCCGCGGGAGCTGGCTCCTGCCCGCTCCGTCTGCTCACCTTCCCGGTGGGATGGAGAAGGATGCGGGCAGGGACGACAGGGCTTGAGACACCCCCTGCCTAACCACAGCGGATGAGGATGAAAAGGCAGGAAAGCAGGACAGCTCAGAGGCCACGCTTGGTCCAGCATTAGTAAAGCCACCTGAAAACAGCCTTTTCTGGGACAACGCTTAGCGGGGCTGAAGACAGCCTGAAAACCAGGTAAAAACTCTCAGCACAAATATTACTTATGAGCGAAGGAGTAAGGGCAGCATATTTATGCTGACCTTTTAAAGCCACGGCCTGTACTGCACCACTCTCCGTGCTTCAAGAGAGATTTTGCAACTGGCATTGCAGCACGGACCCGATTCTCCCGCAGAGCCCCAGCTTGCACGGTGATTTGCAGCAGCGCTTAAATCACCCTCCAAGTGGAATTTAGGGCAGGGGAGGCTTGGGCTGTCTTTACGGCCTAAATCACTGGAGGTAGACCCCCCTTACATCAGCGGTGGAGCTGACCGTGGGTCACTCTGAGAAGTGTGAGGCGTGCTGTGGTGCTAACAGGTGGCAGCACACAAGCCCGCTGGAAAGTTGGAAGTGAAATTCTGTAGGCTAAATGCATCACCCAAACCAAGATCAACAGAAAAAAGTAAACAAACAGCGTGAGCAGCACTGAGTGAATTAAATTTCAGACGGTAATATATAATGATGGCAACATAGGCGGCATGTTTTATGTTTTTAATATGTTTTAATACATGAGATTTTTTTTTCTTTTACATTTCTTGCATGTATATTTTTATTGCTGTGTTATCTTTCCCATCAGCTACGATTCTCAGGCAGAGCAGAGTACATCAAGACTAACTGCATTGAAATTAATGTCACTTGAAAATCTCAACTTAGCAGCCAAGTGCTGGCCTTGATGGCATTTTTGAAGCTCCTTGTATATGACCCCACACCAGCAGGTTACCCTTCCAGCCCTGATTTTTCTTTCTCCATGATGTGTGTCCTATATATGACAAAGCATAGCATGATCCTAACCGTAACCTGCAATAAATGAGCACAGATTTGGAAGGAGCTCAGGCCCCTGACTGAAGGAACACATTTTATGCTGCCTGTTGCAACCCATGGCTTTCCTGCAGTCACCGATCCCCCTCGGTCACCCCTTGCTATGGGACTTGGCAACGAGGTTTGCAGCTCTTGCAGAGAGTGAAGCCTGCCTCTCTAGGGAAGCATGGTGTTGCAAAAAATACAAATAAACTATGTGCCATCCAATCCTGCTCACTATATGTATATATTTAAAGATTCACCTAGAAATTACTCGGCCCCTATTTGGGCTCCTTCCTGTGTCATCAACTCTTTATTAACAATAAGCTAGCAACTGTGCCCAGTCAAGCTAACTTTCTAAGAAGAGCTGAAAGCCTGTGAACAACACGTAATTCAAACCCATTACATAAAGAATGCGTGTAACAAGAAAGCTGAACATCATCTTAAAAGTTGACATTTCCCACTTCCCAGACTCTCTGTCTTGAGTGCGGCATAGCAACTGCCGGAGGAAGAGTAAAGATAATTTTAATGCAACATAAAATAAGGGGGAGGTGAGAAATACTACATTCTTCACATCCTGTGTGAAAAATCTCTCTCTAGTATCTCTTCAGCATAACCTACCTTTAAAACAGTGTTTACCCGGTGAGCAATGTATTAATTCCCAGGGAATTCACAGGACCTTAGCCGAACGCTTTCGCAGACCAGGAAAGGAGTTCCAGAGGTACTGTGAGATACAGAAATAAGCAGTTTAAATACGTTTCTGGTGAGTAGCAAAGGAAATTCCTCAGCATTGGTACAGTGTGTTTCAAGGATGTGATTCTCTCCTTCGTTACCCCACATGTGCCACGCCAACGCAGAGGTGCTCTTGCCCAAAAAAACTAATCCATCGGCATTTCCCCCGGAGGGCAGATTGCTACCCTGCTCGGAGGGAAGGCCACCGAGCACAGGTACACTTTTTTCAGGGTGCAATGCACATCTCTTTGCAAGTCAGTCTTCACAGAGAGCTCCAGCAACTGCTCCAGGCTCCTGTGTAAGCTGGGACATGACATATACAGTTCCTCGGTGGGTGTTTACATAAAGCCCAGACACAAATCTCTTCCAAAGCATGGAGAAGGCAGGAAGCATTATTTAGTCTTGCTCCTGCAACTCGTCACCACGCCGAGCAGTATCGGCACCTCAGGGACAAGTGCTCCTAAATTAGAGTAGGTGCTGCAGAATCAGTCCCCCGGAGCTTTAGGACGTGTTTTGTTTGTCCAGTGGGCTCTTAAGTAGTCCATTGCATATGTTTTATAACAAGAGGGTTGCTATTTAAATTTCAGTACAGCACCCCACTTTAATTAGATACTTACAGGCTTAAGCATAATGGAGTTTTAAACGTAGTTCCTTTCATAACCTCGTAGAGTTTACAGCAAGGTAAAACCACTGGATTATCTAGTCCAGCCAGCTGTATATCACAGCCGATCCAGTTTCACAGTTTTTTTTCCTGTATTGAGCTCAGTACCATGCAGTCTGTGCAGCTGCACAGCCCGTAGTTGAGTATTCCAAACATAATAAAATGCACATTCATAAATAATTTTACTCACTGGACAGCATTACTTCCCCCCGTACCTATATATCTTCAAGCCGATAATGTTTCATTAAGTAACTGCGAAGTTCCATCACAGTGCCAATCGTTGCTTCAGCAGAGAGCAAAATGACCTCTGAATTGGGTTTCCCTATTCGTTTCAACTTGCAATCTGCTCTGAAATTCCTTAGGATGAAAGTTGTGTTTATGTCTGATAGGTAGCGTGTGCTGAACCATAACTCTGATTCAGTACAAGTGCTCCTCATCCCGGGCTCTTATATACCCCTTTATTGCATTATTATATGCTATATTCGTTAGACGGTTCTTCTCTAGTCACTACAGAAGATGCCAAAAAATTATTGTGAATGATTTCTCTCCCGCAAATATCATCACAGTCTATTTATACACAGTAGCTTCTGAGATTTGATAAGACCAGAGCATAATGTGGCATGGATACAGATGCTGTCAAAGCTCAGTTAACACAACATATTTCATCACCCTCCCACTTAACATGCGTAATACACAAATGGTTGCAAACTATCACTCTTTTAAAGAAACGAAATATATGGATTTAATTTTTAATGATTTAGCTTGGTAATTAATCCAAATTATTAGTTAACTATTGCTAAAACGGAGAAGTATAATGGATTCCGTGGATAATGAAAATATTTATTATTTTAATAAGTTGCGTGGCTGGAAGTCTCAGTCAAGTCTCCGTCTGCCGGCCACATCCTGCTCCCGACTCGCATGTAGGACCCCCACCGAGGTGCGTCGATGGCCGTGTCCCTGAACGAAGAAATATAAATTGCTGTTTCCGAATATTGATGACAGCATCTATCATGTCAGCTGTAGAATTGATCCGCCTTAAATTATGAGCCGGGGCTGAAGGAATTATGCCAATTAGAGACACACGCATTTCTTTTCCCTCATTTTTCTCTTTCCTGTATATTTTTCCCCACACACAAAAGGTTTTGAGACCTGTTTATGTTATCACAGTCCTTCTGTTTTCCTGAGTAAGACCTAAAAAGAAGATGTAATTGCTGGACAGAAGTGTTACGAGGGCCGTTTGGGGCTCAGGGGAGGGGAAGGTCAAGTTTTTAACCTGCAAACAAAAGGACCGAGCCCAGCTTTAGGACTGGGCTTTCCCTGGGGGCCAGCTCAAACAAAGCCCTTTTTCTGGATGGGGGCTCTTTGGGCGATGGGGAGGGCATGACCTGCGGTGCTGCCGATGGGTAGGACCGGCAGGCACGCACCCTGCTCCCAGCACAGCACCTGGCCAGGGGTCCAAGGGCTGGGGCGGCTGCTCTGGGGCCAGGCATGGGACGGGGGCAGAGGGGAGAAGCGTGTTTTAACCTCTCCTTTATCTTTCCCATGAAGGTTTCTGAAATTGTGAGCAGCAGCAGCAGGTTTAGATAAGCAATTACTTCACACTCCCTTCTATCCTATGCTTCCTGTGCACTCTGTTCCTGCCTGGTAAACGACTTTAATAAACGCCCTCATTATCATTCTCTGCGACCGCGCTGGTTTTAAGGTTGCATCCTCTCAGAGCATCCTCGGAGCAGCAGCTCCCCAAAGAAAACCTCTGTGCTGGCAGAGCAGGCAGGAGACAAAGGCATCAGAGCAGAGCGAGCCCCTCGCTCCCTCCACGCCGAGCCGGTCAGGCTGCAAGCTCCCCTCCAGCCCACATGGGCAAGACCCGAATGAAGCCAGCACCACGACATCTGGGAAAGATTAGGATGATATATATGTTTTTGGATAATTACATTTACAAACCAAAACATGGAGGAGAGGCAGGTGGTCCTCGCTGAACAACCACAGGTCTTTTGTGTGCTCTCTGGGGGGCTCTGGTGTTGCGGTGAGCTGGGCTTGGGTACCAGCAGCCGGGGTGTGCTGTGGGGCGCGGAGTGGGGACAGAAGTACAGCTCCCACACCGTTCCCATCGCCACCCTTTGCATTCCCCAGGTCACCTCTGGTGTGCGAAATGGGTTCTCCCAGCCTGGCCACCCAAATTGAACCAGAAATTGCAGCCATGTCCAGGTTTAATACAACCCCCTAGCTGCTACTTTTTCCCAGACCCGAGTGGAGCACTCTGTCTGGGAGGCAGGTCCTGCTGAGGAGCCTCCTGCTCCTCACCCTTCTCTTTGGCAAGACAAAGAAATGGTTCATCCTCATCACCCGGTTGTAAAGTGGGTGTAGATGTGGGCTTCCCAAAGGGGGTGCTCCCCAAAATGGAAATCTAACAGTGAGGAACAAGAGAGAGGTGATGGGGGTAATGCCACCTGGACAGCAAGGTGACCACTCAGAGGTAACAGGCACTTGAGAAGAAAAAGAAAAATTACATAAAGTGTTTGGTGTGGGATCCTTTCATCAATTCTTAATGCCTCAGGCAGTGACAGAGGACTTACCATGGCCACAGGTCAGCCCATCTCTGCTATGCTGAAACATCTTCTCTGCCTTCCTCCAGTAGCTGTGGGCTCTGGCTGGGGCCATGGCCAGGACCCTGGGCTGGCAGGATGGCTGTTAGGGCCCAGGACAGCCCGGCTGACCTTCTCTTGCTATTTTGGTACTCGATGAACTGCGCGTTCAGCAAAGCCCCAGCGAACGTCTCTCCATTTCTGGGCTAACAGGAGCATCATGCAGGGGAACGTTTTGTTTTATGAGGGAAAGAGAAAGCCTTTTGGAAAGGCAGGGAGGTGTTTAATGCAGCATTTCTGGAAGTCTTGGTGGGTTTTTATGTACAAAAGATTGTGTATCCAACTTAGAGGGCACAGACCTTAGAGAAATTCAAAGGGTCTTTTGAAAAGAGGTTAAATATATTTAAAATTTATGAGTATGCACCCATGCAAATTGGAAAAGGAAATTAAACTATATCTGCAGAAAAGGAAAAATAAATCTACTCACATATGATGTAATTTAGAAAGTCAACTGTACCTTTGAATGATGTCTGGACGAAAGGATAAGGTAATGCTGAGGAAGGCTTAATATCTGGGCTTAAAAAGCCGCATGGGGCCATAGGGAAAGAGGGTTTGCAATATCCTTGTATACTCATTGTGAATAGTTTCCAGTAGAATGAAAACTATATCTAGCTGGTTTCGGCTGAGGGGGAAAGATACACAGCCAGACCAAGTAAGTTCATTTTTTCCAAACTCACCAGGGTTTTCTAGAGCCACACTCTGTGTAACTAATTTGAGAACATGTGCACCAATATTTTTGCTTGAGTCTGTTTAGTATTTGCAGATCTCTATTTCCTCTGCTGTGCAAAATAAACTTTTAGTCAAAATAACTGGAGTGAGAACAAGGGGAAAAAAATGATGGTAGAGAGATGTAAAGCAGAAGGAAACAATTTGTGTGGGTATTTCAGAGAGAAGCAAAGCATTGTCACTGACAGTATTTTCCTTTCAACTCAGTCTGGAAGTTATCTGTAGCCAGTAGGTCTATGCAGCTCTTAGTGGTCAGGAGAAGGGTCTCCTGCCACCAAGAGCTGGCACAAGCAAGCCCCCAGGATGGCGAGGTGCCCGCCTCTACCCGTTATTGCAAAGAGCAGAAGAACACCTCCTCCCAGGTACATTTCAAATGAAGAAGCAATGTTAATGCACAGGCCAGCCAATAAGGGCTTCTGTGCATTATGCAGTTACTAAAGTTATGCAAATAAATCATTAGGGAGCAAAAAAAAGCCCAAAAGCCCACAAAGTTAATCCGATGTTTGAAGGCCAGCCCAGCGCAGGGCGCTACGATCCGCGTGCCGCATTAAAAGAGGGGGTGATCTCAGCTAAATTCCTGGCGAGCAGGTATGCACCGGCTAGCACCGAACAATTGGGTCCCTGGGTGATAATTTTATTGAGGAGGCCAAGAAGAGGACGGACACAGAATTAATCTTGCTGCGCTACGCTCTTCCTGATGCGAGGGCGAGAGAGGACTTCGCTCGGTAACGCTGACACCGCAAATCCCTTAATGAGCACTAAATTCACTTAACAAAACTCTAACTCCCTCAGATTTCTGACCGAGCTCGGCCTGTCAGCTTTACCTTGGAGTTTTCTACCTTTCGCTGGTCTGTGCCATGAACCTGAGCATCAATAAATCCAGTGTTCCTTTTTATTCACTGTACCTGTTTATTCCTTAGTATATTTACCCTTTTATTAAGAGCTTCCACTTGGTTAAGACTTGTTCAAGTATAAGCTCAACAGGAAGCATTTTCCTTTATACTGTAATAACTCTATATTGTTGCCTAGAGGGTGACAGAAAGTAACGTAAGATTCATAAAAATATAACTGTCTGAGCCAAGTAGATAGAATTATGGTAAGCATTAACCAAAGCGTATTTCTCTGTCCTATAGGGTGAAATCAGAACATCTTAATGTTTTCTTTCTTGGGTCACATAATTCTGCAAAGGAACACCAAGAGAAATGAGAGACTGCTTTTGCTTGATCGTTACAGTCTGTACCAGGCTTCTGAACAGGTTTGCAAATAAAATTATTTCATTATGTGTCATTTTACATTTTGCCCATGCACCACCCCACTGAGACCATTTGGTTTCAGACACTTTTTTTTTTTTTTTTTTTTTTTAAGCTATAAGGAACAGGAACTTTAAACTCATTTAAACTGTAATTCAGGATGTTTCTCGTAGCCCCTTTTCAAGTTTAACCATTAAATGAGTGCATCCTTAGAGAAAGAGAAAGGCATGTCTTACCCTCATCCGTTTTATATTCAATATTAAAAATCCCACACCTTCAAGAGGCACCCTGGTGGCTAAATTTTAACCCTCTTGGAAGCAACGTCGTGGTTTCTGAGCATAATTTTTTTTTTTTCTTTAAAGTGGATAAAAGCAATGTAAACACAATAACTTTCAGTTCTGAGTCATGGGGGGGGGGGGTGTGAAACAGCCCATAATCTCCCCAGTCCTATAGAGAGCGTACCCACAAACCTCTCCCTGGCGAGGTGCAGCAGCAGGGTGTCAGGCCATCTCACCTGTCCCCAGCAGTGGGTCAGTGTCCCTTCCTGGGAATAAGCCTCAGGAAAGACCAGGGGCTAAAAGCAAGGAGGTGTCTGAGCCCTGTCCTCCATGCTCTGCGCTCCTGAAATACAGGGAGAACGTTTTGGGTCTGAAATCCTGTATAAAGCCATATGTTCTGTGCCAGCAGCTGGACCAGCTCCATTAGCATTAACAAGATCCCCAGTAACATCCCACCACGCTGTGGACGAGCTACCCACGTAGAGCAGCTGTTTCCAGTGAAGAGGAAGCAAAATTAGAGTAGCAGCAGGATAAATGCCACAGGCAAAGTCGTGAAGGTGATATTTGATAGCAACCAGGGGTGGGAAAGAAACCTCGCACCTGAGAGACTGAAAGAATAAAGGACAGGCTGAAAAGAACAAGGGTGAGATGGCCTATTATGGCATGTTGATTATTTCATTTCCACATTTAGTTTTAGCAAGCCTTAAATAAGATGGAGTTAGCTACAGCAGAATTGAGTAGACAGGATGGAGTTGAAAACTCTTGGCCATTTTTCACATCTCTAGACTTCAGGGTTCTGCTGTTTTCTTTGTTCTGGTCGTCTGGCAATAATTTAATATTTTTATTTCTATATTTACTTTAATTCTTAAAAAGCCAAGAGGTGGAGATATGTTGACAGACTGGAAAAGGAAGCTATTATTAATTAAAATTATTTTAAGTCTATGATTAAAATAGTGTTCCTGCATATAAATTTGCTTCAATGAGCTGGACCCACGGTGATGTTAAATCACTGCATAAATTAGGAATTGTAGCAGATACACTGGCTGGGGACTAGATGGTGACACCATTTCAACTGGCACGGATTCTGTTTTCCCTGTATCCTTCATATAGGCACATACAGTTTAGATACTAGTGAGTAACCACCCAACTTTGGTTTCTTTCTTTTTTTTTTTTTTTTTTCCTCTTTTAACAGGACTAGCCTGAAACCCACGATAAACAGTGGAAATTTCCCAGCCACCTTGAGTGCAAGTTGGACTGGGCCCAGAAAGAAGCAGAGTATGGAAATTTAGGAGGCAGCAGTTATCTCTGTTGTTTGCTGGTAGAGCAGGAAGGGAACTCTTGCAAAATGCCATGCAGCCTGCTGTTCGTTATGTCTTACTAATGCACGCGTTCACCACCAGTGAGCCTCTGGACAGATCTAGCTCCATCTGAAAAATCAAGCAAAAAGGAAAAAAGATACTATAGAAGAAAACACATACAGCAGCAGCTCAAAGCACCCATTCTCCTCCAGAACCGGAGCTGATGGGTGCACCAGGCCAGTGCTATGCTAAGATGGGGGTCAGCACAGGGACTATTGCAGCCAATCTTTGGGACAAGGTGTTCTTTTTTACAACCAAGTCCACTATGACTTCCGTCAGCTGCATGTGGTCCCCAGGTGACAACCCGGCTCCTCTATAACTTCTCCATCCAGTCATCTTCTTGTCTGTAATTAAAAACCATATGCACTGAGCTGAGGTGACTGCTGCTCTCCCCCAGAGTGGATCCCAGAGGATACCGAGAAGGGGTGGGTCCTGGCTCCATCAGTGCAGACACACAGAAATCTGCGGGCAATGTGCAGTCTGCCAGATCCCGCAGAGTTGGGCTGCAGAGACCTAAGCCACACAGAACCACTGCGGTGTCATCTGCTTAAATAGGAAACAGAGAGGAGAAAGCTGTCCTCGTGCCTGGTGTGACATCCCTCGTGACTACTTCAGCAGAGGTTGATCTGCATTCCCACATGATCTGCAGGGCAACCTATAAAATAAACTGAAAGAAATCTGAACGAGAAAGCAGGAAAAGCACTGACAAATGTACCATAGCAGAGCAGTCAGCAAGGGCTTTGCCTGATGCTGCAGGATTGTTTTTTTTCTCCAGCACCACACACTGATGCACAGGCAAGATTTAAAAAAAAAAAAAAAAAAAAAAAGAGAGAGAGAGAGAGAGACAAAAATATTATGTCCTTACAGTGCTGATGCATGAAAAAATTTACTGAATCACACAGGGACTGACTCTCACTTCATACAGGAACACATGAGAAGCAGTTCAACCGAGTTCAGCTGAGTTACACCAAAATATGCCTGTACAGATGAGCTGATGGAGACCTCACAGAAATGCTGGAAGACATTACAGATCCATAGATCTAATTTCAAACACAACTCTTATGCAAATTTCCCAGTCTGAGGGGCAGCCTGTTCCATCCTGGGCTTTACCATCCCAGAAAGCAAGCACAGTGTGCTGTGTGATGACAGAAAGGTGTAAGATGGCACTGCGATTCTTCATGTTTGTGACCACACAGGCATGACTGGGGTGGAGACCAAAGATTCTGCTTCTACCCAGCTTCTTTTTGGGGGAGGATAGCTGGGACGAGAGACTTGTTGAGGTCTCTAGCAGCCTCTGTGGGACTGGCTGCCACGTTGTCAGCAAGGATGTGTATCCCTCGAGCTGTTTATTTGCATGACTGTAGAGGAAGAAGAGGATTTGCCCCAAATGCCTTCTTATTTATGTTCTCTCCTAACTGTTTTATTATGCCTAATTTGTCATCCTTAGAGGATGCTTCTTATCATGTGCAAATTCTTTTTATATTATTATACTGACACAGAAATAATAGATGCCTGATTTACATTGTAATCTTCAGTAAGAGGGATGTTTGTATTTTTTGAAAGTGTTATAATTTTAGTTGCTTCTCCGTGGGGTTTTTTGGCTTATGATTTTGTACTGCAATGTACAGAAAGGAAGGGGAGTTCAAGTGTTCATTAGAGACACCTCACGATGAGATCCCAAATTCTAGTCCCTTGCTAGGACACTGCAGTCATCGATGCAGACAGCAAAGCATTAAAAAGCTCTTAAGTAAATAATGACTGCGAAGATCATATAGCTGGAAAAGGAGTAAATTTTCAATTCACTGGGGTTAATAGTTAGACGCTCGATTTTCTAAACAAAGATTACTACCCATTCTTACCTACACTTAATACACAACCACAGCATTAAAGCTGAGATAAGGAGAGACATAAAATTCACAGTGGGAAGCTCCATACAATGCAGCATTTACAGGCGTGTTTCTGCTGTGCAGCTGAATGCTTTGGTGCTGTGCTGAAGCCAAAAGCCGAATCAGTCCCCTCCACCCTGTAGGCTGACCTCAGCCCATGTGGAGCAGCACGAGCCTGACTCCGAGGAAGTTGTCCTCTTTCCTGGAGCAAACAGAGCCCAAGGCTGCTTGGAAAGGCACCTTTATTCTAGGTCTGTGATAAGTGGCAGTTTTTATCTCTCGGCAAAATCTGAAATGCTCCTTTCCCAGGTGAGGTTGCCTATCAGAATTTGGAAATTAGATGGTGCGCTGCCCGGTGCTGTGTGCTGCCACCGTCAGCGTTTGGAGAGGGGTCCTGTGACATCCAGTGGCACTCTGTGACACCTTAGTGAAGAAGAAAACATCCAGGGGAAGTAGAGCTAATTTGGCAACACCTTCTTTGTTCTGTGGGAGCCGATCTTTTCCCTGGCAGTAAATGTATCCTCTCCCTGCCAGTGAAAATAACAATACCAAAGAGCAAGGGCCCAAGTCCAGCCAAAGAGTAATTGGAGATCAAATGAAAGGGCAAATGGTTAAGTTTCATTAACACTCTTCTCACTAAGCACTTCCCCTGCAGTGCAGTTCCTCCTGTATGCAAGGACAGTATGGGATACCAAGGACAGGGATTCTGCCCGTATTTCTCCAACATTACACACAAAACTGGCAGCACTTTCATTTTCACTGCAAAAAAAAAGCTCTTTTATCTTTCATGTAGTTATTTAATGTCCCTCCTTTATAGGCTTGCCTTTGGAATCACGGCACAAATGATTTTACTGGCTATCTGACTGTCATTCTCTTTAACACAGTCTGTGGTTCGCTAGTTGATGATAGCTTAAGCGGAATTTAATTGGTAACATATTGTCGGCTGAATTAGGGGCCATATGATGCAGATTTAAACCTTGGTAATTTTTGCATAAAGAACAATCTGTCAACAAATCACGGCAAGAAAAACAGCCATAAATCAGTTTGTCAGGTTTATTAGTAATTGCAGAAGTTTTGTTGTCTTCTTTGACTAGGGTCTCTCTTTAGTATCTCTGAGAGGTTTTTCGAGATTCAGGTAGCTTTGTAGGAATGCGGATCTTACTCTTCCTGTACACATGCATGTACACAAGCATACACGGGGATGTATGCAGCACTTGCAATTGCAGAGCACAGGAGATAATGACCTAGACAGCTCCTCCAGCCCTGTCCTCTTGAATAGATCAAACCACAGCACCACACACAGATACACTATTGTACTCAATCCACATGCATTTAACCACGTAAGCTGAGGCTACCTTCAGAGCAGAATGTTGTCCTTTCTCTATGCCTTTGTATTAATGCTGGCTGATTATTCTTCTCCTGATAGGTTCACATTTTGTTCCTCCAAAGGTTCGTGTTAAAACTTTTCTGACTAGAAGCTGGGACTCTGACGCTGTCCTTTTCATTTTTTTCTGAAATCCTGCAGTTCTGAAACCACTCTTCCAACTCTGACAATATTCACTCTTGTAACGTGTTTCCCTTAGCATGGATTGTCTTACAAAGAATTGGGCTGGTTTCATGACATGAAACAGCCAAGGGAAGCTTTATATTGCTGGCCCGATGTAACAGAAAAGGAAAGGTTCACCCATAGGACCTCAGGGAAAGGCTCTGTCTGCCCCGTCCTGGAAACTGCAGAAACACAAGGAGTGTCACACATCTGCTGGGAAGGGATTCCTGGGGTGTCCAACCTGCAAGCCACCTAGCAGAGTCCCCTCATTTTGGGGTATACACAGCATGTACAGTCACTGTAAGGGAGCTCCTACAGTGACAAACGCCTGGCATGGGACAGCTGGCACCACTCACTCACCATTCCTCTCCCCCTCTACACTTCTGCTGACCCTGGTCATCTTTTGATGCCAGCCTACATCTACTAAGCAAAAGCTGTCCTCTGATAAAGGTGCACGGGGTCTCTGTTTCAGTTCGTGTCTAACAGGATTAATTTTTCTTAATGGTCAAGAATATGCAAAGTAAGTCCAGATGAGGCACTGATTGAACAGATATCCAGTGGGCATCATTATGAAAAAGATGGGCAATCACAAAAAAGTGCCCCATTAATATTTTATTTAAAAGGATGCCTTATGTATTGCGATTACCCTTGGGTGACAGCGACTGACAGAGCACGTCTATCACTCATGATAAAAATTGCACGATGATCTGCACTGCTGTTCATAAGCATGATATAAGGTACAGTAGTTGTTACAGCAGCATAATGTTCATATGCAGTAACAAATATGCTACATAGAGACATGCACATAATTAAAACGACGCTCGCTGGCTTGCTAGCACCGTTTGCCAAAGAATAAGTTGCATGCAAGTGGATTTGCATACAAATGAGATACTGTCAGAACAATAATGGGACTTTGATAAGACCACATACTCATGTCATTAAGTCACTTCAGTAGCTAAGGAATATTTAGTTAGCATTAAATGAGGACAAAAGTTGATCGTTTCCCCTCCCCCCCATATTAAAACAAAAGCCAACAATGTGCATCCAGTTAAAAATACTAAGACATTCTTAAATTGCAAAGATACCACTGTTAATGCCATCTTTTGAAAGTTTTATGGTGCACTGTGGGATTAAAATTGCACTTTTTAACACAGAAACTAAATGTATTTATTGTTATGTGCTATTGTCACCAAGCCTCCATGTCACCTGTCTGCTTGGTAAGTGTAGCTGCGGTACAGCATGTGATTTTTTAGAATAAATAGAACTAAAGACATTTAAATTCATACTTAACTTCAGTTGTATGCTTAATTGTAATTTAATCACCGTAGACTAAATACATACTGAAATCTTTCAGTGAATCACTTGCCTCCGAATACCCTTATTTTTTGCTGTACTTGGAGACCTCTTGGAAATGTCTGAACTTTGGACTTGATCCAGCTATGCTGAAATCAATGGGATTTTTTCCATCGACTTCAGTGAAAACAGGTCCCTTGGGAATAGTCTGAACTTAGATGTATTGCTCCACTTAGCTGGTAAAAAAGCCTTCCAGAAAACCATCTCGTGGCAATCTCAGGGTCTGTACATCATATGTGTTTTAGAAGTAAACAAGCTTACAGTAATTTTGATGGTTTTGCCTGTAAATAATCAGAGGAAAAGTTAAACACTGAAGAAGGAACTTCTCAAAGGAGAAGTCAAGACTTAAAATAGCCCTTTGCTGGTGGTGGGAGACCTGCTCATCCTGTACTGCAGGAAATGGTCCTGCAAATTCATTAACTCCTTTTCTAACTTGAAAAATGGTGCAGGAGTCACTCAGAGGAGGGTAAAAATTAATATTAATGATTTCATTTTGACAGGAATGAACTCATTACCATGCACATTTCCAACGTTTTTCAACAGTTAATTTTAGCTGCTGAAAAAGACCTCTCTTGCTAACTGAAAATATGGTAATTTCACATTAAAAACTGTGTATTAAGAAGTCTTTCTTTGCCAAAGTTACAAGCACTTGACAGGGTTTTATAAACCACACTGAGTACCTCACAAACTTTCAATCACATATTATAAGAGGACTAAAAAATCCAAAATTAAAATCAGTTGCCTGATTCAGGTTTTGTAATGTGTATTTTTTTAAGTTACTGCTATTGCAAAACAACTAAGACATATGGAAGAAATACATCAGCTTGTAAGGTTCTGTAGATTCTTTTAAGAAAGAAAATACAATACTATGCTATAATAGCTGCCACTTCCATTAATAAAAGATATACTGTGGGGTTGGCAGACAGAACAATTAGCAGTTATAATTAAATAATAATAATAATAACGTACCTAATGTAAGGCAAATTTATGTTAAGATGAATATGAATATATTTGTTTAATCTCTGGCACACTGAGTTTTGGGCACTAATTGTATGGTTTGTCATCAATACCTGTATTTGGCTGCTTGTGGGCTCAGGAGGTCCTGAGAAGTTCTAGGTGATGTTTGAAATACATTTCTCTCTCCTTTGTTCATGACAGACATACAAACAAACCTGAAGATTTTGAAGGTTTTGAAACAGTACCACTAATAAATTGGCCATTTTAATCTAGCAAAACCTTCCAAAGGAGTCTTCAATGCTTTTGAAAGGAACAGCATGAAACCTTCTCTGTTTTGCTCTGGTCTCTCAAGGGCAGTTGGAAGGAGCGGAGGAACACACCACATTCATTCCTTCCCCAGTGGTGGCCTCTCCCCTGCCCTGCTGCCAAACCTCTGCACTTTCTGCTTCTGTAAAGACAGTCTTGCACAGCCTGGGGCAAACTGTGCATGAGCCCTCTCAGCGCAGCGTGTGAGCTAGTCATGGATAAAACAAGGTAAATAACTCCCTCCAAATGCTGTCAAACTCACAAAATACACAGCCTGAAAAACAAAGGAGATTGCCTTCATTTCCTTTCCATTCTAATCATCTTCAGGGCTATTTGTAACAATAGTAGGCATAACACTGCCAAGAGCAAATGTGATTTCCAAGTTGGAGTTCCTTTCATAAAATGGATTAGTTCAATTTTCCAGATGTCAGACAGGTGTGCAGTTAAGTATACGCTGGAATTCAGTTTGGGTGATTAACACTCATAATGACTATTTGGCTATGACAATCAGATCCTTATTTTCAAACCCTACCATGTAGTGTTCTAGTACATTTACTTCACTTATAGCCACCAGCCAAATTCAAGATCAGCTAGAAGGAAATTAAGAACCAATTTATTATGCTTGTGCTGTTTGTACTACATTCATCATCACTAGCAGGAAGTGACTGTGAAAAGGAAGGGTAAAGAGGTATTATGCCAATACACAGAAAGAAATGAAGATGTGTTGCTCAATTCCATGTGGTGGCATTGTGAAAAAGATGGAAGAAAATGCATTTGAGATTTCCCTATGTCACTTTCATCTCTTGGCCCCTTGCTTGGCAGAAGTTACTCACTTCCAGAGCAACACCTGCCTACCCCTACCTACCCAATCCGGGTAGTCAAAAAAAAAACTTCTGCTAATAAGTAGCTAGGATGCAGAGTTATACAGGTGAGTATTTTGGAAAGGTTACTCCTTCCAGGAAAAATATATATATATCAATATATATATATAATAAAAAATGTTTCTGTATCACCTTCTCTGACTCAGCAACCCTTGATCATAATGACTTTCGTACTTACATGCCTCTCCAAGGTCACCAAGTACAACTTCTTCTCCAGATGGGCACATTTTGTTAAAAAAAAAGGAAGCAGGTTTCAGTAAAAGAGGCTTCTGGCAATGTTCAGGTGGAGTGACTGACCAGTTACTTACACCCAACTGGAGAGCTGTCCAAGCCAGTTTTGATAACTGCATTTTGCACTCTGATTCAAGGCTGACAGCACTTTCACAGGAACTTGAGATGTGTCTGTGCTGGAGCTGGGAAGCTCAGACTTGCACAGCTTTCTGTGAGACACAAAGGGCTCCAGCCCATCAAACCCTGATTTAAGCACATGCATTTTGGAGGGACTGAACAATTTCAGAGGAATTGTGAGACAGAACCACACACAGACAGAGCTGACCACACCACTAAAAGATCTGCTTCCATATCTGGACTTAACTCTGTATTTCTGTTCTAGGCCTCTCCATATACCTTCATACCAGTGTTACTGTAAAACCATAACCCTTCAAGAAATTAATTAACTTGTTGAGCTAGAAACAAATCACTTGAAAAACTGATTCCACGTGTTCTTGATGTCACAATAGGTTTATTCTCAAAGGAACTGCTTGTGTGCTTGAAATCATGTAGCTGCTATGTCATATGTGGGAGAGTCTAGTGTTGTGGTTTGTCTTTTGTATTGCTGATACTGATCCTGAAAGTATTGTTCACTGATTGCTGAATAACTAGGTGTTGTTAATAAATCAATAAACTTCTTCAATCCTGGTTTGGTTTAAACTACATAAACTGAGTGTGTTTTTTTTGTCCTACAGCAGCCATAATCTGAGTGTACTGGTAGGCAGCAATATTGTGACCACTCAATACAGCCAGATAAAAGAAGCTCACAATAGTCGGTGATGAGAATTTTCAGTATAATAAAGAAAGTTTCCATCCTAGCAATGAAGTGAGAGTGTTAAGACTAAATCTTATAAGTGGACACAGGAAGGAAGCAAGAGATGAAAAGACAATTTGACTTGGTAAGCATGGCAAAGTGTTTTTCCAGGCTTATGAAGATCACATTTTGGATCTTGCTCAGTCTGTCAGCCCCACACAGTTTTAAATCTGCTTCTAGTTCCAGGCAAGCGAGCCTTCCTTGGGCGCTTTCTTGCATGCTTCTCTCTTTCACAAACACACCTACACAACATCTTGCTGCTTGTCAAGCTTAAAAGCCTTTTCTGAGCTTTCATAGTACTGTTTTACTTTGCGGATGCCAAAATACCTTAACTTGACCCTGTCTCTCGATGGGTTCTTTTAAAATGGCTTTATCGACATTTTAACAAGGACGTTTGCATAAAGACCAAGTAAAGATTTCTCAGTATGTTAATATGTTTGTTCCACTTTGGAATTTTATTTTATATATATATATATATTTTTGCCTGGATATTACACCACTATAGTTTTTGTTAAAGAGCGAATTAAGACTTACATCTGGAAAAATACCACATGGAGTTATTAGAAAAAAGTAAAATGCCTTTTCCAATTGAAGAATTGAAGGTATACATTAGAAAATAACCTCTTCAGTTATTCTTAATTCTTTTTTTTTCTTTTTTTTTCTTTTTTTTTAAATTTTGAGGATAGTGTCAGATGAAACGTGGACTAGTTCTTTTCTGGGTCAGGCTCCATGAGAGCGAATTGGTGTAGGTGGAGCCAATAATAACTCCAAGGAACACTGTGAAAGCAACATCACATAAAGGTCTCTCAGCACCTTTGAAGAGGGATTATGTGTCAGATTTCCTTCATTATCATTGCTTGTTTGAACTATATGAGCAGAACTGGGCCTTGAGAGATCTTTCCAATAGCAATGTAGGCCCATCTTAACCTGAGCTCTATGTATTATATTGTTGCACTAAAAGAGTACTTTAGAAGCTTGCTGGACCAGATCTCATTGACTAGCCCAAATACACAGAATTGACCCAAAGGTACCAAAATGATCCCAAATCAAATGAAAGCAAGGCTGTCAGGGAAAGGGTTCTCTGCACTGAATCTGCTATCACTGGAAAAAGATTCTGGGGAATCTCGAGAGAGCCTGAAAACTTGCCCACTTTTTCCAGTGATGTAGTAAAGGACAGCAGCTCTTGCTATGACATTGCCTTGCACAGTACCCCTACAGCACTAGGCCTTCAGCACCACCAGTAAGGTTACCATAGAAATGCAGATGATTTCTGAACAAATGCTTTGCTGGATTGAGTTTATCACCAGTAAAGCACAGGAAGACTCAGTGTGTGCGAAGGGAATAAGGGGAGTGGGAAAGGCAGAAAGAGAAAGAAAAGTTATGAAATAAATTAGTTTATCAGTAAAGCATTTTTCATAGAATCATAGTATCACAAAACATCCCAAGTTGGAAGGGACCCACAAGGGTCATTGAGTCCAACTCCTAGCTCCACACAGGACCACCCAAAAATCAGACCATATGTCTGAGAGCGTTGGCCAAACACTTGGAACTCCAGCAGGTTCGGTGCCGTGACCACTGCCCCAGCGAGCCTGTCCCAGTGCCCGACCACCCTCTGGGTGCAGAACCTTTCCCTAACCCCCAGCCTGACCCTCCCCTGTCCCAGCTCCATGCCGTGCCCTCGTCCTGTCGCTGTCCCCAGAGAGCAGAGCTCAGCGCCTGCCCCTCCGCTCCCCTCGTGAGGGAGCTGCAGGCCGCCATGAGGCCTCCCCTCAGCCTGCTCTGCTCTGGGCTGAACAAACCAAGGGACCTCAGCTGCTCCTCATACTTGTTCCTCTCCAGACCCTTCACCATCTTTGTAGCCCTCCTTTGGACACTCTCTAGCAGTTTTATATCTTTCTTATACTGTAGCACCCAAAGCTGCACACAGTTCTCGAGGTGACACAGTAAAATCACACTGATGAATATTGCCCAGATGGAAGAAATCCATGGCGCTTTTCACACATTTTAAGCTGTGAACCCACTGAAATGATTTGCTGGAACAAGTCCCCAGAATTTACATATCTCTTTCAGCAAAGGAAAACAATGTTAAATGCTGAGTTTCTTAATGAAGTCAAACGATTAAGAGAACAGTATAGTCTTAAAGTCAGTGTGCAAGTTGAGCCAATTATAATCCTAAAGCACAATGGTGAAGCCAGTGTTAATTAGCCAGAGAAGGGAGTCATCAGGTTAAATTTACATCTAAAAGAGCTACAGTAGAATTCTGTGAACAAAAAGAAAAAAATGTTTTAAGTTATGCTGTTCTTGAGTAACCAGGATTTGGCAGTCTGTAGTGTCTTTGTTTGTTTGTTTGTCTGTTTGTTAAAGCTAAATATTAAGCTAACTCTCTCCCATTTAAATCAACTTTTACATCAGCTTTCCTGCAAGTGTAATTTTGGATGTTGTGAATTCTAATGAAAATGAAGTGTTGGCAGATAATTAATCAATGAGGTAGCAGCACAAAAAGAGAGACTGTGAAAACTTATCTGTTTTGTGCAACACTTTCCTACCACTTTCCCACCATTTAATAAATTTCAGGGATATAGAAAATGTCTTATAGCTTCTGGTCGAAATGCTAAAAAATTCAATGAAAGAGCAAATACATATTTTAATTCAAACTGGCATATGATATTTAAAAATGTCTTGAATAGTAATGTCTAGGACAGATCAAAACATATATAAAAAGCACGAGTCCCCTTCAAAAGCAGGTGAACACCAACAAGACCCTTTAGTAGGCCAATAAATCAAAAATTAGGCAGCCTTTTTCTACGCTGCCCATACCCCCTTCTATGCTATTTTGGAATAGATGTCTTCTTTAAGTCTACATCTGATTTTCAAAAAACTTATCTATATTCTTTTGCATCAAGCATTTCCCCAAAACAACAAAAAATCAGGTTGTGGAACTTGAACTGTGATAAAGTGAATATGTCAATAACGTCCAATAATCAGCTTTGCCTTTTGAAGTTGTTTTGCGTTAGAAAGTGTAACAGCTTACCCTTTCTCCACCATTTTTTCCATCATGGAAGCCGTTTTTTCAAGATCACACATTCAGTCAAAAGCATAGTTCAAACAAATTGGGTGGCTGACCCAACATCCCATTTGCTTTCAAAAAAAAAAAAAAAAAAAAAAAAAAAAAAGGTGTTCTCATGCTCATGTTTGTTTCTGTAGCTTGTATCTAACTCTTTATCACTTCACTCCTTTCATCCTAGTGGTTTATTCAATCTGACACAGCTTCAGATTTTTTTTTTTTTTTTCCTTTATTCAGTGCAGCTGAGAAAAACACCTTACAATGTGTCAATTTTAATATTTGCTTACTCTACCAATGCACAAATGGGTATTTCAAGGTCTGCCCCTGGGGAAGCAGCAAGTGCAGTTTTTGATGCTGTACCACACAGTGCCATTAACAAAGTCTGGGTAGCTGGACTGAAGGTTGATAAACCTACCTGCTTCCTCAGCCTACTCATTTCTCCCCTTCCTTCACCCTCCTCAGCCTTCTTTCAGGAGAAACTTGATGCTGCTGTTGCAGTGAGCTGGGACTCATCCTGGTCAGGGGACTCCAGCACCTTTAAACATACAGTCTGGTCCAGTTTAAGTTGGGTTCCCAAAACCAAAGGAATTTAAATTTTCTAAGGAATAAGCAAAATTTTCTTCAGACATAGACAGAGATGTTGCATTGAATCAGTTACATTAAGCATCTTTTTATTTTTTTTATTTTTTTATTTTTTTAAACTGTGAGGTGAAAAGGACTGTAGAAATGCAAAGTGCTACTGTCACAGCTGTTCTCTGAGCTGGTAGGGGTACTTGACTCATTTCTTCAAGGCAAAACACATAGCTAGGATCTTTTTGCTCCTGTGAAGACTGTTGTCATATCTTATTTTATATGTAGACCAGACTTGAAGCTTTATTTTTTAAAACGTCTTTATAAATTGGTGATGTAATCAGATGACACTTTAATAACTAGCCATAACTTTGCCTTCTCTATATTATTATTTCCATAAAAATGAAAATTAAGGAAATTACTAAGGGTTTTACATTTGAGAAATATTTTTTTTCTTTTCCACTGGTGACTTTTCAGCACTATTAAGTCATAAATCACTTGAGTTATCTGGTAGTTTGTCTAATACTTGTGAAAGCATGAGCCTTCTAAGAGATACTTTGGTGGAGAATTCCTTTTTATTATTATTTTTATTTTTTAACTGTTTATTCCTTGCCTCTTTATCTCATCAAATCACCAAATCAAAACTCGCAAACCAATCTTCTGTTCAGTTATAGCACATCACCTCTGAGGACAGGATCTGAGGACTTCTAAGAACATGGATTTTTAATAAGCCTCCATCCACTACATCAACAAAAAATATTTACAAAAATAAGACATGCAAGTGAAGCCTGGCCTTGCAAACAACTTCTAGCTGCTATCATGATCTGCATAGAGACATGCAATTCCTAGAAAACATTTGAACAACTGATGCTGTAGGGCAAATGAATTACAAAGGACAACGCTGCAGTCAAAGGGAAAGTGATCACAAATAGGTATCTGTATGTTGTGCATCTGCATCTGTATGTACATACGTATTTAGGGGATATAGAAACACATTTATATAAGGACATGCATATTAACCTTGCATGCAATCCTGTCGTTTTTAGGAATTCAGTATGAAAATATTAAAAGATAAAGGTAACATATTGTCATCAGAAATTCTTTGACATGCATAAAATTAGCATTTAAGAGATTTTAGGGTAGAAGTAAATTTTTCTGTTGTTGAAACCTGATTTATGTAGAATTGATTAATATTGCTCAACTGAATTTTATAAAAATGCTTCTTTTGATTGCAACAGAATGAGACATTTGATATGATTTAACTGTGAATTTCTGACGGGGTATTACTGTCTGAGATAGAGTTGCCTATTGTTGAGCAAGCAAACTACTATACGATGTTATGTTTTGTGCTACTGTGTAATGAAATGCTGTAATTGATATAGGTCTTTACCACACTGACTATCATACAGTACAATATAAAATAAACTACCAGAAAAGAACAGCATTTTTCTAATTCTAGATGCTTATATAAAGCATTTGGGATTGTTGCATTTTAGGGAAGTGACAATTATTCTCTCCATATTCACTTGATTCATGAATAGTGCAATTTCCAAGCATTTGTATGTGGTTAACAGCGCTCAGAGAAAAAGCACCATAACAAACAGTCAAGTGGCTATAAACCAGATCCCTCCATGCTGACAGACTAATTAATCTGATCATTCTTCAACACCAGTGTTTGTTATGTGAGCAATGGCACTGAGCGGGTAGGCAGCAGCTAGCAGCAGCCAGCTACAGTGGTCACCTATAAACCAGTTGCCTAAGGGCATCGTGCTTCTCTCACAAAAGCCAAAGGCTAAATCTTTACTGATCCCATTTTTATGTTATTATTATTTAGAATATTGAGTACCATTGACTCAGTAGCTGCCAATTTCCTACCCAAAAAAATAAAAAAATAAAAAAAAAATAAATACAAAACTATATGTGGAAAATTTGTTCCTCGAAAGCCAAATAACCAAATTCCTTGGGACACCTGCAAGTGGTTTTGTCTGGCAAAAGCCTCCCAACCCAAGAGGCATTCAGGAGCTAAAGGAGCGACCTGATCTCCTCTTGTCTCTTTTGGCAGACACAAAATGAGCTCTACAGAGCCTTGTAGCCTCCTGTGGCAACACCTAGCACAGTTACAAGTGCAAATAGTTAGATGTGAACCAGACTAGTTTGGTGTTGAGCAATCACCATTGAAAGGTCATGCTGTAGTTTGGTAACTGCTCAGCATTTTTAAGGAAATCTGTGAGAAGAATACATGTAAAGCAATAAACAAAACAAACAAAAAAGCTGCAACCAAAATGCTGCTCATGAAAAAGCAAATATTGTAAATATCATTGAGGTGGGTTTTTATTAAGTCATTTTAAAATTTCTCAATTCATGGGCAATCGTTCTCAAAACTTGTGCTGCAGGTCACTGCAGCAGGCTGGTGATTTCTTTGCCATTTTAACAAAGCATCATGTACTAAGACAAAAGAAGCTTGCATTAAATTCCTATCATCCTGAGAACACAGCAAATTTCTAGCAATATGCTGCCAGGAATAATGTGAAAAACATAAAATCGAGTTATAATTTTTGCATTTATTTATTTATTTTTACAAAATTCTCATTACATTTCCCATCACATTATAAGCAGCAATTGCTGCTATAGAAAAGCAACAACCTAGAGCATCAGGTATTCTCTGGTGGATCTTTCAGACCCAAACCTGCTTAGCTTTTAAGATTAGACAAGATCAAGCCTACTTAGACAAGGAAGGCCATCTGTTTTCAAGGATCCAGCTGCTATCCCTTCAAACACAACTCACTGTGGACTCCTATAATTTATTAATCCCAGGATAAACCTGTAAGTCTGCAATATCATTATTTGACTTCTTTATATCATTAGCTTGAACATTTTATCAACTGCTGTGCAGGTAACAGTCAAAAAGCTAAGGAGATTTGTCAACCCTCGTAATTAATATCTCCCTTCTTTTAAGTTACCAGGACTCCAGTTTAACACAGACTTAAGCTTATGCCTGACTTTCTGCGTGTGGGCAGTTCTGGTGAGCATATTCAAGACTGGCATGTGTTTGCGATTGCCTCCATACCTGGGACCCATGTTTTAGACTTTCTTGCCTGTCCAAATTTGTTTCTCAAATTGATCCACATATGCATATGCACAGGTGCATGAGTACTTGTGCACTATTTTGTTAACTTTGCTATTTCTTCTTCAGAAAGGGGGAAGCTAAAAAAACCACTTGACCCATGTGAAACTGGTATTTATTTTTTTTTTTTTATGAAATAAAACAAGTCATGAGTTATCTCAGCCCCCAGAATTTATGTGATGGATTTAAAAGTGAAAATGGCTTTTTCTCAGTCAGACAACTCTGAATTGACTAAATGACTGGATGGATGTTAATAAAACTTCCCTTTTGTCTGCAAAATGATCATGTCTGGTCCCAGGTGGAGCATGATAAATCAATGCAAAAGCTACTTTACTCAGAAAGTTAAAAGTGAATGAAAATAAGGGTTTAGAATGTAAGTACCATGTTAGTTGCATTTCAGAGTGTAACTACCATGATGGCATAATCTTCCTGCTAAAAGCATATTTAACAAGATGAGATAAATATAGCTTTTTATATATGCACAAGTGTATACCTGGCAAATTCTAAGCTCTGCAATCCTTACAGTGCACTTTCCAGGGAGAGTGTGAGGTAGCCTCTCATTCAGGTTAATTATGTCTTTACCAAGACCATCACAAGAAGAGGCACAGAGCTATCCAACTTTGCTGCCTGAGCACACCCAGTGGTCATGCTGTGCCTCGCTCTCTGCTTAAAAAACAGCAGGAGGAAAGGATGGGTCGGGTGTTCTCATTTTCAGGCTGTTTTTTTCTGGGACTTCCCAGGTGTGTCTTTTTAAGAAGTGGAAAATAAGCATTCAAAACATCTGTTGTCGATAACTTCTGTTTAATTCCTTCATTCTCCCTGGCCTGTTTGTAGGTGAAGAACTCCAGCAGATGCTTTCACTGTCACACTCTTTCCTATCCTGTCTCTTCTAGCTCACACCCCTCTCCCACATTATTTTGTTTTAACACAATCAGGATTTTCCAGCTTACTGAGGATCAGGCTGAGGATGCCAGGGTATTCTCTGTGTCTACAAATGTGTTGATATGGCTGGATCTTTAACAAGTAGTGGGAGGTAGCTCCACCTTTGCAGGAGGCTGAACAAAATGCTTTTAGATTTCCTTTTCCTTCCTTTCTTCCTCCCTTCCTCCCATTTTTCTCTCATTCTCTGTCTTTGACTGGAATATGGGATTTTACAAGAGTACACAATCATGGGAGCTAATGTTTTGTGTGAACTCAAAACACTGAAAAGCTGTCTTTAAACAGGTGAAAAAATATATCAGTCATTAAGAATCCATCCCAACCAATCATTTCCAACATCCTGATATCAAAATAATTTGATTTGTGGTTAGGCCCCATTGCTTCATATCCAGTGCGATACAAGGCAACACACAGGAATTGCCATTGGTTATGTTGTTAATCTGTTTGCAGAAGGCAAGCAGCCTCCTCACTTTTATACATCGTTTCCTGATACCAAATGAAAGGTTCTGAAAGGTTTACAAACTCAGTGAGGCTCAACAGAGGTACTTTCACTGTGAAAGCACAGCTTAAAAACATTTTATATAATCCTTATTTTATAATATAATCTGTCTGGTAATTGTGGGCACTTCGTTTTTTCTGTTTAATTGGTAATAAAAATTACCCCTCTCTCTCAATATGTACAGTGCCTCTAACTGTTTTGGCATCAAACCCATAGCTTGAAAAATAACTAGGAAAGCCTGGGACTTGAATGGAGTAGATCAGGGTTGCAATGCCTTGCTCACATGCCATGAGAAGTTACTCATGTCGTTACTGGTGGTTACTCAGTGCCTGCATACAAAACCCCAGGCTGACATTTCCTGGCTTTTCACTGCTTGATTTCACCGCCTTCCCATTCATTTAATACCACAACTTCCCTTTAAAACCATCTGAAAAGCAAACAAAGTCAGATGGGGGAGGAAAGTTTGTCTCTGTTAGGCACATCTTCCAGAAATGACCTCCAGATCCTCAGCATGGAAGATAGACTTTGCAGATTACAATCGAGCCTTGCTATATGGGGACTAACCACACTTTCCCATGCCCTTTTCCAAAAACTGCTGAATGATGCCACTGTGAGAAGATAGATCCACCTACAATTGCATCTAAACTTTTCCTCCAGATGGGTGCAGTCTTCTAGAGATGATCTCCAATGAGTGCAAAACAATATTTCTTTCTATTGCCCAGGGCATCTTAATAATACCATTACACTTATAAATCCAGTACCTCACATATACACCTCAGTAGGTGTAGGTCAATATAGCTCCACTGGCTTGTCAAAGTGGTATTGATTTACTCCAAATAAGCATCTGACTTGGAAGTCAAAGGAGCAGATGTACAATCAAGCAATCTTGTTCCCTGCTAGGTGACTTTTGCTACCACTTAATAAAAGTCCTTTAAAAAGCACTAAGAAAGCTTATTTGTTTTATCTTTCAGTGATTATTTTACCCAGTAATTGCAAACATTCCATGTTAAGCTTAACAAGAATTAACTTATGCTTTGGCAAATACTGGTGGTTTCCTTCATGTTCCTCCCTGATAAAGGTAGTCTGACTTTGATATTGCTTAAAGCAGTCATAGCCTTTGTTCTTCAGAAATGATAAAGCATTTCTAATTCTAAGTTTTATAATACTACAATACGGAGAGACAGATTTTATCTTAATAACATCTATATTATGATAAAGAACCAGCTACATGACAGGAAAGCGAACATTTCAGTTCATCTACAATTCTCCATCATATCAAAAGACACTACATGTGAGAATGATATGCTAAAACTTCCCATTATGCAGTTTGGAAACACATATATTTATTCTAAAGGAATTGGTATTGTTAACAGTAACCTCAGTGGCTGATCTAGATAATGTTTCACAGCCAAATTTGATATTTTAATTACAGTGTAATAAGATACTGATCTTATTTCTGTAAAATCTTCCAAGATATTTCTGTGAGCAAGATGCTGAATGTAAAGAGCTATTCCTGATACAATAATTGCAAATAATAACACAAACACTATCCCTCCCAGCTTTGTTGTGACACCTGAAGTGCTGGTATTTAATGCACCCAGTGATGAAATAGGATAAACTCAACAAGAATTCTATTTCCAGAAAACGGCAATAATTTCTGCAAAGGAACAGAGAATAGGGCTGAACCACTCCTGACTCCAAAGAGAGAATTAGTCATTTATCCTATATAGAAAAAGAAATAATAACCTAAGTCCGCCATATATTCCAGCAATAGAATATGTGAAAATACACAGAGTAAACCATACGCATGTGTGCTTCCACTTAATATACACACTGGTAACTACATGCTTATATTTTAAATGCCCTCTCTCCCACCTACACACTTTCATTCATATAGGTGAAATCCGTACTCGTACATACTTGTGATGGGCCCGATTCTGCCTACCTTGGTCATATTGAGAGGCAGCTCACCCTGCAGTAGTCCCACTGAAATCAAGCAGAGATAATGCTCTTC
Organism: Oxyura jamaicensis; assembly: GCF_011077185.1. NCBI lineage: Eukaryota > Metazoa > Chordata > Aves > Anseriformes > Anatidae > Oxyura > Oxyura jamaicensis. Next base: position 137,417,101 of record NC_048893.1, read on the forward strand.
AATCTGAGTATGGTGGCAGATTCCACCTATATATAGCACGTCTATATTTATCTCCATCTTAAGTGGTTAATTTAGCTCTGTATCACGGAATTAAATATAAATTATCTGCCAGCACAAAAGCAGCTTGGGAGCAATTACAGTCCCCTATTTCCCCCACCCCAAATACGCTAAATATCAATGTGTAATATGCAAATCCTAGGTTTTTTTTACACTAACCAAGTTGAATTCTTAATACCAGACAAGAAGAAAATCATAGCTTAACATACACCAGTAGATGTAATAAATAATGAACAGCACTAACAGCTTAACATCATAAGGAAACAGATGGAAAACTTCCCTCCAGAGATCATTGCATCTAGTATTAGAGAATGAGTTTCTGGACGTGCACAGGGTGAACAGTTCAAGTCTGAATTACAATGAGGTTTGTAACACTTTTTTATTATAAATGTAGGAATTTCATGTCTTCCTTTTAGAAACTACTGCTATTATAGCATTCATCTGTTTCACTGAAGACATGAAAAGCAAAAGGCAAAATCTCAAGCTGCTAAAGCGTGTACAGCACAATCAAATCAAGATCTCGCTCTGGGAGTACCTTCACTGGGTTTGCAGAATACAGCAGGGCTACGATGCCATCATCTGTCCAGGAGAAGAAACAGAACCCAGCTTGGGAGCTGAATCTTTACTGGCAGTGTTCATCCACGCTCCTGGACAACCCTAGCAAGTCAATAGCTATTATGTTAGGAGGTGAATGACTATTATATGTTTAGAGAATTATAACGAATCAAAGTCCAATCTGCTTCTCTGATACCATTTCCTTCTCCTCATCAAGCGGCTTTGTTGCATCTTCAAAGTGCCTTTACAAACTGTGAATACACGAAACAGAGATTTCTCTGGAAAGTGAAGCACAGTTGTTTACTTTGAATAAACCAAGCTGGAAAAGTGAAACAATTGCCACATTCTGCATACATATTTTTTTTTAATGTGGACATAGCCCAGCTATAGCTAGATGTCATGCTGCCCATCAAAATCCCACTGCAGCAGAGCATGCCCAAGCCAGCTGAGCTCCTGTCTGCTCTGTCAGCTGTTCAATAACGTGGCCTCCAACATCAGACAGATGTGCAGACCACTCTTTCTATTATTGCTTAAGATATATAAGCATAACTGAAACTTGTATTGATTTTGAAGCCAAAACTTCTAGATGACTAAAACTCTGGGGCAACTGTAGGGTCAGCCAGAACACCTTTGGTAATAGGGTGAGGAGCGGAAGCTGATATTCTCCTGACAAACCTGCTAAGCTTATAAACGTCTAGCACTCATTACGTTATAGACAATGCTGGCCAATAATGCTGGCCAGGTTGCTGTTCCAAGACACAAATTACTTCCAAATGCAGGACTACGCAGAAATGAATGGAAGAGGTCCAATATCAGAATGTAAGAGACACCAAAGACTTACTTCAAAAATAAGACTACTCAATAATTTTATATTGCACAGTTTGATACTGAATCAAATAACTCTGCATTACAGCAGCTCAATGCAGAGACACACAGTTACAGCCCACTGCAAGCCAAGAGCTAGTGATGTACTCACAGTGACACTGAACATAAAAAGAAAAAAAATGTTGAAAAAACTGGAACAACTTTTATAAACAAACAACAAAAACCCACTCCAAAAACACTCTTTTGGGATGCTGAGGCAGCTAAAAACCTCTCCTCTTGTCTGCACACCTGAATGCCATCTGAAGAGATGCAAGATCACAGGGCTGTGGGCCAAGCCAGCCATTTGAAGCCTTGCCTTGCCTTTGACCTTAACTAGGTTAAAACTAACATGTTTTCTCTGCTCATCACCTAAGGTCCTAGAGGTCCTCCAGGTCACTGTCTTCACAGCATGCCAGAGCTTCTGGAGTATGTTACCTTCAGATCATGTGAAATTTCTTTCCAGTTTCCCCTGGTATGGCCAGCTTTGTCAAGCAAACCCCATGTGGTGTTGCTGTGACATCTAGGATGATAACCAAATGAGTTAACACGAGGAAAATCTTGTCGAATATGGTGAGTTGTAGCATGCCAGTCTGATGCTTGAAGCAAATATTCACTTCTTCCTTGCTCATCCCCCGCATTCACCTCTATTTGGTGCTCTCTTCCTCTTTTTCTTGACTTTACACAGCACTGCCTAACTATCCCTTGATAGCTTTGAGTAAGAATAAGTAGAGATAGGCATTTTTCTTTCCCCTCTTCTTTATGGTTCCCTTACTTTTGTTTCTCCTGTGGATTCAGAGGCCAGTTAAAATTTTTAAGTGCAGATCTGGGGACTTTGCAACAGATCCAGAAGAAAGTGATTCTCAGGAGCTTGTCCAGAAACCCTGCTTGGCTCAAGAAGAAAAATTTTCCCCATTACATTTGAGGCTTTTCAAGGAAACCACATATTTTGTGTCTGAGGTTTGCTCTTGACCTTTCTCTTTTCCTTAGGCTATGACACATTACCCCACAATGGCTGGATTTATCATTTATTAACTTAAAACCCGTTAAAAGTAAAGTACTTCTTATACAGTTTTGGGAAACCCAGGAAGATGAGGAACAGGGATGACCAGAAAGAACACCAGGGAAATCTTTGAAGGCTGAAACAAAATACCACATCTGTTAGGGGAGGGAGCTTGATCCTAAGCAGAGCCGTGCTTCACCTGACTAAGAAAGTGGTGTTTAAATCACTAACCAGGTGGATTTACACCCTCCAGCATACGTTGCTGAAGCCAAACACGTGCATGCTGTTAGGCTGTGGCTACAGGGACTGGAAAACCAGAGAAAGGGCAGGAGCCAGAGGTTGTGCTTACATGAGCAGTTTCTCTGTGAACAAGCACCTCGACTGGATCCTTCATTCTTTTGCACAGAGATGCCAAGAAATGTGAAAGTCTGGAAAAAATAAAAAAAATAAAAAATAAAAAATAAATAAAAAAGAGAGAGAAGCCATCAGCCATAACAAAGAGGAGGAAAAAGTTCATGTTTTCTCTTTAAAGAATCCAAAATTCTAAGAAATTTAGTGAGATGCAAAGGTGCTAGACTTTGGTGGAAAGGCAGAAAGAGGAAGAGCTCGGGTCATGCGGCATCACTGACTCATCTGTCCTTGGACATAGCTGGGTATCTGCTATTCATGGCAGGGATTTAATGTTAGCAGAAGTAACCCTCACCCTTCCTTCTTTTCCCCACTAAAACGAATAAGGTCACGTTCCCGTTGACCTTGTGCTTCACTTATTTAAATGCTGACAAATTAAGTACATGTGAAAACAGTTTTGCACTAGTTCAGGTCTGAGCCATGCTGAGCAGTTGGACGAGGGCTGACCTACTTAATGCGGAGAGATGGGTATTTATCCAAGTACAGGATCCTGACCCACTTTCATGCTGGAACAGCATGGGTACAATTTATTGAATATGTGCTCATGTTGGCTTTGTAGTCTCAGATCAATTGAAAGTGTTTAGTAGCTATTAAGTCACAAATATTCCGTACCCCTATTAATAAAAATACCAGTGTGAACCACTTATGGTGTTCTTCATTTTCAAAGCTCTTTACTATTATTATCATGATTATTAAATATTTATATTACCATCAGGCCCAGAGGGAATAGTCAGGATTAACTCCCTGTAGTAGAAGATTCTCAACAAACACACAAGATGTAAGTATTAGTTAATTTATGTAGTTCTATGAGGCATGTTGCTTCCAAGCTACCTACAGCATGCTGGAGTGGTGGATTGCCCTACGATAAAATGCATGCAATTTGGTATTTAAGTTTTTCAAATTGTCCTCTGAAGGCAAATACCTTTTCCCCACTCATCCCTGATGACTACACAGGGAGCTGGGGAGTCTATGCAATGTCTGTATGAGACCAAACCAAGGGAGGTGTGCAGGCATGGGAAGAGGCAGCAGCTCTCCCTGTCCCATCTGGGGTACATCTACACCCAACAAGCCCCCTGGTGATGTGTGGGCCACAGGAGGATTCACGGCTGGCTGGGTGAGAGGTGGGAAGTGGGCAGCCAGGAGGGAGGTGGGGGATAGAGGGGGCCCCCTCCAGTCCTGTCTTCGTCTCTTGAGGACAAAGAGAGAAAAGGGGGTCCAGCAGCAGACAGGGTTTCCCTGTGGCTCAGCCAGACTGCCCTCCAGCCCCACGGGTCTCCTTCCATCCTCTCCAGCATCTCCATCCTGTGCACCCCAAATGTCACCGCTCTCCCGTCACACATTACAATCTGCCACATTACTTCAGCAAGCCACCCTCCGCATGCTGCCAAGAGCTCTGAAACCATATGTCACGACAGGTTTATTAGTCCAAATTTCCCCAGGGAGCATCGCCTGCCCATATGATGTCCCTCCATGCCATGCTTTGCATGCGAGGCCCTGAGTCACAGGTAGCAGGGCAACGTGTGAGAAAAAAATAACCTTCTGCAGGCAAAAAGCTTCCCATTGAGCATGCAGCGTAAGTTGCTCATGTGCACCACTTATCCCACTATGTCTAGAGAATAAATTACGCTCACGAAATATGCTCTCAATGGCCTCTTTCAGATAGTAGCAATGAGCAAGATAAAACCTGCCACTTTATGTCAAGTCACACTCGTCGAGTGCAGATTTAGCAATAGTAATACTTATCTTTTATGTAGCACTTTACATTTTCCAGTTGCTGCACAGAGATTAATTAATCAGTTGGACATACATAAGCTGGGCCTAAAGCACATGCTGAAGGACTGGGAGATGCCTGTGCTGCCACAACAGCACAAAGGCGACCGACCCTCTGACCAGAAAATGCACAGGTATGGTGAAATGGATCGAGACGCTGGCAAGCTATTGAAATTTAAGTGGGACCACAGGGGCTCAGAGGCCTCACTCGTCTGGAAAAAAATACATGTAGACAAGCATCTCCCGTTCTCTGGTACAGCCTTTAGATTCCCTCTTGTGACTGGAACAGTCACTCCCTGGTAGACTGGGAATTAAGAAATAAGGTTAGCTTCCAGCTTTGCAGCACCCTGTTGAGAGGTCCCTTTGCAACAGTACAAATATTCTCCTGCCCATGCTGTCCCAGCCTGTTTTGGGCTTTTTCACAAAGCTGGTGGAGGGGAAGGTGCTGTTCCTACAGGCAGTGTGAGACCAGGCCCCCTGCCCTGCCGCAGCGTCAGATGAGAGCCTTGCGGCTGGCCTGGCTGCCCCGCTGCTGTCACTGCTGCTGTTTGAACATTTCAGGCATGCTTTCTGAACTAAGCCAAGCCTGGATAACCGGGAGCTGGAACAAGCTCAAACATGAGCCAGCAGACGAGGGATCATGTTGTTGGCTGAATCTCTCATGGACAGTGAAGAAAAGCACTTGTGGTGGAGCGCTTCTGCCCTCCAGACAGGAGCGTTGGTAGTGAACAGCTTGAAGTTTCACAAACGTAGAGTTTCATCTCCAGCTGCTGCCCAAGCCTTTGAGTGTTTCTGCAGCTCTTCTTCCCCCAGACCACGCTTGAAGCTGCACAGAGGCAGCCTGGTGGCTTGTGCTGATGACGTGCCCCGTGATGCACCTCAGCCTGTCAAAAAACAAACAAACAAAAAAAAAAAAAAAAAAAAAAAAACCACCCTATACAAGAAAACACTGACATTTTTATACTTAGGGACTTTCTTTTTTTTGTCATCCACCTTCCTGATATCTTCACAAAGTGCAGAAATGCATTAATATGCGCATGTGTGATTACTCCCACCCGTGTGCCTGTCATACACTTGGTATGTGGATAAAAGCCTTACACTGAGCATGTGTAAGGTGCTCAGATGTGCTAAAACTGAAGCACTCAACACAGGCCTTGAAAGCATCAGCTGAATTAAGAGTCAAAAGAGTTTTAAAATTAATACAAGCAAGGTTCCTTTTATTTGTCTCTCGGTTTCTGAGTCCTTAAGTCATAATTTCTGGATATTTAAGCTCAGCCGAAGGACTAGCAGTCCAACCATTATTTGAAGTGGAAGATGAGATTCTCCTGCAATCAAAAGACTCCAGCAATTGAGGTTTCTTTAATAGTGTCAATTAGCTTGAAACTCATAAAAAAGAGCTGGCAAAAACTCTCAATGTGACATTAAATTTTCCATTTTTTGACACTATGCATGTTTACATTTGTATCCACATGAGCTTTCTTGAATTTAATTACCGAGGCTCTTCTGTCACCTGCAGGTGTTTTCCCGTCTTCTTGCATTTACTGCCACTGAAAGCTTGCCTGCAATAGGGGCCACAGAGCTGCCCACAGATCTTAGTGGTGCCCAGCTCGTGGAAATTGGTGATTTTGCACTGAAACCAATGTCCAGGCACTTGAAACCATGCTGTTAGGAGATGGAGGATTAAAATGCGTGTGTAGGCCTGTGCTGTGATGTTTTTCCAGAGTCAGAGCTCTAAAGCAAAGCCCCTTAGGTAATATCCATCCTTCAACCATTGTTTCATATATGAAGAAAATAAAATCCACCAAAAAACAAAGGGTCGCTTTTAAAAACCTGCGAATCCCCTACGTCTAGCCAAAACAAATGTTCCTTCCCTCTTTTCTCCCTTGTGAAGAATGCCTCCCCCCCACCACCCCCCAAGGCTGTCAGTTAAATTTGGTAAAGTCCTTATTATCACACTTCACTACATCTCAGTATGAATGAGGAGAGCTGTGCAAACACTGCAGCTATCTTTTCTTTATTACAGCTGCAGCCACTCCCCAGAGACGTTATTAATGTCCACGGCTCTCGCACAGAGCCGGCGTACGCTGGCATCTGATTGCTATTCAGATCAGCAGCCCCGCGCAGCCTGTCTGTGAACCAACACATCAGTAGGTACATAAAGGGCTCTTGCTGCGGGCTGAACAAGTTCCTGGGGCCGCCGCCGTCAAAAGATAATGGCAGCATGATTGCCAAAATTTTGTGGAAATTGTGCTAAGCCAAAGCAAAACAAAACCCAAGGTAGGGGATGCATCTTTCCTGTGCAATTTATTATTTATCACTGCTCAGCAAATGCCTTTGTTCTCGAGTGCAGTAGTTACTCTCCATTTATAGCCCGCCTGGGTTTGTAATTCAAAAAGAAGATATATGGCGTTTTGGGGGAATGTAGGGGTAGGCCTCGTTCCCCAGGCCAGGCCACGGTTTGGCAAGAGGGAGCTGGGTGAGGAATTAAGGTACAAAGCAAGCCCTGTGAAGCCTTGGGGTCTCTGCAGGGAGAAAGCTGGTGTGTGGAGTCACCTCTCAGCCATGTTTCATGGATCGGGGGAGGCGCCCGGCCTGCCAAAAGCGGAGCTGCCCACCAGTGGCTTTGAATTACTCACTGGCTTGTGCCAGGAGCAAGTTAAGTGGCCACAAAAGGCATCATCCATGGAGGGGATGTGGGCAAAAGCCGTGGGCCTGCCTTGTCTGCAGTCACAGAGGCCTGTGTCCTACTCCCAGGCCTGCACTTGGTTGTGGTGAAGCAGGCTGCACAGCCATTACGTGTCTGTTCAACCTCTATGTAAACCCATCCTCTATGATATAGCCAAATCCTTGGCACAGCTATGCGTGTGGCAGGTAAACACAGGAGAAGAAAGTAAAAAGATGGTTAGCAATGTAGACCTGAGCAAGGAGATTTGATTAAGGCAGAAAAACCAGGGTTCACACCAGGAAAAGACTGCTGCTTGAGGAAACATGAGAAGAATGAAAATGACCTCAAAGCCACCAGACAGAAACTTTTCCATGACCTGTTATGCTGCAGTCACAGGTGCCCTACAACAGCAACCCACCAAAATAAGCTATTTCCCTTGAATAATTAAAGAGAAATGCAGCTCGTGGTTCTGTACACGTAACCCGTGGACACTCAGGAGCTGTTCTTGGGAACACAGAAAATAAGCAATATCCCCAGCGAGGGACAGAGGTCACAGGGAGTGACCCAGAGCTTTGTTTTCTTGGAGAACTCTGTATACATGAGATGTGCTGAGCTGTGGTGTGTATGAGTGTGCACCTGTGGTCCTTAGAGGATGCAGGAGAAGCCCACATCCATGCGAGAGTGCATTTCAGCATTAGGCAAGCTTGCCACTGGAACTAGAGCAGACAGGAGGAAATGCTCCATCCTCCGTATTGACTGATGGCATGCATTCATCACTGAGTGCTTCTTTGTGACAGGCTCTCGGTCTGTATACATATCAAGAATGAGACAAGTAGTTGCATCTTCTCTTTTCTAGAGCCTCCATGATAAGCACAAACTGTGAGTCTCAGGGACCCATTTTGCCTCATTAATGTACACCTCCTGCTGGCGAGCACCAGGCATCCAGCCCCAGGCAGCTACTTCGGGATGATGCTCTGGACTCGTAGATTCCCACTTTTTAGTGAAGGCAGGTTTTGCATTTTTCTTGCTATTTTTTTTTGCCCATGGATCAGAACCCTGCCATGTTCTACACCAGTATTAAACTGCCTCTTCTCCCCCTTGGTGTACGGAAATATGCTCCCCATGGGAGTCCTGAGAAGGCTTTCAGGAAATCTGAAAAACCTGTTTTGTCTGCCTCATGACAAAGATATGCTGCATCTGGATGCTAAGGAAAAAAAAAAAAAAAAAAAAAAAAAAAAAAAAAAAAAGTGGCTAGAAGTATTGGACAGAGAATATTTTCATTTGCATATCCACATCATGAAACCATATTATGTTTGCTTTTAAAGGCCTTATAAGTCTTCTGCCCAATAAGGAGCACAGATGTACAAAAGTGACTTCAAACCTGAGGAAGAAAGGTTTTGACAGAATTCCTCTTGCTGTAAGTAAAGAGCTGTCCATGTTTCCAAACAGCAATAAGCAACATACAGATTGAGCTGTTATTTATTCATAATATCAATTGCAAAAACCACCATGCCCTCTTTGGAGATGGTTTTACTCAGGGAACAACATATATTCTTGGAAAAGTTTTATTTGTTAGGCACTTTGGTACAATTACTTGACCATGTACAGTATGGCTGAGTTGTGCATGAAAATTGATGCTTTCCATAATGGTGTTTCATTGCTAGTGATTCATTGGAGAGGTGATGCTGAGATAATTAGTGCTTTATGGCCAAATGGGCCCCACATTCTTTAAGTAGTCCACTTCCCTAACAGTGATTTATTTAAGTGGTTGGTTGCTGATAGCCATGTAAATAAATGCATGCTAATGGAGCACAGTGACATTGCTTCTGTTGACAGGTTTCTGTGTCTTACCATAAAGCAGCTGAAGAACTAAATCTGCATATACAAATCCATAATGGTTGGGGGCTTTTATGTGTTTTTACAGGAGCAGTTTTGACTGAATGCACAGAAAGATGTAAATTTCTCTTCTTCAATGTCTACCTCCCAGGCTGGCTCCAAAGCTTACTTTTTAACTTACTTGGATATTTGGAGAGGTTGATGTTGGATGAATGAGCACCACGGTGCATCTGCTGATGGCCTACTGCTGTTATGGAGGCTGGCTTCCCCCTCCCACTCCATTAGTGCACTTTGTCAGCTTGTGCTGTGTGCTTTGAGCAATGCCCTACCAAACCAATTCTGCATGGTCAATAAAAGCAGGGATTTTGCCACAGACTGCAGTGGGAGATGGGTCAGAGGATGCAGCACATCCTGTCCCGGCTGCTTCTGCTCCACTGGCAAAGGTCATCATCCCCAAGTACTTGTCACTACTGCTTTGCCAGAGGTTACTGCCCTCACATTTACCAGCTGAGCTATTCTTGTGAAAATGATCTAGAGAAGGTTGGTCAGCAAAAGCTGCTAAGTCAGCTTTTGGGGCTTGGCACGGGCTGAGGAGTGCACACATGAGCTGAGAGCTGGCAGATCCAAGGGGAGCAGAAGCTGGGCAGCTTCTTCAGGCAGACCTGATGCAGGCAAAGAAAAAATATCAGCTATACCAGCAGCTTTGCAGGTTTTACTCCCCAACCCTTGGACCTCCCAATGGATTTGTGCAAGCCCTACCAGAGGGCTTGTAGGATGGGGTGCAGTGCTGGGGCTGGCACAGTTCCTCCACTCTGCCAGTCTCTCATCACTGTGAGACAGCCAAAATAAGGGCTCGCAAGCACTCCGTGCTCAATCAGCTCAAGGGAAAAAATGCAGATTATCTCAAAAACAACAACAAACCCCCAAAATTTTTCTGTTGCAATTATGGTGCCGTATAAACACAACTTCAGCTTCAGTCTTTTCAGTCTCTCTGCTTCTGGAAACTCCTGAGACATGCGTAATCTTATTGAGCAAAACCCGAGCCCCACAAAAGTAATTAGCAAAACTCCTACCCATCTCTGCAAGCAGAATTTTGCCCACCATGAGCAGTTTTTGTTTAAATCCAGAATTTGAGCATGAATATATAAAATTAAAGTATATCATTATAGCTATAATAAAAAATAAAAGTACATTCATATACTTAGGAAAAAAAAAAGAAAATGAAGGAAGGATATTTACTAATAGAACACATAACAGTTTACATCTGCTAGTATAGTTGCAGGGAATTAGAGCAGATGTTGAAAGTCTGTCATCTTTTATTTTGAAAGATATTTTTTCAGTACATGTAATCTGGCATGTCAATTAAAATATGTTCAAGAGTAAATTTCTTCTTCAGCATCATAAACTTACTGCGACATGGTGGCTGAGTCATGCTTGTCTGAATCAGTTCAGATTTTTTTTGCATTGCTTTAGTCAGCCTTCATTCCCTGCAGCCATAAGGAAGACTGGTTGTTCGGTGATGCCTGCCTGGAGGGCACAATCTGACATTCAGAGGCTGACAGGCAGAGTGGGATGTCCTCCTTAGGCACTCATTAACCTGTGTTGTCCCCAGGGGCAGAAAGCTGCTTCTTCTCAAGGTGGAAATAGTAGCAGGTTCTTCTCATTGCTGTCTTTAAATGCTTGGTATGTTTGGTGAATGTGCCCTGTGACTAGATAGAGGAAGAGGCAGTAATGCAAGAAGTGGCCTATCTTCAGACAGGCTAGATGCTAAAGGCCCGTACCTCAAGTCCCACCTAAATACCTCTGTGGACTTCAAGGTACCTAAATATCTTCCTGAATTTCAAGCTGCAGGACTTCACACAGCCAACTACTCATCCCCTTCTCCCTTCCCAAGTTAATTCTTTGAACACTCAGTACTTTAATTGACCTCCAGAAGTCCTGTCCAACCTCAACCACTCTGTGGTTGTGGTTGAGGTTGAGGTTGGATTGTGTGTGTGATTCAGCCTGGAACAAAGGTGACTGCCCTGACCACCAGCTTCAGCAAAACCTTGTTTGCCTTAAAACCACACACATGTTTCAGAAGCTGCTGAATCTCCCCAGCAGACCATGCTGCCATCTTTGCAGAGTCACCTACCATCTCCCTCACCTGCATCAGGGTCTGCTCCATCCATGTTGCTCCCAGGAGATGCCTGTCTCAGCTCCTCTGCCTCTGGTGCAAGGCTGGGCAGCTCCTCCTGACACCTCCTGCCAAAGTCAGTATTGTTTCTAGATTGTTGGTCATATTGTTTCTAGGTTTTTTGCTTTATAGTTTTATTTATTTGCACAGCTGGTCCTTCTCTGGCATTTGCTGTTTGTACTTTGGACATTTTCCTGTTAAATGTATTTTTTTTCCTTTTTTTTTCTTCTTTTTAGGCCATATCTCAAAGGTATCAAGCAATTTGAAGCCAACCCCCAGCACCACAGAGGGTCCTCACCTCTTGCTGCTGCCTGTAACCATGTCCAGGATCATTCTTGAGTCCATCATCATCATCATTGCTCCCACTGCCAAAGACAGCGAGCAATCACAGAGCCTAGGCAGGCTCCTGCCGAGCCCTTCTTGATCAAAACTTCCATTTTGATAATGAGCTAATCATCAGCGCACTCCGAGTAACGCTTTCCAAGCCGTTTTGTGCCCACCATGCCGTAGATCTGTCTCGACCACACACTTGCTGCGTTTGCCTGTGAGCGCTCTGCGCGAGACACCGTGACCAGACATGCATTTGCTTCTGTCAGCGAGATCTGTCACCCTGTCACATAAGGAAATAAGAGCGGTTTGACAAATCCATGTTGGCAGTTCCTCTTTCCACGCTCCCTTCCAGGTGTTTGATTATTTACTTCAGCATTTTTACAGGAGCTGGGGTTGCGCTGACTGGGGCACGCTTCCCCAGACACTCCTTCCCCCTGCCTCCAAGACAGGCACCCCATCTCTCCTTTTCCCCTTCTCCTTCAGAAGATATGGAAGGAGTTCAGCATCTGCAAATCCTTAGAGAAAATCCCCAACGGCTCTGAAATTTCAGCCCCCACTTCCCCCCCCCGAGATCTTTGAGAATCTTAAAATTTAGATAATGAGGTCTAGACAAATTTGAAAGCATCATATTTATTTAGAAAGTATGTGTTAACCTGGTGCTTTGAACTTGGTTGGAGGGCTTGTTTATTTTCAGTGTTATATTAGTTACATAAATCTCTTTTTTATGTTCCTGCATGAAAACTTAGCTGTCGACTAAGGCTGTATACAAAGACTGAGTCACTTCCTTTGAGACACACTATGTTAAAGCATGGGATGAGTGTCTGAGATCTCCATTTTGTTGTGAAGAGCTAAAATAAAGAAATCTTCCAAGAGCAGCTGGCAGAAAATATTTGTAATGAGAGCTGCCAACTACTAGAGGAAAGTGGCTTATTTATACAGGGGCACCACTGAGACAGACTGAAGAGACAGACTGCGTTGGATTTAGAAAATGAAAATCACCCAAGTGGACAAGGCTGTAAAAACTATATAATATAAAAAATGAATCCTGTAACCCAGCAGCACCTGCATCTGGCAATCTCATTCATGCCTTCTGCAGGAGATAAACCTTCTTGCTCTATCAAATAAACCCCATAATTACATTGCTTAAGTAGGATATTAAGTGGCATCATATTAAGCCATTACATGACCCTTGTCATCATCAGCCCTGCCAGGCAGTAAGGAGAGCTGTTGCTCCCTGCTGATTTCTCTGGGTATCTATTTAAACATACTGTGGTAATTAGAAACATCTAAATAAAGCCCTGCCCAGGATTACAAGGGCTGAACGGAATAAGCCTTTCTTTCTTGCGGCTACAATGCCCATACCTGCTGTTGCTGTGTGTGCACACATCTTTGCCAGTGTCCCTCGCCTGATACAATCCAAAGCTTTGTGGGGTAAGAAAGCAGAGAGGTTCAAAGGAGGCGTCCTTTTCCTGCTCCTATTGATACTGCCTCTGCCACTGGTGATGAGGATCTTTCCGCAGGGCTCAGAAGACAAATCTGCTAATTCCTCCTGCTTTACTCCTTTGTGCCTTTCTTTAGAGGGAAACCTGCAGGTTTCATAAACCAGCTTCTTTCTAGACATCCTTCCTAATTAGCTGAACCACCACCATGAAATGCAATACAGATATTGATCACTATCATGAATGTTGTTTTTCTAATATTCAGTGGCTGTGAATCAAACTGTGTCACAGATGTGAATTTCAATGGCAAGGTATATCTGAGTGCACCCCCACAGATTTGCCTGTCTTACAGTAGCTATAGCTGAACAAAATGAAAAAGCCACTCAGGTTCCTGTCCTTCAGCCCCTATCTAAGTGGTTATTATTAGTGCAGGAGCACTACTGGGCACCTAGTCCTGGGAAAGGTTTCCTCTTCAGGGAGGAGAAACTCCCTGCTGACCAGGAAAGGTGATTGGGAACACACTGGATTGCCTCCCAGATTTAGGAAATTAATGTCCCAGAAAGGTTTATGCTCATTTTTCAAAGCAGCACTTCCAGAGGTTTTTTTTCATGACTGTTTTTCAAGAGATCAATTCCTCACTTTCCACAGGAAAACCACCACAAAAGGGATGGTGTCTCTGCTCTCTGCTGCCATCCCTACTGCTCTCCCACTCACAGCATTTACCCCTCTGGACCCCAGTTCAGGTTCTGCAATTCTTTCCAGCTGCTGCAAAAAGCGTTCAAGAGCAAGCTCACAACAAGACGTGGTTCATGCCACGGTCATATGTGCACCCCCCACACACCACCCCTCCACCCAGGAAAGATTCACAGGTGTCAAGAATCTTTGTCAAAAGGAAGGATTCAAGATTTTAAGACACCTAAGGATATGTCAGAGACACATAGAGGATGCCTAAGTTTAAGGAGAACAACAAGATGTTTCAATCACAGAAGCAGCCTTATACTTCACAGCGAAGGGCCAAGCCCTGGTAGGCTGTAGCATGCAAGTAATAGAAATGATTTTGCCTGAACTATTTGAGACAGTCATATGAAAAGGGCTTGTCTGAGAGATATTCTGATACTGATGCACTGCCTGTTAAGAACCTATTCCCTTGCTGCCCCTGTCACGACTGGTTTCTATTGCAGGTTGGGGGGATCAAGTTCTGCTCATGAAATGGTCCAAACCAGGCATGAGGCACAGTGCTTTACTCCGGAAGCAGATTGCATCTTTTGCTAGCAACCACAGGAGACACTCACATAACCACCAGTGCTTCTCAGTGCAAGAGCTGGCCTGGAACTGCTCGCCAGGTGGCCTTGCCTTCCTGAAGTTTATTTCTCCTGAATAATCATGATCCTCTGGAAATACAGCGGCTTTTCTTCAAACAGCGTGCCTTAGTGGGAGCAATTCCCAAGCAGCTATTGCGAGATGATTGGTAGCCTGCATCGGTTATTATAGCCGGTGTGCTCAGATAGATAAGGTCTGTAGAGGTGTTGACTAGAAATGCTCTTGGACCAACATACCTGGAGGTTAAGGAGCAATTTTCCTTGGTATGGAGTAGAAGATTTTACCTAAGCACTTTCAGTATGCGCACAATTGATGCTGGAAAAAAAAAAAAAAAAAAAAAAAAAAAAAAGAGGAAAATCTATTTTTGTCTCCGTAGCCAGCGCCTCAATCATAGTATAGAATTACTTTGGTCCAGCTATTGCCTGCCCAGAGAAGGACCTATATTCATTCCACCTCCAGGGTTTCCATTAACGCAGCAGTTACACTGTTATTTGGGCAGAAAGCCCAAGTCAAAGCATTGCTTCATTTGATCTGCATCTGTCCTAAAGTAATATCCCTCTGCTTTTTCCATCCTGTTTCCCTCTGAGGAGGCCAGCTGCTGTTTTTGTGAGGAATGACTGCCTCCATTTGACAGCAGAATACTTTGAAGCACTCACGCTAAGCAGGTAGCGCTGCTGCTGCTACGAATTACTGTCTACAGCGCATTACAGTGACCTCCCTGCCTTTCTTCTCCGCTTCATATGAGGACCTAAAAAGGAAAGAAGCCCTTGTGTGCACGGTAATCAGTCAAATATGCTGCCTTTCTGAGATTCTTTCAAGATAAGGGAAAGCAATTTTGTTGAAAGAGGAGAATGCTCAAATAGCTGAGATCCCACTCTGCCCCAGTATTTGATGTGGAGGAATTTACAGTCAGCCCTTCTACTTTGGGGTGACAGAAAATCAGACATTCCTGAGGTCCTGGTTAAAAACTCCACCAAATTTCACTGTTGGGATATCATGCTAGTATTTTATACAGCCTCTCTCTAGGGGAATTCATGGACCAGATATCCTAATGGATGCTTTTACTTCTGGCAACAGTTTCACAAATTGTCCCCAGTCCATGCATCTTTTAAGCTGAGAAAAGGCCACCTGCTAGGACAAGGAACTTGTAACATAGCGGGGTTGCCATCTTCTACCAACATAAGTAACAGAAAATTTCAATGCTTATTTATTTATGGGTTTTGCTGTGGTGTCCTGAGAAACTGTGAACAGAATCTTTAGCATGTTCTTGTAAATCCTTCTAATTGAAATGTCTTCATTTGCAAAGCTCATTCTTTGGCAAGGACAATGTGGGATAGTCTCTGCATCCTCAAAATATTGGATTCCTGTGGTGAATTTAGGAATGAAAAAAAATGTTATCTCAGTAGATTCATTTTGAAAGGCAGATGAGGGAAAAATTATTCCAAATGACCTTAGTTTTTCTCTAAGGGAGAAATTATGCCTGCCTCGCAAGTCCTGAAGTGAGATTTATCTATTGCTAATGATAATAGTGACCTCTTGTGGAGAAGCTACAAAACTGAGCTTTGTACCAAAACAGCTGAGTCTTGTCAATTTTGCTAAAGGATCTGGTAGCTCTTGCAGAGATGGGGTGAATAAACACAGCAACAACATCTAACAGCCTCTGGAAGGTGTGCCAGACCTCTACTGTCAAAAACTCTGTAGCTTGAAAAGAGTATGCCAACAGCTAGGAAGAGATTCTTTAACTTCATATAAAAAATAAATAGAAGAAAAAAGAACCAGTGGCTAAAGGTGGTATAGAAATGGTCTAGGTAAGATTGCAAATATTGGTAAAGACATTAATGTTCACTGGAATTAAATGTGATATGGATAAGGGGACTGAAAACATGGAGATGGAAACCAATGCAGAAAAAAAAAGCATATGGCTTTTTATTCATTTAACTACAGAGATAACAAGTAACCTCACTCCTGGAGAAGTCAATGCACACGTTTATTTTTATATTTTTATTTTTTTATGGTGGATGGGATCCTTTATGCTTCTGTCCAGTTATGCTTCTGTCCATTTAGAAATGTCACCTTCTGAAAGCAGTGGTATGCCAATATTTAAGAAAGCTAACTGTTTAGGCACCTACAGAGCTATCAAGCTGACATTAACAGAATGTAAGACTTTAGACCAGCCCTGGAAAGTAAGGACTACTAAGGACCTGGAGTTAAATGCAAAATGGGATAAAATCAACAGAGACTAATCAGTTTGCTGTATGCCCTTGATCTAAGAAATTAATTAGTCTCGACTGTTCTTGACGGTGTTCAGCATGGGATCCTTCCAATGAACTTCAAAGAGATGGCGATGAATAGACTAATCATAAAGCTTTTGGGCTGCAGTCACAACAAGTTGGAAAGGAGCTATGTGGCTGGACATGGTGTCACACTACAAAAAAGGTACTTTGGGTACTGAATGACAAAATGATACATGAGGCAAAAACAGACTAACAGTGATTTATTGTAGAAACAAAAGACTAGTTGCCAGTAAAGGGCATAATTGGATAACAAAGAGGATAAGTAAAGCATTAAGCTGTTGCTAAAGCTCAGGTTGATTAGATCTCTTGCCACAAAGAGATCTACAGTTGGGTTCATGCTGCACACTGGTCTCACATTTCCCTATCATGTTGTTGGACATCTTCTTTGGGCAGCCCCTCCGGTGCAAGTGTCAAAAGACTACAATTAGTGGTGTTACAAACTGTATGTTTATAATATACCTAGGCTGGGAATCCTTTTCTCTCATTGTTGAATTTTGTCACCTGATTAGTTTTGGCTCTGAGAACTAGAAGTGTTGACTTTTGGAACATGCCTTGTTTCAGGTCATTGGGAACATGTGTTTTTTCAGACTCTTGTTCCCAGATTGAATGGAACAGTGCGAGCCTATTCCATAAAGAGGAACTGGACAGCACATTTTCTGAGCAAGTGCACCACCTGCTAACCTGTATTCTGTTGTTCTTGTATTGTGCAAGTCACTTAACCTTGCCAATATAGGTCAGCAAAGGGTCTCAGCACAGCTGGGAAAAGATATCTTGTGTTTTTTTCTCAAAGATCAGTCTTGGGAAAAGCCCTTCCTGTTTAACAACTTCTGAGGTTTACATAAGCAGTGGGAGTGTTTCATAAAGCTGAACAACATCCGTACAAAGGAGGACAAGAATATTGTGCTTGAAGACCCATAGGGCTGAACAAAATGGACATGAAACTCAACAATATAATATGTACTTGGGAACTAGCAATAAAATGTTATCTGGAACTTATGAACTGATGCTTTAAAATCATGAAAGCAGAGAAAGAAAAAGAAGCTTATCATAACCCACCAACAGCACTGGGATCCATTAAGGGGAGATTCAGTCTTGAGGGAGACATGTCCAGTACAAGTGAGAAAATACAGGAGTACAATACAGTGCATATTTCTAGGCATGTATATTAAAAACATAGGACCTCAAAACAGGATCTAGTGCAGAGCTGGACTACTTGGACCATCAGGGAAGAGGAGGGAGGTGGTTTACCCATCTCAGCAAAAGGAGGGCTGAAGAGGGTTGTGGTTAGTCTGCACAATTACAGTTGAGCTGAAGGACACAGAAGGAAAAATCTGCAAAGCATGTGCTAGCCACTGAGCCTGGAAGCATTTCACAGTCTTTGCCTTGACCAGTCAGTGTCTGTGGTAGGTTAGGGATTGAAGTCCCATGATAATGTGAGTAGCCTGAAGTGACTGCAAACAGAATGCCATGAAGCAAAAGAAAGACTAAATACCCCTTCCATATATATTACGGAGTAGACATAAGCAACAATTTATATTTATGTAAAAAAGCAATCTGCTTCATGAACAGCAAATAAAACAATGCCCATGCTTGGCTGAAATGAGCAGTCATTTGAAATGTGAACCAGTATTTGTTAATGGAGTTTTGGCACATAATGACATTTTCAGTTATTAGCACAGGCTGAATGATGCCAATGCTATACAGTAATCCCATAATCGGCAGGTTTATAGCAGAGGACAGGACACACAGCAAGCTTCACAAAATGATGCTGTGGTTGCTTTCTTTATCCAGGGGATAGTTATTAACACTAATAACATCACCAAATAAAAGCAATGCGATAGCTTTTCTTCCTGATGTTGACCATCCTCTGTAGCATTTTGCAGGACCCCACTAAATTTAATTGACTGGTAATAGATTTTTCCTTTGCTTTATTTTACAGTTACTTCACAGGGAAAATAGCACACATATACAAATATATATTCAGCAAAGCAGATATCTGATAAACAGCCTAACCACAACACACTCATATTTGTTTTTGTACACATTGTACTGAGCATTGTGAAACTGGGACACACAGTACTTAAAGCATTATACTACACCAGGAGACCATATTCCATTACCATTTCACTTGGGGGAGGAAGGGAAAAAACACTGATCATTTTGCTTGTTTTTCTTTTTCTGTAATTACCTCTTAACATTCATCACTTAATATAATTTCAAAATCTCCACATGTCTCAAAACCTCTCTCTCAAGTTTCAGACACAGCAGCACAGCATCAAGGCAACTTTCTGTGCTCCCTTGGCAGCCAGATCAACATTTCATCCAGCTAATGTCACCATCCCCACAGCTTTTGATTGGGCCCTCTTGTCATTAATCTCAGTCTCTGGCCTTCAGATGTTTAATTACCTCTCTTGAAAGTGAGGCATGTTCATTTACAGTCATACAGTTGTCCTCCTGTCGCTCAGGAGGACAAAGCACAATGGTAACCAAGGCAAATGAAACCCATGCTGCAACTCACACAGGTGTTCCCTGAAGACCCTGCGAAACTCTGACAAGGATGAGTATGCTTCAGGAAAAGGGGTCTGCTCCCAGGGCAGAGGGTGTGGGTGAGAAATCCTAAACGGAGCAGTGTTTATTTGGCTATTATTCTGTGCCCAAGACATGAATTTGTCCTGAAGAGGAAGGCTAAGACATGGCGTCCCTGTGATTCCTGGGCAACATTTCCTCACAGTGTGCAGCCAGCATCAAGGAGCCACAACTCCAGGCAATGCTCGTTTGTCAGAGGAGCGTCATCAAGTCCCACTGCCTGGGAAAAGGGTAAAGGAAAAACTGCCTTAGCCAGGTCAAGGCGGCAGGAAGGACACAATGGCAGGACAACCAGGCTCCTGTCTGGGAGGAGATTAAAATAGTGCTGAGTCACTCACATCGCTGGAGGCTAAATACTGCTCTGCTCACACCAACCTCTTCCCCCCAAAATAATGTGTCTGAAGAAAGAAAACAGCAGAAAACAGCAGTACAACGTGTAATTTCTGCTCTCATGTCTGGAACACCCACTGGTGTTCAGGAAGTCCGTTCAGACTCATAAGAGGTTGCCGTGGGAGCAAAAAAGGGGAAAAAATACAGAACTAGGGCACAGGAAGACAAGAACGGTCTGTCGAACTGTAAGGGACACAAAGGGAAGGATCGTTCATAGGTACTGAGGCAAAAAAGGTGAAGCTGCCTGGTCTGCATTGCTCTCATGTTTAGCCTTAACATTGAGATTTTTTAAATCCCACTGCGAGGCACCTTTCTGCCACTGCTGGCAAGCACAGTCGGAGCCCTCTAGAAGGATGGGAGGGATTAATTCATGGTTTATACACTCTGGGTATGCCTTAACCACAACAGTGAGCAGCAATTATGACACAGCCCAGCTCGAAGGCATAACGTTATGCACAGAAACAGCCGTGGTGAGACACAATGCTGTGTGTGAGGGGCTGCTGGCACAGTGCTCTGTCAGCCACTTGCTGAAGGACAGGTCCAGGGTTAGGCCTTGGTTTGGGTCAGCACAGTGCAGATGGCCGAATTTTGGGGGGTGCATGAGCTGAGAGAAGCAGGGCTGACAGTCCAAGTCTGGTGTTTGGGCTTTGGGCCTGCTACAAGGGCTTTGGGCCATGTTCAGCAAGGGGGAGGTGGGTCAGAGGCTTACAGCCCTGTCTGTAAGGATAAACACAGGCAGGCTCAGCGGCCTCCTGTATTGTTTAGAGGGTCTCAAGTGAGCTGAGGAGTGGGTGAAGTCTCTGTGATATGGTGAGAGGGCTCAGGAAAACCATGCAAGCTCCTGCTTCTCTTCAGACTCCCTTTCCTCCCCTAGTGCCTTCCTTCCCCTACAGCTCCTTTGCCTGCTGGTACAGGGAAGAGAGAGACAGAAAAGGTGTTGGAGAAGAAGGGCATACTTATAGATTAGTAAGATTTCAGACGAAAAGTGTGCAACTCTTATCTTGAGAGCAGCTCTGAGGAGAAGGACCTGGGGGTGCTGGTAGACAAGAAGGTCAATATGAGACAGCAATGTGTGCTTGCTGCCCGCAAAGCCAACCGTATCCTGGGCTGCATCAAAAGCAGCGTGGCCAGCAGGGTGAGGGAGGTGATTGTCGCCCTCTACTCTGCTCTTGTGAGACCCCAGCTGGAGCCCTGCATTCAGGTCTGGGTCCCTCAGCACAAGAAGGATGCGGAAGCATTAGAATGAGTCCAGAGAAGGGCCATGAAGATGATCAGAGGGCTGGAGGAGAAAACAGGCTGAGGGAGTTGGGGTTATTCAGCCTGGGGAAGAGAAGGCTCTGGGGAGACCTCGTTGCAGCCTTCCAGTACCTAAAGGGGGCCCACAGGAAAGCTGGGGAGGGATTCTTTGTCAGGGGATGGAGTGATAGGACAAGGGGCTTTAAACTAAAAATGGCTTTAAACTAAAAGAGGTTAGATTTAGTCTAGGTATTAGGAAGAAAATCTTCCTTATGAGGGTGGTGAGGCCCTGGCACAGGTTGCCCAGAGAAGCTGTGGATGCCCCATCCCTGGAAGTGTTCAAGGCCAGGCTGGACGGGGCTTTAAGCAACCTGGTCTGGTGGGAGGTGTCCCTGCCCATGGCAGGGGGGTTGGAACTGGGCAGTCTTTAAGGTCCCTTCCAACCTGAACCATTCTGTGACTCTATGAAAAGCACTTTTCAATGAAGACCATCTTGAGTGGACCTTGTTCTAGTGAGTTTTCCCTCTCAGCTCCAAAGGCATGGCTCCATTGAGGAGGAATCAGGACAGCAGTCGCAGCTGCAAGAAGTACACTCCTGCTGGCGTGGTGTGGACCCCCACGTCTCTGTCACCAGCACTCCCATCCAGCCGGGACCACATCCAGCCCACAGCAGCATCAGTGCTACTTGTTGAAATCAAAGCATGCCAGGAAGTCCCTAGCATTTCTTCTCTTTTCATTTTCATGTGAATACCTCTTTCACCGATGTGCTTTGACTAGGTCAGCAGCTTCAGAGGAAGAAAGATGCCAACAGGAGTCTGCAGCTGGTGATGGAGAGGCAGGATCCAGAGGACAGGCAGAAGAAGAATCCAGCAGGCCATCTGAGCCCAGATCTTAGCCAGAACAGGTGCAGGCTGTGTAGAGTGGGACTTGGGGGTATCTCTGACTCTCTCAAATACCAGGTAGCAACTGTTACTGCAGTGCCTAACTGACAACCCTACCACAGTCTGCTGTCATCTGATGCTCCTAGAGCTCATAGGGGACCTCTCAACTGCCACCTTCCAGTGGTGACTTAAAGAGGTTTTAGTCTGATTAGCATCTATATTTTGTGCATCTATACTTCCCTCACAGATAGCAGAACCATATTCTACTTAATGAGGGTGCTGCAGGCAGATTTCTCTCTACCATCTGTTCTGCTTTGCTAGCTGTCTGGCTTTCTAAAGCTATGGGCAGAAGAAATGGCAGAATTGCCTGTTGAATAGAAAAAAAAAAAAAATGGCTACAAATATGCTTCTATCACATAACACAAACTTTGCTGCCAGCAGAAACAGCCTCTGCCATCTCTAATTTATTTTGGTGAAGACATGGAGGTAAGGCAAACAGTGGCATCTATCCAGCTTTATGGTTGCCTGGTTGCATGGCTCACTTGGACCTCAGTAAGCCAGCCACAGCCCCTGTGTGCCTGTGATGGAGATGTCTCTTTTTTCTTGATGGTACTAAGTCCTTCAGGCTTATATGGATGAAGGCTAATTATGGGGAATTGCGGGAGGAATCTGAGGGAGTGAATGACTGAGCCTGTAGGCCTGTACTCTGTGGTCTAATGATGGTCTGTGAACAAAAAAAAAAAAAAAAAAAAAAGAGAGAGAGAGAGAGAGAGAGAAAGACTGTGGGCCTGGAGGAAGAATCCTTCTTTGCTCAGCTCCTCATGCCTGCCTCCCTTTGGTGCTTCTTAGTTCCTGTATATGAAGAGGGAAAGAGGGAAAAAGTCAACTGTAAGGCCACTTCCACATGACTTCTTCCAAAAATCTACTTTTATTTTCCAGCATGCCTCTACCTGGGCCCTTAACAGACCAAGGTGCTAGAGTTCACCTTTAATCCTGCAATACAAGGGCTGGAGAGCACAAAAGGAAGCAAGGAGCACCTCCCAGGGAGTCGCCATCCCTGGGGGTGTTTAAGGCAAGGCTGGATGTGGTGCTTAGGGACATGGCTTAGTGGGTGACATTGGTGGTAGAGGGATGGTTGGACCAGATGATCTTGGAGGGCTTTTCCAACCTTAATGATTCTGTGATTCCGTGATTCCATGATTCTATGATTCTATGTAATACCCTCTTCAGAAACAAAACAGAATGAGTAGTCCCTCATACATCAGCCAGCCTATGGACAATCTTGTCAAACATGGCTGTGGATGCTGAAAGTTCCCATGGGTTGAAAAAAGATGGCATCAAATTTATGGAGGGGAGAAATCTATTGAGGGCTCCAAAACATACAGGCATTGCATCTGGCTCAGGAAGTCTTTTCAGTGCTGCAGGATGGGAGATGAAGTGTTCATATTGCCCAGTTCCCCCGTTTTTGTTTTTTGTTGTTGTTGTTGTTTTTGGCTGATGCCAGAAGGAGGGCACTGGGCCAGATAGACCTTTATTCCAGTCCAGATTGGTGTTCTTCAGCTCCTTTTTGGTGCACCATACTGCAGGCTTTTTGGTCATCATCAGCCCTGTATGCAGAAGCCTGGACTCATATCCTGTCTTCATGTAACATATATATATACACCTTAGGACACTTTCCTGTGATTTCAGCCAAAATTCATTGCTACTTCTCCAGTCCTCCACTTTTTCCCCTCCCTGCACACTTGGAGGACCAAGACCTTATATTCTGGTTAGGGACATCAAGCCAGAGTACTGTGAAGCCTTGCATATGTGCTCATCTAGGAGGTACATGCTAGGATTTCCTACACCAACATCATATTTGAAGCCAGACAGAGCTGAACTGCCTCCCTCCCAGCCCTAATCCTAGCTGTGCTCACTCCCTCCTACACTTGGGGTCCCTCATCATGAAACTTCTTGTTACCTAAAAACAACCATCCAGGCTCAAAATCAACTATCTCTGTACAAGCAAACTGGGGAGGGCTGAGGAAGGCTTTCCAGATGCAGCTCGGGAGTTAGTACAGCCTGGGGAATGTTCCCAACAGGCAGTTTATGTGCAGCCTCACATTTTGTCTGGGAAAGAGGGTTTAACACTATGGACACAGGCTGCTCTGTGCCAGGCAGTATCCGTGCCAGGGAACAATCTCACACACAGTTCAGGAGTAGAGAGACAGCCAAAAGCTTCACGTCTTTCCCTGGATTCTTTCTCCCATCTAAAATGAATGGCCATGAAGCAACAACATGTCCTTAGCTAATCCTCCCCGAGTCCTTTGCGTCCCTTTCTCCTCTAGATATGTTTGCACGTGCAGGAGCTGTTCCCTGCTCTTTGCCCGAGCGGGTGCATGTCAGACGTGAGCCGCGCGCTCGTGTTCCAGGACTGACTCCAACCCCATACGTGCTTGCAAGCAAACTGACTCCCGAAGCAGGGACAGATGACTCAAGTGCGAACTCAGAAATATTTAACTCCTCAGTGCCAGTGGATTTCCCAGCCCTAAGCACAGCAGTAACCGAGCACTGAGCTGAAGGCAAGCTGGAATCAGCAGCTGGGTCTCTAAAAGGGGGGTGGATTTCTCTGCTAAAAAAAGAGGTACACCTAGGCTGTCTTGTAACTGGCAGAACACCAGCTCTTACCCATTCTTTAGTACATATCCCTGAGAAAGAATTGCCTGTTATTACCCATAACAATAAAATCAAGAAGCCTGTGCACTGCAGAATTAACATGTAATGACAATATTTGAAAAGGTCTAGCCAAAGCTGACACTTACGCAGAGTCAATTGCTGCAAAGTAAACAGGAAAATTACTTGCCTGAAAGCACCATCTGGTAAGGAGGCACCTCTGAAAAACAAGGAGCCCAAAATTTAGGCACAAAGCTGCTGAATGCAGTCTTGCAACTACCTACACAGCAAACAAAACAGCCAAATGTGTGAAGAGAGGGAGGTACAGGGTTTGTTTTTGTTTTTGTTTTTGTTTTTTTACAATTTGTTTTAGGAAAGTGTGATTGATTTGGGCCTCTAGCAAGAGAAAACGTGCCAAAAATAACAGAAATGCTGAAACTGGACAAAAATAAAATAAGAGAGAAAGAAGTAAAAAAAACCTCCACGCACAATTAATTTGAGGAATTTGTTGATATGCCATGGCACAGAGGTCACAATATTGCAGGGTTGAAGAGAAAACGGGCAGTTTTTATGAATGCCATGACTGTCCAGCATTACATGTTAAAGATTAAAGCCTCCCTCAAATTCTATGTACCAGGGGAAAGAAAAAGCTTTTTGGGGGGACTTATATAAGCCTCTAATTGAGGAACTGGGGAGAAACATCTTGCCAGATTATTTTCATTTTTCCCATTCAAGCATTTCTTGTACTTTTTGAGCATCTGGTACTAGTAAGCATTGAGAAAGGACATCTGAGTATCATCCAGTTCTCATGGAATATTTACAGAGTCTCAGCTCTGACACTGGGACTGGATGTGCTTAATTCTGAGCCTCGTGGTTACACCTGGTGTGGGAGCAGAGCACAAAGAGAGCTGATCCATAACAACAGGGAGTAAAAGAGCATAAAAAGTTATTCCAAAGTAACTCCATTTCTTCCAGTGTGGACGAACGGTTCCACAATACAGTTAAGCTCCGGTGATGGTGCACCCTTAAGCACACCAGCCTAGATGCTTCAGTATCAGCCATTCCCCTGGAGTTGTTCTGGTCACACCACAAACATGGTGCTTGAGGTTAGGCTGCTCCCCGACGTGTTCTCCTGCCCTCCAGACACAGCAGAGACCAAAGAAGCAAAGAACCAAGAGGAGAGGGGAGGAGAGCAGTCTGGGATGAAAAGACATAGCACACACACACAGTGAATTCTGGTTTTGGGTAAATAACTTTGATTTTCTTTTAATCACTTTATTTGAATATCAGCCTCCACCGGCATACCTGAGCTGCAGAAACTAACTTCACCTTGGCAGCCTTGTCACAGGGCCTGTTCTCTGCAACAAAGAACTTCCCCTCTGCTTTAACCAGCATTGCTACGTGCTCCATGTGTTGGTGGAGGCTCAATCCCCGTGCAGCCTCATGGCCTTCTCTGAACACTGCAAAACACTCACGGAGAGGGAGTGGGGAAAACATAAGGGTGCTGGCTAGGTGGCAACATACGGCCTTGCCTTCTCCTGTCCAAGGAGAATGATTTCAGATTAAAGAAGTAAAGCTGGCATGGAGCATTTAGACATTTTCTGACATCGTGACTACTTAGGCACAGCAAGTCCATCAGCTAGAAACTGTCTTTGGTTAGCCAAAGGCAGCCAGCCAACGCTGTGTGGTGCCTCAGACACCAGTAGAAAACATGAGGTATTTGCTCCAGAGCAGGGCACAGCCAAGGCTCAGAGATAGTTATCTTTCCTTTTACAGTGAAGAACACCAGGTAACGTATTTCTCCCTCTTTCTGCGTTAAAAATGTCTTTCTTTCTCTGTCAGATCCGCTGTGGCAGGATATGAGGTGTCCTGCTGCCTGAACCTGCTCTCTTAGAGTGCTGCTTGGACCAAAACCCCAGCACCTGCTGAGCCAGCAAAACCTTCTGGGGTGCTTGGTTTCTTTCTTAGCTTTTACACCTTCTATCCCTTGAAAAGAAAAACAGAAAGGTAAGGAAAGAACAGGGGCTAGTGACAAGCAGGGGAGGATGGGAATCACCGAAAAGAGCATGACTGTGACAAGTGGTGGGTCTCCTACATGCTCCGTGGGTTGAACCGAGGGTTAGAGGATTTCATGCCACAGTTGAAGTGAATGAGTTGCTGGGCTGAAGGGGCTGCGCAGAATTGTTTCCCTTTGCTGCTATGATTAAGAAAAAAGTTATGCTCTTGGCACGGGCAGTATGCCATCCTCAGGTCTGAATGGAAACCAGGAGTATAATTTGAAAAGAATTTTTGACATAATGCTTCCAGCATGCTGCCTGCCCCTTTTAATTGCCCTTATCTTGAACTATCCAGCCTCAGCTGAGACTATGGCATGCTTTCCCGGGACTAACTGGTGACTGCAGTGACATGCCTACCCGTAACTCGGCTGAGGATCTCCGCAGAGACAGGTTCGTGCTCAATACCAGAATGCCTTAGAGGAATTTGTTGGAAGGCTGCCTTACTGTGCCTGCACACTGGTAACTTCCTTCTGCTGGCTTATCATTAAAGGTGCAGGGCAGAAGTTTCAGCTCTGCCTCTGGAATATACTGGGGAGGGGAATGGGGACCAGAACCATTTCCCTGACTTAGTCTGCAGTAAGTCTGTGGGCCCAGTAAGTCTTGTTCATGTATACTGGCCCCGCCCTCAGGATCAGCTTCTGGTCCAGCTTCTCTTCAAAATGCAGGTCCTTTCACGAGCCAGGCTCCAACATGGATTTTGCCTCAAAAAAGAAGCAGATATGTATCAGAAGAAAAGCTTAATCAGCATTTAAAAAGGAGAAAATTTCTTCTGTGGACACACAATTTCCCAGGCACAGCAAGGCCAAAGCCCACATACAGCAGAACAGAGCTACAGAAGCTGTCAGCGAGTGATACTCATCTCCATTTAGAAGCAACACATCCCGATCATGTAATGTAAATGTGATTAGAAACATGTCTGCCTTTCAGCTGCGTGTACTATACACATTCATGAAATGAACTCGGGAAAGTGCTGGCATAGATTCATGTGTTTATTTTTTTCTTCCCCCACAGACACATAGCCTAACATTTTTTTGGTCCAGATTTCTCATTTTTTCTAATTCTATGGCTGAATAGTAAACAACTTCCAGCAAGTACTCAGCTTTCCAAATCTAGGTGCCATGGGACAGAACCAAGATGTTATTTTGGGTTCCTGCTTCAATGAAGCAGAAAACACCACCAACAGGGTAACACACCACTAAGGTTTATATGCTGCAGGAAGGGCACCATTCTAAGGCTCAGGGAAATGGGCATAATTTGATACTGTACCTTTTTACATCTTCTAGCTAAGGATATGCAGGAGGAAATAAAAATCCTAGCAAGATTTACAGTCCTTATGCAGTGATTTTACCTCCATTGATCTCAAAGTCGAGGTTTGCAAGTATCTAGATAATAGAAGAGAAGCTAGGTCAGTCATCTTTCCCCACACCCTTCCTTTGCCTTCCTCTGGCGACAAGAGGAATGCTGTTGCCTGGTTTATCAAAACAGCATTTACATGTGTACTCCAGCACATCCTTGCAACTTATTTTAAGTAAGTGATCCTATGAGTGATGTTTGCTTGAACATCTAGTGAATACAGGCCCAAAGGCAGCATGAATAAGGCTGAAGTCAATCTGTGAAGAAAAAGACCACCACTAATATCTACAAGTCAATTCAGACGGGTTTTGCTTGGCTAGCACTGAGAAGTTGGGACATGCCTTCCAGAAACTTACTTTGCTTTCTCACAACTGCACTCTGGTGCTGCTGCCCAAAGAGCCTAGTCCACATGCCAGAGTCCTTTACTGGGTGCACCCAGCCACACCTACTGACCTGTGCTGGAACCTCACCTAAACCTTGCAGCACCATAGAGCCCTTTTCTTTCACTGGTTTTTTTGTCAATAGTTTTGAGCCCTTAATTATAACTGTATTTTTTAGGATTTATTGCACGGGACCAGACATGGTACATTTCATACAAATCTAGGGGGTGGCATCCATGCCCATTGCAAGGGGGTTGCAACTAGATGATCTTTAAGGTCCTTTCCAACACAAGCCATTCTATGATATAGGTTCTATGATATAGGGCTAAATACCCATTTCTTATCTTAGCAGCTACAAACAAGAAACCAGCCCTGTGACCCCTCCCCTTCTTTGTCACATCCCAGTGCCGCTGTGAAATGTTCATCTCCTTTTCAGCAGCCACAGGGGCTGGTGTCACTTTCCTCATCTCCACACCACATGCCTCTGGTCTTTTTTGCAGCTAAAAGCCAGAGGCACTGGAGAGTCAGTGGCACATTTTGAAAACGAGAAACACTTCATATCCAGTTTGTGGCATCTCACATCTTTGCAACTGCATGAGATGAGATTTATATTACAAACTTCTGCACAGGTAGCCACCCCTGCCAAGTTTCTCCCTCCAGAAATACTCATAAAGTGATGGCGTTTTTCCATAAACTCACATGCTTATAAATTCAATGTTTTATTCCAAATATCACATAAATTAAATACATTTCCCATGAATATTGCAAATATACATGAAATGAACATTGCAATTTTTAAAAAAAGATTTGGCTTTGCTTATGCAACAAGAAGTGCCAAATGTGGTTAGAACATGAACTTCTCCGGTATTTACTAGATACAAAAAGGTGCAGATTAATAATTTATATTTATACATATGTACACACTCCATTTCGTAACTAGCTTTAAAACAGTAAAAAAATGGTTTCAAGTTTATCTACATTAAACATAGTCATTTAAATCTGGTCAGAAGCCCCAGATAAGAGTTGATACAATCATTTCACAACTGCAAAATTAAGGCGCTACCAAAATACCAGTTCCACTAGTGTAAAATGTAATTGGAATAGAGAGTGTACAGCTTTCTATTTATCAATTTAAAAGTGGACTGGAGAACAAGGAAAAAGGAGCAGTAAGAAACATGACAAGATCTACAGGTTAGAAGTACAAAGAGATCTCGATGACTATCAAATGAACATATTAAAATACAGTAGATAAAAGGCCTCAGTGGCAAACAATTAGTATGCTTCTGAAAGACAAAAAAAAGGTTAAAATATATATAATTTTGTAGCTTGAAGCTTTACAGGTGAACAACAGGTGTAGAGGTAGAGGGATTTTTTTTTGTTGTTGGCCTCTTTATGATGTATAAAGAAGGGCCACATTCACCACAGTGAAAAGACTCATCATATACCCCAGCATCCTTGCTTGGACAGCAAGCAAGAAAAGTGTAATGAGCTAGAAAGGCAACAAATCCTGTCTATCTCTTCCAGGAGCTCAGCTCCATGCTTCCACATGTACCCTGGTGACAAGTTACACAAAAGCGCAGAACGGCCGTAACGCGGACACTTCCCCCTGCCAAGAGAGGAACGAGATAGCTAGCTGGTCCAGTGAGGTACTACTGGATGCTGTAGAGACTATATGGCAGAGATAATTTGGTAACAAAGAAACGGATACTCTCCCTTAGAAAGCGAGTACCACAGGGTAGTGGTGATTTTTCTCTGTTTTCTTAAAGCTTTGCTATTTGATCAGCTGTCGATGTTTTGGAAGAAATGTCAGCTTTGGGCTGCTAATATGATTATCTGCATCCATGCACAGACAATTCCGAAGTTGTATCAGTTATCCAAAACATCAGCCACTGACATACTCAAAAACCGCTTTAAACCTTGACTAAAAAAAAAATCCCTCTACAGTTCAGCTCTCTCATCGATAACTATCACTTCATTAATTATGCACGCCTTCATGAACACAGTAATGTCACTTTTCATGTAAAATGTCTTTACACATTACAGAACAGCAGTAAACAACCTCTTTTGTTCTGTAGGGTTTCCTCTCAGAAGTACCTCAACAGTAGGTATCTTGAAAAGTCACTTTCGCAAAGAAGAATATTCACATTAGTTACTGAGGCAAAGCCAAGAAGACACTAACTAGCACCTTGATTTTTTTTTCTTAAACGCACTCCTAAAAGCAAAATTAAGCACATGTAAGATCAGGGACCAGCAATATACAAATACCATCAGTGTCCCTTGCAGCCAAACTATTAACACTCAAAACTAGGCCACACACATGAAGGAACGAGATGAGTGAATCTAGAAGAAATACGCAGCATGGAAAGGGATGGGAAGAACAGGAAGTTGAACAGAAAGGATTGCAAGATCAGACAGTCCATCTTCTGGTCTGAGAATCAGTTTGTAAAACCACCCTTCGGTAGCTGAACTGACAGTGGGCTGAAGACCTACTGAATTCTGAGATTTCCTCCCGCATACATAGAGCGATTCTCTCAAACTTGCTTTATATTTCAACGCTTTCTCTTCTGTGTCTTCAAATCCTGGAGGAAATGCACTCGAATTTTAGTATTTTGGTGATGGTAGCAGAACTTGCAGAAGGCTACTGTAGAGGTTATTACATCATTGGTTGTAAGTTATGCACTTCACAATTCAGAGAATATACTTACAAATTATTTAAATAGAAAAGGCGTGTTCAAGGTAGAGGCAGTTACAGTACATTCAGGGTATGTTACAGAAACCATTTGTGGTAGCCACTTGCTGAAAGGAAAAAAAAACTCTATTTTTGTTTCCCAGACCACACAGGTTATAACTACAATACCCAAAGAGAACAGGTAATTACTTAATTACTGCAGTTGAATGCAGTCTTCTTCCAGAACTCATGTGCAAATTGAAAAAAAAAAGTTTAAATACATCTTCATTGACAAATAAGGACAAAAGAACTAAAAAAGAAACCAGGCACTTTGACCATTTAGGTAAACAGCCATTTCATCTTACCAGACTTCTGCACATGAACAAGTCTTTAAATTGGTCTTGCTACGCTTGCAGCACATTGAGATTCAAGTCAACTTCTTTCCTGTTGGTAGTAATAATTCTACTTATAGGAAACAATGCCAATTGAATTGGTAACACTGTTAGTTATTTCATTGGCAATTGAGCAAACGTTGATCATTTGACTGACAAGCGATCGATTTCATAGCTATGAAAATTAGATATTAACAAAACACTATATAAAAATCAAAAACACAAATGAAGGTTAACACCTGACTTGAGCTTGCATTGAGACTTGCCTTTATAGTGTTCGGTTTGTGCCTCCTTTCACGGTGTTATTGTGTACTGATTTCCATCACATACAGCAACTGGTACTAAACTACAATACTTTTGGTTTGAAACACGTTCAACAGAGATCATTCCAACGTAACATGAGGTTGGCATGACACCGCAGGCAAATGGGAGATTGTGTTTTATCCTCGTCAGTCCCACTTGCAGAACACATTTGAAGAAAACTGCAGTCTGCCTTCCTAGTACTTGGAGTGAAATCATTATTTCACAGCAGCGTTCATCATACTTTAGGGAGCCGGTTTGATTTGAATTTAGTGATAAGACCAGCTAGGATTACTTTGATTTCTTTTCAAATAAACCAAAGTACACCTTTCCAGACATTTGTACATACTAAATCCGCTACAACACATAAATCACAACACAAGGGATTACCTAAGGCTACTGTATAGTATACTTATTCAGTAGCTATTATTCTTTCAGATAAACATCCTCAGATGCCTTGACCACAAACGGCTTAGGTTTTTTTTTCCTCACAGACTGCTATTTCCTGAAAAAGAGAGATGTGGGTGTATGACAGACTGCCTACCAGATCGCTAACAGAGCATACTGCTCGTTATAGTCCTCATGCATACTTCCGCCGGGAAGCACGGCTCCTCTTCTGTTCACTACCTTCAGGAAAGTTTAGGAAACACCTCTTCAATCCACTGTCGAGCTTCCTTTTCCTACTGAGTGGAAATCCAAAGCACACGTAGGCCAATGGTGCTACTCTAGTACTTAACTCTCTTACAGGCTAGAAATATTAACTCTACCATAGTACTTTGAAGCAATTATCCACATCTATCATCTACGTTCTAACTGTAGCACAGCTTTGTAGAGGCTCAGATTTCATCAGGACAACAGGAGAGAGTGCAAGGTTTGGTGAATACCCAGGATAACAAACCAATGCAACTGATGGATGCTGGACACAGTCAGAAAGGGCTGTTCATTTTTGAAAGGATCTTGAAAAACAAAAAACAACCCCTCCCTTTTGTCCCCCCTCAAACAACCTGTCATGAGATGCTTTCAGTGCCCACTCAAAACTGAAGTCCATGTTATCTGGGTCTTTTGCGAGTCACAAATATCAATACGCGTCTGATGGCGATAAGACGATCTTTAAGGGAAGTCATAGCCAGTATCGCCAGCTGAGCTCTGTTTTCCAGAGGCAGCACTGCCAAGAGCCACCAGTACCAGGCAGGACCACTGGGGTTGCTCTGTAGAAGAACGGAAAGACATTCAATCATGTATTCAGCAACACTGTCTGATGAAGGCCACCACCCTCCTTCCCACCTCGTATTTGTTCAGAAAGTCATCGTTAGACAAAAACCAGAAACTAAGCACTTAATTTCAGGTGCTCTCCTTGTCTATTTCCTCCTTTAAGGCTGATCTTTTTAAGATATCAACTTACATTGATATATGATAATTGTTTTTCATACTTAATGCTAAGAGAACAAAATTGGGTAAATAAGAAGAGTTTAGAACATATGAAAATACAGCAAAAATCTCTGTCAGAAAATAGCTTGGTGTAAAACCTATAGATAGATATAAAACCTATCTCTCTCCCTCTCTCTCTCTCTCTCTATATATATATAGAATAAGAACAAATACGTAAGGATTTATTACCTGCGGCTCTGGTTCTTTTCCTGGCATGGACCCAAAATGATTGAGAATTTGCGCTTTCATATTGTCTTTAAGAGACGTAAACCAGGCAACAGCTTGATCATAAACTGAATCATGAAGGCGGACAAGTTCTTCATATTCTGGTCCTTCAACCTTATTGTTAAGAGAAGGGAGATGGAACAAAACAGATTTGATACTAGGGCGCTCATATGCTTTCCCAGAAGCAAGTGAAGCACAATAATGTAGTGACTACAGCAGTTCAAATGTCTTTAACTAAGCAAACTGTACCCAAGTCTCGTATTTCAAACCTGTGATGGTGAAGTCTTTTTACCCTCCCCTGTATGTTCTGAAATGGTATTTCTTGGAGAAGTTACTGCCTCATTAATAACTCTGCTAAACATTGGCACAACAGAACAATCTGCCCTCTAATCCTGGGTCATCATATTAATCATCTCAAACCCACAACCTCAAGTCCCTGTCACAAAAGGACCTCTGAACATCGTTACATTGTCTGGTAAAATGAAAGAATTTCTACTGCCAGCAAGCAAAAGGACAGGGATTCTACAGCATGTAGAAGTCTGCAATGCTCTCTAGAAGTGTTAAGGTCATTGTAGAACAGCTAAGGAGAAGGTGGAGGAGGGCAGACACGTGAGCAGGCAGGAAGCAGGGAAAGCAGACGATTTCCCAATACAGGAATGGCCGTAAAAAAAAGGACCCTCGTTGAGACAAAGAGTACTTTAGTTGCGTAGGCCTGACTATTAGCCACTAAGGAAAAGAAAAAAAGCATATGCAAAAAAACAACACTGCTGTTGTTTTTTTTTTTTTTTTTTTTCTTTTTGATCTGTACTCGCTAATGGTGTGATTCATCTGTGCTGCTCAGACACACATCTGAGCTAGCTGCTGTGGATGCCCTTCTCAGGCAAGGAGAAACAGTTCTAGAGGGCAATTAAGCTAATCTTAAAGGTAGGTATCTACAACAGAGCAAATAAATAGGCAGCTCTGGACTGAGATTTCTCACCAAATGTAACAAGAACATAGGGTGCTGAACTTGGACATCAGCCTCTCAAGTGAGACAAGGTAAATCTCACTAATTATAAAGAGGTGGGTCTCTGGCACCATCTACAAAACAGTGCCTTTACACCTATGTTCCACCACCCTTCTCTGGGAGCACAGCAGAGCCATCAGTGTGAACAAATTACATGCTTTGACCTTTTGTGGGGGGAGGCACCTCCATAATCTGCCTCTCCTGCCCTGGCAAACAACTGCATCATCCTGTACAAGCTGGAAGAGCCCTACCAGGATTTTACAGACTTGCACTTCAACTACAGAAGCATGCTGAAGAGCTCCGTAGCTCTTCCAGACTGGAATTGATTTCATCAATTGGCATAAGATCACTACTAAACATTAAGAGATAAAGGTTTTACAGATGTGCTCTGAAGATGAACCAGGAAGCTATAATTAAGCAAGGCCAAAAATTCATACTTTGGCCAACACCCATCACAAGCACCTCACTTGATACAGGTGTTGTAAGAGGACTTGTTTTTAAAAACTACTCCCCTCCCTGCAATTCTCTGCTGTCAGCCAGCTTTGACGAATGCTTGTACAGGCACAGTAACCTTATGTCACTAAGATCTCGTTTTAAGAACTGTCTCCCACACTTGGCTTGAGGAGGTATTCTGCAAACCAGAGCTGGGAAGTCATAGAAAGTCTGCCAAAGCTAGAAACAGATATCCTGTGCTCAGTGGAAGAAGAGAAAAGCCAATTCTCTACTAACAGAGGCATGTGTTCTCAGAAGGGTGACGAGCCCCTAACAATTTTAAAACACTACTCTGATGTCACCTACGCATCATGACAGATCTCAGCACCTGGGTATCGGAAGCTACTTAGAGATTCACGAAGGCAATGCAACACTTCAAGCAGAGATAATTTTAAGGATAGAAAGGAAGAAAGGGAAGTGTGTAAGAGACAAGCTATGTTTGTTCCACGGTTGTCAAAATAGAGCTACAGTATTTATAATGATATTGGTTTTAAAATAATGCACAGCTAACTTGAAATGCAACAAGAAAAGGCTATTTAAGTGAATCCAGCAATACATGGGTATGAATAACTTTGCACCATAGATCACCTTTTTATCTTCAAGATATTCGATGTTTGCTGTGTTATATCCATCTCGCTGGCCATGGCTTAAGACCCTAAAACGACGGACACCAACTGTATCAACAACTGAGCGCCCATCAGGAAAAAACTTTACGTCCCTGATCTCTAATATACAGCCATGATCTGCAAATCTGAAATGACAGAAGGGCATAAAAGTGGAAGTCATCAACAAGCGTTTATATACATCAGGACAAATACTGGGCCTAATTCACCACTTTTATTTGAAAGAGGTCCTTGCCTAGGTGACAATACATTTCTGCTTATGCACATAAGCCACACAACCCCCACCCTTTCTGCCTTCCCTCAGAGGTCTGGGGCAGCAGCAGCACCTTCAGAGCCTAAATATTTAGGGGAGGTAGAGAAGGGACAGGAAAACTAAATGAAGCATGTTTCATGCTGTGAGTTGCCAGCTGCTAGGGGCAAATTTACCTGCTTTGCAAAGAAAATGAGATGGGTAAAGATACCATAAGGAAGTCAAGAAACTGAGAAACAAGTGCAGGGCTGGAAGGGCAATCCCCCTACTCTGAGGTGTAAGCAGAGGATTACAGGCTTTAGAAGGAAAAGGTTTCTACATGGCAAGGCTCTTCTTGCACTTGTGTCCTTTAAGTTAACAAAAAAACACACCCTCTTTATAAAACCACAATTTTATGTGTTAAAGTCAGTACAGGTTTTAGCTGCATCGTCAAAAATTTGTTGCCTGCTTCTTTCACTTAATTTATCAGGCTTACTTACTCTGCACCTGTGCTTTAGTTACTTCATTAAAGAAGCTGATCACACAGCGATTCTTCACCATGATAGCTGACCTGCCAGCATTTGCAGCCTCCTATCTCAGCTTACTGCTAACCAGGAGAACGCACTGTATCTAGCCTGATCTCAAGATAACAAATCCTTACGAGGTCCAATATGTGTTTCATCAGGGAAATGCTTGTTATAGCAGGGCTTGGCCATTTGTGACACTGAGTAATGAAGAAAAGCAACGCTGCCGGGAAAGGACTCCTTTCTACTCTGCTAGAATTCATGGTCTGGGGAGGAAAAAAGCTGACTGCTGTGAACAATCCTTCTCTCCTGGTCACTGCACTACACAAACAAGAAGAGTACAGCTGCACACCACTAAGCCCTCTGTGCTCGATCACTGAGGTTACAGGAAGCAAATTTATTACAGGAAAATCAGCCTAAGAACTATTTAAACAGCTCTGTAATTTATTTTTTAAATTAAGGATTTTAATCTCATTCATATCAAGTTTAAAAATTCATCTGGAAGTGATTAGTTTTTCTTTTTGCCATTCTTTGAGAAGTTACTTTTGGATGGAAAGTGACTTTTATCAGAGAGACAATAAAGCACCTGCAGATGGGTATAAAATGCACTAGCATATAAAAACAATTCTTCTCCCAGTTCTAATTTAAAAATGAATAAAAAAACAACAGAGGAAGGTAATGAACTGAACATGCCCTGTCACCCTGTCTTTCAAGGGAGGCATGAATCTCAGCCTTCCATACCCACGTCTTAGCAGATGAGGCAAAACAAGTTTCTCTGCTTTTTTAATTCCCATCTGATTTCGCAATTTTGAATAAACAAAATAATTTCTTTACTTGTGTAAGAAGCTACAATAGCCTGACAGGTGACTACACATGAAGGCTACCTGCTCTTCAGTGTTTTTGATTTAACTAGAAGTTACCATGCTTAAAATGTTTAATTATTCCAACAGCTCAAATAGACAGGGCATACTAACCATTTCCAACCATACCGGTTGCCTTTTAAGATACCCTTTGTGGCACTACCATATAAATACGTTTGTGTGTTTTTAGGATTGTTACACCTCGGCCCTCTGCATTAGACCTGACTCCGAGTAAATCTGATATCACTGATGTTGCAGGGTCATTTTTTTTTTCCTCACAAGTATTTTCTTCCAGAAGATTGATAACAGGCCTGGAAGCGACCACGGCATGTCAGCTGTTGTAGGAACCTGAACTCCACTGTGAGTACACCACCGAGAACGCGCTGAACAGCATGAAGCACAGCCAGAGCCAGCTGAAAGCTGAAGCATCTCCTGTGTTCTTTCTGCCACCTTCATGCTCTGATCCAGGAGGAAAAAAAAAAAATAAAGACAACCAACTTGACAAGGAAAGGCTGCCAAACCTGGATATGACTGCCCTTCCCTCTGCTCCTGCCTCCGTCAACTACTAAAATGCTGCTCCTGAGGACACAACATGTTCTTAAGGCTTCCCACATTGGCAATTCTGCATTACTCTCCTGAAGTCAACAACTACCTATCATAGCTTGTAAGACAGATCTCTCTTAAGACCACCTCTTTTTTCTGAGAGTAGCAGCTTATCCTCTTCCCCCCCCCCAAACCTATTAATTATAAAGGGCTTAAAAACTGAAGGTTTTCATCTAGCTTTTGTCTCATGATTAGTATTTAGTCTCCACATAAGGAGCTGGAAACATACCAGTATCAGAATTCACAAAAAAGAATTAAAGGTAGGATCATATAGAAAGACAACGTAACCCACTCACTGCAGAGTTTAGACATTGCAACACCGCAGTAAAGACAAACATCGAAACGCAATGTTCAGCAGCAAAAAAGGCTTCTCAGCCAAGGGTATACTTTGTCTCATTCAAATGATTCTGCCTATGCAGGAAAGCCGTGCAAGGCTTGGACTTGTTTGTTGTTGTTTGTTTGTTCTTAACTGAGCAGACAGAGGAGCAACCTCATCCAGACTCAGCTTTCACTAGAACAGACAGGCTAGAAAGCTTTCCAAACACATACAGTGCTATTTTTGTAGCCCGTAGTAGCAGGATGAGTCGTACTCTTGCTATCCATGCAACGGGGGAGCAATAAAAATCACATTTTTGTGTCCAAAAGAATGTTTGATATGCTAAGCTAAAAAGCCACCAATGTCTGTATTGGTTCGTACAGGACTGGAAGGAACTACAGGGAGACAAGTATACTGTGCTGCAGTACCCCATCAGCGTAACAACACTGCAACAAAAGACATTCTAGCTCATCTCCTTACCCTTTTAATTCGTCAGCTAAGCACATGCCAAACTGTTTGGTACCAGTCTCCATGCATCTTCTTATCATTAGGCGATAACGAGGTTCAAAGACATGAAGTGGGCAAGGGATGGTAGGGAAGGCCATGGTGCATACGAAGATGGGAACATCTTTATTCAAACTGTAAGATAATTGTTTTACAAAGTTCAATTTTCCCCTGGGCACTGCTATATACAGCATAAAGCCTTCATACAACACTGGTTCCAGTGGTTTCCTTAGACTCATTCTTTGAAAATGCATATCTGGTTGTGGTTTGTCATGTTCACCAGACAAACTTTCTGTTGAAGCATTAAGGAAACAATCCATCTAATCTACTTGTATAGAGGAGAAGTCAGGAAATAATAGTTTCCCAAACGTGCACATACAGATGCAACTAGCTTAAATACACATTGCAAGACTTTTGGCCATGACTGTGTATAGTAATACAGTATCTAAGAACTAATCACATTCAAAGCAAGGTGCTGGAGAATTCCAAAGCTCAGTAAAGCCCTTCAAGTTTGAAGGCTGCTAATCTCCATATTATTTTTTTAAGGTTTAATTGCATGTTTTGTTTTTCTTTTTAGTTGAGTTGTAGGGTAAGACACTGCACATCATTGACATACCAATGAATCTTTGAACTTTTCCTGACCTGAAGCATAACACATTTATAATTAGGCTTCTACTGCCAGCCAAGCCCCATTATAACTTGCAAAGCTGATATTATAATGATTCAGAGAAATAAAGCAATTATCTTTATTTTAAGAATAACGTTGTGCCTCTCTATCATACAAGCTTGTTGTTTCTGTTTATCTGCAGCAACCATGTCAAAAATATGAAACGTGGCAGGATTGTTTTTTACAAATTCATTAATTTTGTGCATTTTCATAAGCAAACAAAGTTTCTTCAGCAATTTAGATAAAAATACATTTTCGTAACAGCTATCAGCAGTAAAAAGAGAGCCTACTTTGACAATTCCTTCATTTCTTCCTCATAAACTTTCTTCCTTTCAGATAACTCCTCTGGCAAGTAACGGACTATCAGTTCTTCTGTAAGGACGGTCTTTTTGTAAGTTCTGCTTGCCAGAAACTGCAAAAAAAAGATGTCAACTCCTAAGTCTGATAACAAGAAGTCAGGTAACATCTCTTCCACCCAACTCATCCCCTTTCCTAAGGGGAAACAGCACATTAGCTCTTGATTGTACTGGCTACTCCACATATCCAGTTTTGGGCATCAAAACTTCCACATTTGGATAGGTGGCTCACTCTGGCACCCATTAATTTTACCCCCATGCCCTGCTTTTGGCAGAATTTGTACCACTACCAAGAGAAGGCAGTTCTTCCTTACTTCTGCAGAAGATGCATATATTCCTTTTACCCAGAGCTGCCAGGTTACTGCTACCCAAGACACTACAAGACACATGCCTACTGGAGCACAAGTTCTGACCAAGGTACATTCAACTGTTAGCAGAGATACAGACTGGGAGGTGGCAGGAACAAGGCTACAGTTGGGACTCTGCAGGCACCAGACTGACACGATGCAGGGTATCTCTGTTCCCTTAAGCACCAGCACAGCCCACTTTTTTTCCCCCAACAGGAACAATGAAATATATTCTGGAGCAAATGAGGTCCATGCATAGCTTGATGCTGTGGGTACTACTGCACTCTTCTGTAAGTCGAGCACAGAAAACCCCCACACGCATACTTGCGGACCACAGTATTGTACTTCCTTTAAGTGGGGCAAGGACATACTTACTTCTGACAGCTTTTCTTTGCAGAGTGGGCAATGTGGATTATGGTCAAGGCAACGTTCAAGGCATTTGAGGCAAAAGGTGTGTCCACAGGGAGTGGTAACAGGTTCGTAGAACAACCTGCACACGAAAACATGGAACAAAAATCTAAGCTGCCAACATAAACAATACGGATTCCAGAACTGTGGAAACGAGTGACTAGACCTTGCCATCTCATCCTTTCCTGCTTTTGTATAAATCATAGGTGACATTTTTATCCAATGACATAAAAAGGTTTTCATTTTTAGAAGTGGTAAACAAAGCTGGTGCCTAATGAAGATTGCGTCTGTAAAGACTCATCAGATGCAAGTTTAAGGAAAAAGGAATGAAGCAATGATTTAGGTATTCTTTGGCTGGTTTCCCTTCTGACACTATGAAAACATTTTTCAGAAGCTATAAAAGCTTTCAGATCTTAATCACAGGTCAGCATAGCCATACCTCATGCAGAGGGAACACTCAAAGTCCGACGCATCAACAAGAGTCGTTGGTATCTCGCTTGAAGCGATGACAGTGTTTTCCGGTAAAACCTCTGCATCTAGAAGTTAAGATGATAATTACAGTGAATATTTCAGTATTACTGCAATGTCAAATGCTAAGTTGTTTTTCCATAAACTAATTTCTCCCTTTATTTGAAACAAAGCTTCCAAAAAGAAAACATATTTTCCATTTAGGTTTCAGACTTTCTGGCAGGAATTTTTTTGGAGAGCAGAAGATGATGTCTATGGCCAGAGAAAGCATTTTAGAGTTGAATACCCATGATTTGCTTCTCCAAAAATGGTTGTTTTTTCAAAGTCTAGTTTTTAAAATATTCTGCTATTGCTTTCCCACCACCACCACCACTCCCACATCAGCCTGGCCAGATGTTTTTAAGCATGTTAAGTCCAGAATTTAATTTGTTTACACACAGTTAAACTATTTCATCAGTGTTTATTATAGATGTCTCAGCAGGGGTAATTTTTCTTACCAGTATAAAAAGGCTTACACTCTTCTGGACTACCCTGCTGTGGATATCCCACATTTCAGACAGCTTCAAGTTTAAGGACTACTGGAGTTACCTGAGCTAATGCAACACAGGCAGATAAGAGAGAAAACACTGCAAGAAAAAGGATGGGCAGAATTTCATGTGAAGGTGGCATGTATCGCTGTAGTTGACACACCTGAAGTACACAGGCCTCAAACTCCACAGCAGTATTTAAGCTCAAGAGGTATCAGCTTAGGCTTAGGTTTCTGGTGACATTAATACAAGCGGATTCTGCCACTTCTTTTACAATCTGCATCTTTGTTGCTTAGCAAGAGTTGCAAAAGAGCCGCGAATACTACCTCCGTGTCCTTTTTATTAACCAAACTCTTGACTGTGGGAAAAAAATGCTCAGCTTTTTACGTTAAGTTAAAACACTGGGATGTTTTGTTAAAGGGTAACTTATGCTCAGCATCTGGTTTATCTCTAGCACAGACAGGACAGGGGAGAGGGCACTAGTGTGTCCTACAAAGGAAAACAGCATTATCTTTAACCTACATCTTCCATGTTAGCCTTTGGTAACAGCAAGAACCTGTGTCACTCTGCAAATAGTAGCACAGCATCAGGATCTAGCACAGAGCAGAAATTAATGGCCATGGGTAAAATGCGATCTCTGGCCTTGGCTATGAAGATAGAGGAGCATCAGGTTTCACAATCTATTTACTGAGTCTGCAGTTCACAGAAAAGAACAGTATTTTTCCCTTCACAACACCATGATCAGAAACGCGCCATAAATTGGTAATTTGCAGAGGTGGTAGGCAAACAGCAGCACTTGAAGACTTGTGATATTTCAAGGCGGTCAAGGAGGTACTTTTTTATTTCTTTAAAGGGAAAAAATGCACAGTAATACAGTGGAATTTTGAAAGCCCCTTTAAACCAATTATTTCACTGCTCAGTGCAATGTATTTCCTTC
Source organism: Oxyura jamaicensis (assembly GCF_011077185.1). Lineage (NCBI taxonomy): Eukaryota > Metazoa > Chordata > Aves > Anseriformes > Anatidae > Oxyura > Oxyura jamaicensis. Next base: position 137,459,230 of record NC_048893.1, read on the forward strand.
AGCTTTTTTCCCAGAGTACTAAAAACACTTCAGAGGTCTTTGTTGGAAGCCCAAGAAACATACCAACTGTAAGCACAGCTATAAAGTGACAGAAAACTGGGTGGGCTTCTTATCCTTCAAAGGGCTTCTTTGTTTGCTCGGAAAATTTCATGTGAAGTTGCATGTGACTCTTTCTGATGCCAATTAAAGATTAATTTCTAGGCTTACTGTATTTTTCCTGCCTATAGAAAGGCAATGAAATGCACCTATACCTCTGAGACCTAGAAAACTGAAACGCTGCCAGCAATACAAAGACTAAACTGTTAGTGGATTACATGTTAGAAATGCCCTTTTTGAGAAAGAAAAATGCATTGTTCACTGAATGAATTGAAACTGCTCTGGAATAATGTAAACAGTATTTGAACTTCAGTGCCTTTAACATCTTAAACTCTACACGTTCCAAAAAGACAGGAATGGCTGAGTAGCATGGTTAGAGCAGAAAGGGACATGCTAGAAAAAAAAAGTATTATTCCAATCCATATAGGAAATGTTTCATTTAGACCTACAAAAAGGGGAGGAAAAAATAGTTTATTATTTTTAAGCATATGCATAAGAAATCCCCTTTCTAAGCCACAGCACAAACCTTTTTTAGGGATCTTATTGGGGACATCCAAGCTTTGTAAATCCCTCATATCGCTGGACAGCTTTCTTTTTAAGCCAGCCCCAGGTAAACTGGAGAGAATAGCTCCCAAAGACTTCTTGTTGTCTTCAAAATAGCGATCCAGTACATGGTGAGCAACGGGAGAATCAGTGCTTCTAAATACATCAGATTCTTGGGACGGGTTTTTTGTTAACCTGAACACAGTATCCTAAAAAATAATTAAGAGTTATACACAGCATGAGACATGCTTAGTTTTATGATCATTGAGTTACATACAACAGTAAGAGATTAATGTCACTATACTGAGCTTAGAAAGGGACACAGGTCCGTATCAAACAAGGGCACTCTCACGTTGCATTAAATGAGGACACTTCTCTATGGCTCCCATCTCTACAAACTGTGTTCCTATCATACTAAAATCCCAAGTGCATAAAGGACACGGGGACACACACAACAAAATAGAATTGATTTTCACAGGAAGGCATCACATTATTTTCTGAAGGAAGTGTTGCATTCTCTTATTTTTCCAAGGAACTGCCCCAACAAGAGGTACAACAGTAGCCAAAGAGAACGGGCTTACCATGAAATAAGTCCGTACGCGAGTGCCGACAATGACAACGTCACACAGACCAGACAGATCCTTATGTTACTTTTGGTATTTATAGGTTGAATAGTTTTTACTTTACCTTTGAGGACCCAGCAATAGAGCTATCTTCAGCAGCTGACTGCGTGTTTATGCTATTCAAAAATGCAGGTTTCAATCTCGTGTGGGATGTTCGACTAGAGAAAGGTGCTGTTAGACTATCATGCACATTTTCAAAGGCTGGGAAAAACATCTCACACATTATCTAGTCAGTTAGAGAGAAGAAAAGAAGAACAATAAAAATAATTAATTTCTGTTATGCAAACACAGAGAAACATGCTCTGGAGCTCCCAAATGTCAAAAGGCTTGTAACAGTGGGATATCCTGCATACCCTGATGCCCACAGAAAACTTGTGTGTCAGTCCCTACCACAACTACAGATGCATCCCAAGGTCCTCTTCTCTCCAGGAGCTCCGTGTCCACCTCCCTCCCCAAAAGCTTCTGCTCCCCATGAGCAACCAGGGTGGCCTGTTGTGTCCTACCCTGCTGCTCAAGCTATGTAGAGCACGCTCCCCCTCTCACTAGTCCCCACAAGCCACCTTGCTGGATCCCCATTTCTTTTTTTGAAAAAGCTGCCTGTATGAACTGTAACAGAGAACCTGACTAGGGTCATTTAGCAGTGTCCCCCTTATAGAGGGTTATACAAACTCCAACAGAGATCATTTTTTTTTTTTTTTATTTTTTTTCCCCCAGGACAGGAGCTGCCTTTTTCAACCCCCTGCCATTTCCCACATGAAGAGGTTTTCTGATGGGCACTAAAATTAGAGCTTTAAGCCTAAAAAATCCAGGTGTGCCCAAATCCTGCTGATATACTGCGAGTATAATCTATAAAGAAGAGTAGCCCAACCTACAGATTTGCAAAGGAATCCACAAATACACAATCCCTGTGATGGAGGTACCTCCACAGAGCAGTGTGATAGCCAAGCAGCAGCCAGTAAGCACATTTGATACCTTTTGGGCTTCTTTCTTCATTGAGCTCCATTCAGGATTTAAGGCAACACAATAGAGAAATTCCTTCAATGCTTCCTCAGTCCTTTCCAATCCAGAAAGAGCTTTTGCTTTCACATAATGACCCTGTTCACACAAAGAAAACATAAAAATCCAGAGATCATCTCTGAGGTGGCAGTAAGACATCAATATGCAAACTTGGCCATTCACTCGTTTCTGTCAGGAACGAACAAGAAGCTGTTTTGCTAACCACCTCTTCAATCCGTGTGTCTGAAGGAAAGCCATTCCTTTCTGCTAAACAACACATCCACAGGAACCCACTGCTGTGTCACCCCCACGCAAAGACACCGCTCCTTTTCTCAGCGGAGGACCTGATGGAGAGTGAGGAGCTGTCTGTCTCCCCAGGGACCAAGACTAGTACATATCCTTCAGGGCTCCCAAAACCCTAGAGAACGGTTTCACGTACCAGGGCACTCTGAAAAGCAATGAAGCTACATGAGAAAAGCAGTGGCATGGTGCAGGCTGGCAATGGCACTGGAGAGAGCAAAAAAGATTTCAGGTTTAGGACGCTCGCTTCTTGCTGGGTGCCTTGCCAGGGGAAAAAGAATGGTTCTATTTTATTTGGGTGGAAAATACCAAAATATTATGAATTTTGGGCAGCTTGCCAGTGCTTAACCTGAAACCTTTTAGTCCACCCTACCTTTTCAAGCCATAGAGTGACACACTTGTGGCCAAGAGGTACGATAGTCAGCCTGGGGACAAGTCCTGCTTTGCTTGTTACTGGCCAGAGAGCAATGCCTCACTTCTGAATTTCCCTGTCGATATCAGCTTGCAGTTCAAATCTGACTTAGGGAAAGTATTTCCTTAAAGCCAGAGAGAAACTAAACGTATATGTAAACATTTGTGTCTTGCTTACTAGACAGAAACGTTCTGCAAACTCCAGACCAGCTCTGATTTACACAATTATCTTTAGGCTGTGTCTCTTGCACTGGTCAGATAAGCTGATGTCTTTTTCTGTTCTTCACGCTAATGCCAAAAGATCCAGTATCATATAATCTCCCCCAGCAGGTACACTTCCCTTCACCCTCTCAGTACAGCCCTTCAAGCTGAGGCCCCTTACCATCTTTACCTTTCCACTGTCAGGAAGATAAGAATGAAGCTTGTAGCAAAAGAAAGCAGCAGGCACTTTGTAGGGCAGGCTAATTACCATAAGTCATTTGGTGAACTGAACAAGCAGTCCCAGCATGCAGCAACCTCTCAAGACCAGGACTGAGTTTCCCAAAACACAGTAAAGCACCAGCCTATTTATTCCAGCAACCAGAAAGCACATTTCCCAATAGGAGGCTGGGTCTGAGGAGCGCTTGGAGCCTGACCTGATTCCCAAGAAATGCCCTTTGGCTTCTGGGGACTGAGATACAGCTAGCATGCTGACGGCATGATCTGGAGATCTGCATTTTTTTCTGAACATGGTAAGAAGAGAGATGCTGTGGAGGCCTGACCCTGATCCTTTTATTTTGAGACTTGCACAGCCTCTATGACCTTTCTAAGGAGCTCCTAACCATCCCAACATCGCAGACAACTGCCTTGGAGAGGCTGCAAGAACAATTTCCCTGTCCACACTGCAAAGTGAGGGCTAATCTGGGCTGTCTATGGAAGAAACATCTAAAGATCCATAAACAGAAATTATACTGAGGAACAACAGACTTCTACACTTACGAGACTACCACTGCCACCTTCCCTCTCTTATTTTCACATTGCCATGGGAAGCACCAGATTTGTAGGGTAAGATCGTGCCAGGACCTCAAGCAGCCTCACGAAGTGCATATGTTTCCACCTGCCACTTGCAAAGCACAACTGGAAACTTCTCCCTCAGGGAGTCCAAGGATAAGGCTTCCACAGCAACTGAAAAGAAACTAACTGGTCTATTGCTCTACTTACTGCAATGGACCCAAGAGCTTCAGGAACTCAGTGAGCCACTAAATTTGAGTTAGCAATAAGCCAAAAGGTTCTGGTGGTGAACGCTCACCCCCCATGAGCTGCTCTCAGAACTGTTTTTATTTTGTTGTGAATTTGTATTTATTTATTTGCTACACAACACATTTGAGCTAATCTCTGCCACTGGATGGATGAAAAGTCGCAAGAGACAAAAAGCAGAATTCCTGGAGAATGTTAATTCTGGATCACCAAAGGTTCTGTGGAAATTCTGACACATGCATACGCAAGCAAAATGCATCTGTGATACTGCTGGTATGCCATGATGACAAATTTCATTTTTGATTAGCATTCTTCAGAGATGCGATTAACGAAATTTTTTCCGCCTACAACTGACACACATCAAATTTCCATGGATTCAAGGCAAACAGACAAGACGCTTCAAGAAAACATTTGAATGTGCTTAATTCATCCATCTCCCTCTGCACAGAAACTCAATCAGCACTGCCCGAGATGGGATTCCTGACTTGACGAGAAGTGATCCGAGATAGAACGTCAAATTTTAAAGAGCAAAATTGGAGGTTGGGGGAAGATTATGATCTGCCTTCAAATAGAAAACATTTTAATGGGTGACAAAACAGATATCCTTGGAAGACAAGTATCTAATTTGTCAGAAGCTAGATGCTTCAGATGGCACCTCTCGGCTCACCCTATATCCCATACAGCTTGAACAGAGAGCTAGCTGCAGCCCCTCTGTTGAGGCTGGCCACCGAGAGGTTCATGAAACACCTTCTCGGTCTTTGTAAGGCCAAGGAGAAACCAAGGCCCACCCTGAATCCTCCCCCAGCTCCCCACGCCACACTCCCGCCAAGCCCAGGAGCTTCATCTGGCCAAACCTGTGCTGCAGTTAGTGATGGATGAGGGACTGGAGGTGTAAGCCTAGGTGGGGCGAGCTGTTGGACACCCAGCCTACCCTTAGGCAACAGGCGGTAACTAGAGGCACCACGTGCTTCTCCATTCCTCCCACAACACTGCTTCCGACACTTGCTTCAGACTGTCTGCAACCATTGCTTCTTGTAACACCTCATTCAGAATGTAAAATAAAAAAAGCCTCCCACCATGCAAAGGCTTGCTATGACACTAAGGTGGCAATCAGATGTATGAACGCTTAGTACTGAAGGAAAAAAAAGACAAGTAAATCCTGAAATAGGGTGTGGGATACTCCCCAAAAAACACAGTGGCCATGAGGCTTGCAAAGCCCAGGGCACACCATCCCGAAGGGAACAGGGATCCCCTTCCACCGGTGACTTGTGGACTTCATTCTGCTGCCAAGCTACAGCACAAGCTCCAACAGATGAATGAGCACCAGTACAAGCACATTCATGTCACCAAACAAGTTCATGTCACTGGCTGCCCATCACAGAAACCCCACGCTAAGGACCTTCCACAGACTCGTCCGGTGAAGGATTTGGCTTTCAGTACATTTCCTGCCCTGATAATGCCACAACGCTCCTCCAGCAACGACCTCACAGGTGCCACAAAGAGAAGCCCTGAGAACAAGTATCTTGTTCTTTGCAGCATGCAAGCGCCGTACCGCAGGCCAGTGGGGCTTGTTTCGGCAGAGGACGTCCGCGTCATGGAGAGCTTGCTGGTAGTTTTTCATTGACGTACAGAGTTCTGCTCGTTGTGCTATCAGTGAACACTTGCAAGGAGCTGCAAGACAAAAAAAAAAAAGGTTACAAGAAGGTTAAAAGAAGCACTAGCGGGTGTTAAATGCAGTAACCTAATTTCAACCAGGGTAACCTAAAAAGCACAACTGCACAATCATTAATACTCCCCCGTAATGAATGGAAAAATGGTAATTCCTTCCTTCCTAAAATATGTTCCTCTCAGCTTGGAGCAACCTCTGCATTTTATCTAGCAGAACAGATTTCATAATCACATATAGGATGTCACCTGCTCTCTCCATCACCTTGCTTACATGACGTTTAAGCAAGGGGGGAAAAAAAGCATCAAGTTTTTCTCCCTCCAGTGTGGTTTTGGTGGAAAGAAAAAACTACGTGCAGAAATCACCGAGGCAGAACTTTATCCACAACGCATCCCAGAAGCCACTCATTTACAGAAAATGAACACAGTCGACAAATTTCCTATCTGCTTGCTACCAGTTCACCTTGCCATCCTTACTGCAGGCAAACCTCTTGGTGATCAGACACTCAAACTGTTTTCAACTTGCACAGCTTAGAAACGTCTCACATCCTTTCCTATGATCCCTGTAACACATTTTAGGATGGAAATCTAGTTCCAGCATAAAGTTTCAGAGAAGTACAGAGAAACTGAGGCCGATCCACGTTCAGCTTGTCTACCAGCCCTCCCCTCCAGCACATTAACCTCCTTCCTGCCCCCAGTTTAGCAACATGCGAACATGCAGACAGAGCGCTCTGCCCACTCATCAAGGTCATCAGTGGGGTATTAAACCACATCAGCCCCCTTACCGTCACCTCACGTTGTCCACGTGAAGCTTGGGCACACACACAAGCGAGTACAGACATATAACAAGCGTGTAACTGGTACTAGTGCCACTGCTCATGGGGTTTAAGCACCTGTCCAGGAGGGTTGGCTCACCAGCGCCCTGCCTTCCCCTCCCTTCCCCGGAGCTTACACTAGCACTCGTGCAGCAAACCAGGTCCGCGTGGTTGCGCAGTCAACCAGACCAAGGAATCAATTGACTGAAAGCTAATGCAATGAAAACAAATAAATAAAAAGGTTTAAGAGGATCAGTTTCCCCTCAACTGGTTCACTGTGCAGCCACACAAACGTGAGTGCCAGGGCATGGGATGAGAAAGAAAGAAAGAAGCAGCAAGGACTGCTGCCTTTTCTGGCTGTCACAGGGAGCGAAGCCAGATTTGCTAATTGCAGGATGACAGACCAGGGCTGATACTGCCCCACAGACAGCAAAGGCTGTAGACTACACCTAAAACAGCTCTGTAAGAGCTAGTTCTCATTGTGGTTTGTCAGCTGTTGGCTTTTTTTTCTTTTAGTATTACACATGCAGACGGCTGCAGCGATCCACGCTTCTAGAGGATAATTCTGAAGACGACTGCAAATTGAATTAAATTGAAAACAATTAGCCTAATACCTTCAGAAGCGAGCTCTTTGCTTTCTGCCGCTCCATAGATGCTCAAATACACGATTATCCAATTTAGTTATCATTTAATAGTCTGTGTCTTCTGATTGTATTAAATCCAGACGCGTACTCTGCCTGTATTTCCATCACTGTATCTGCCGCATGGTATTTGTGCGAAGTGCACTGACGGGGGTAGATGGTAAAGCTCCATCAGCTAGCGTTGGGTGGGGTATGTTTTGGCACCACGGAGGGAAAGGAAGCACTGCAAGATTATGGGGCAGGCAAACTAGTTTCCTGCTTCTGTTCACTACTGCAGTGCTGACATTTCGGCCATGCTGACATTTCCTCATGTTTTTCAGTGGACAATTCGGAGCATTTCATACATTCAGCAGACTCAGAGAACAGCTTCATCAGTTCTTCTGTGGGATCTTGTCTCAATTAAAGAAGTTTGTGTTTTAAACAAAAAAGCCACTGCAGAGCACAAGGGTGTTGCAAAGGCTGCAAGCCTTGCCAAAGCAAAGTTCACAGGCTCCCACAACGTGAAGGGAAAATACCAAGCTACCAAAAAAACACTAAACCAGACCAGAAAAAGCTGCACGTACCAGGGCTCGTTCCTGCACTGACAGTCTCCATCAGAAAGCATAAGGTGCGGCCCACTTTAATGAATAACTGGCCAGGAATGTTGAGTTAACTGAGCAAGAGAGAAAGGGAACGGGGGGAACAAGTTTCCAGCTTTGCTCAAGGAACAGTATTTATGAGAATATAGCATAACAGGTTTTCTGGAGGGAGGTTAGGCAGCCAGACAAGACTCAGGAGCTGGAGCACTGCCCAGCCTCCTCCATTCAAGTTCCCCCATTCGGGGGCAAGGCGGCGATGCCCACAGCACATCCCGGCACCAGCACGGGGCTAAGGGGCAGCCTGCAGGCAGCTGGCACCTGGCAAGGTGTGGGAGGTCGTCTAGCACCCATCTACTGGAGCAAGCAAGGTGGTGGCAGGGCTGGGCCACACGTGGTCTGCAAACCACGAGCTAACAGCTACCAGAACCACACGAGGTGACTAAAGGCACTGTGAGCCAGGAAAACTAAAACAAACAAAAACACAAGAATCCAAACAAAACCATGCTGGGCCATGTGATTTCTTAAGGTTGATAGACTGAGGCATCCTATTCTCAATCAGTGTAACTGGCAGCAAGAAGAGCTGTCCCAGCTGGCTGATGCCAGCTTAGCTGCAGGTTAAGTGTGGAAGTGGAAAGAAAGAGCAAGTATCCAGGTACAACAACTTAAATAACAACTTGGATTCTATAAATACTCTAAATTGAGTTATTTCACTCTCTTATTTGCTGGGGAAAAAAAATTAGTCAGAGGAGGTAGATGGAGAAGGCTTGAGGACATGCAGAGTTTGAGTGCTGCTAGATGTTAGTATGCTACAAGAAGTGTCAAGTTTATTTAAAACAAAGCCACGAAGTCAGCCAATAACCAGTGTTTTACTTTGAGATAGTGTACCCATTCTTTCTCATGGAGGTTAAGGAATATTAAGGAATAAAAGATTTCTCCTATGAAATGACTTCGTATCTCAGGCCAAATTAAAACAGCAAAGCACAGAAAATGTTACTGTTTCCACAATACCAACAGATGGCATTTCCTGAATCAAAGTCTTCTGGGAGCCTGCAGCTGCACAGCAAAATTTATGTTCTTGTCAGCATCGTGTATCCACCGCTGAGGCTCCCAGGATCTGTGGCTCCGGGCAGCCAGGACAGAGTCTTCCTAGGAGCCACAGGTCCTGGGAACCTTCTCAAGTGGCATCCTCCTTCCCAGCCTTCATCCTACAGCATCAGATGATGCCTGAGCATCACCCAGCACTGAGGGACTCAGTGGCTCTGCGCATCCTGGAACCACTTTGGGACAGCCAAGTATCACCAGTACAGAGCATGCTTGCCAGCTTGTTCAAACAGACCCAATAGCCAGCTCAGATTTTCCAAAAACATTAACTTTCTACCCCTCTTTGTGAATTCAGCCTCAGCTCCGCTCACACCACCTTTGCACTCATTTGCAGATGTTTGCTAGATTGCGCTTCTACTTAGGCAGCAGCTAACACCCAAAATTACTTTTCCAGATATGCTCACGCCTTCGTGTTTTAAAAATACTACACTGCTTGAGTTCAGGAGTCCGGCAGAGAAGAACATCACTCCCCAAAACCTGCTTGTGCTAAAAAAGCAAGAGCAATTAGAGAGTTCTCCGACCAGGACGTGGATGATAAAGAGTTTTTCTGCAATAAACTACTCCCGAGATTTCTTCTTTGCTTCAGGAACGCTGCACAGAAAACAATAGTTGAAAGTTGCTAGAACTCTCTAATCCTTTCTTATCTGACATTTCTTCCTAGAAGAGCGTTTTATTCAAATCTACTATGCCCTAAGCATATTTCCTAAACACATGAGCATAACTGAAAAAGTGTCATCACAAAAACCTCTGAGTTTCACCAGCAAGAGTCAACCCATGCAGGACTTTGGGGGAAAAGCTTTCCCACATTTTACCGTAAGTCTAACCACTGGAGAGGGGAAACAATTTGCCTTGCTCTCCCGGGTTTATGCATTCAGTTCTGAACAATTTGGTAGCAAAAGCTTTTTCATGAGCTTTAAAAATAATACGGAACATCTATTTTCATTTCAATTACAAATCATAGTATATATTAATTAACTGAGTAGAAATCTAGTTTTTCTCCTCCAGACTTCATGCAAGCATGAGTCTGCTCAAAAAAAACAAAACAGCGTGTGGGGGTGTGTTGTCTGGTTGGGAAACAAAGGCAGGAGCACACTTGATGAGATAATTAACAGAAGCAGCAAAGGCATCGGGGCAAATTCAAATTAAACTTCAGTCTACAACAAAGATGAAAAACAAGTTCAGCTCCCCAGAACTGAAGAGGGATGACAAGCATGATGCATGCTTGCAATCAGCAAACCCACGGTTTCTCACTTATCAGCCCACATTAAATGGATTATATATATATATATAAAAAAGTCTTTCTGAACCTCATGGCTTTTCCTCCTTGCATTTATATCACTGTCAGTCTTCTAGCACGTGAAAACAAACCAAGACCCCGGAGGAAGCATGCAAGAAGTTGTAACACAGAGAGAATCCAGACATGGGAGCTCCCTTCTCCACCAGCCCGTTCTTGCAGCCAGGCACACTTCAGCTGGTTTGGAAGTTGGCACTTGCGAACAGCGCTGTGCAGGCACACACAGCTGATGGCCTGGACAGGCGCAGGGGCTTCAGCAATGTCCTTTTATGAAGGGCACACGTTACCCTGTGCTGTTTTGGATGCCACAATACAAGAAGTACACAGAACTATTAGAGAACATCCAAAGGACAAAGGCTATGAACATGGTGAAGGTTCTGGAGGGGAACAAGTATGAGGAGGGGCTGATGTTCCTTGGTTTGCTCAGCCCAGAGCAGAGCAGGCTGAGGGGAGGCCTCATGGCGGCCTGCAGCTCCCTCACGAGGGGAGCGGAGGGGCAGGCGCTGAGCTCTGCTCTCTGGGGACAGCGACAGGACCCGAGGGCACGGCATGGAGCTGGGACAGGGGAGGGTCAGGCTGGGGGTTAGGGAAAGGTTCTGCACCCAGAGGGTGGTCGGGCACTGGGACAGGCTCCCCAGGGCAGTGGTCACAGCACTGAGCCTGACAGAGTTCAAGGAGCATTTGGACAACGCTCTCAGAGACATGGTCTGATTTTGGGGTGGTCCTGTGTGGAGCCAGGAGTTGGGCTCCATAACCCTTGCGGGTCCCTTCCAACTTGGAATACCCTACGATTAAAGAAAAAAGCTAACTCCAAATAGGACAGCTACTAATAGTTCCTACGCAGCCAGAACACAACCCTGTATAGGATCAGATGAAGTGACCCCAGGACCTTCCCAGCCCTGAACTCAGATCTATCTCCAAGATTACAGAACTCGGCACACTAAGACCAGTCCCTTCCATAAGCTTTCTGTCCTGCAGAAGCAGCACGCTGCTTCACAGCACGATGGTGCCTCAAACACCTATTCCCACCACACAAGCAATGCTGCCAGACGGTCAGCAAACGAGTTTACAAGCTGCTGCAAGACTGCCCTGAGAAGCAGAGACATGGGGCATCATGCTCCTCCACTCACAGCCGGTGCCACACAGCTGCTGTACTGCTGGGTTTACCTGTCCAAAGTCACCTCCTTCCACATTCACCCTGCCCAGAGTTGGCATAATAAAAATACATAACCTCTTCCTTCAGGTTCTGTCTGCCATAGAGCTTTATTTTTTAATCTTCACACACATATCAAGTTATTTGCCTTCGTAGCTGTAAGGCATATGACTAACACCATCTGAGAAGGTAACTACCTCCAGTGAATGGAGGTGTGCACTACACATTTCTAAATGCCAACCCAAACCAAAATCTTCACTCTTTACCTACACAGGGACTAGAAAACATGACATATGAGGAGTGGCTGAGGGAATTGAGGTTGTTTAGTCTGGAGAAGAGCCTGAGTGCAGACCTCATCGCTTTCTACAGCTACCTGAAGGGAGGCTGCAGTGAGGACAGTGTCACCTTCTCAAGGGACAAGCGACAGAAGTGACAGGTTTTCCACCCTGGATGATTTTATGATTCTATTGTACACTTGGAGTGCCTGAATTACAGCCACTACCTCACCAGCAACACTGAAGCTACAACCCTTTGCCTTTCCTCAAAAAAATATAAGAACATCCACACGCTTGCTTCCTTGCTCTGGAGCATGCTTACCTAGATAGCTTCTGGTCTGGGGGAAAGGGAGACATCAAGACACTGCCTTGTATTATCACTTTGACTGAGAGAATGAGTGACAGATCAGCTAGGCTATTCTTAAGAACATATAATTTCTAGACTGAATTAGCTTTTCTCTGGGCCTCAGTTCTTTGTCTTCTGCTGTTGAGAACACCCTCCAGAAAAAGAAGAGCCCAGACATAAGAACACAGATTTTTTTATATGCTTGACAAAATGCTTTGGATTCCCAGTGGTTTTATTTCGGGCTCAGTGAGTAAGTTCTCAACAAGGAAGCTCTGTATATTATTTAAAGCTGGACTGTCATCACCACTCAGCACAGCTAATCACTCCTCTCGTCATTACTCAAGAGAAACACTGTAAGAGAAGCTGTATGCTGCCTGGAAGAAGTGCTGCCATAAAGAAGGTACAGCTAACTTCATGCCCAGACTTTCAGATTGTCCCTCTAGCTTAATGAGGCAGAAGCATGTCAGACCAATTACGTTAGCCTACAGCTTCGTTTGCATTCCCACAAGTGTAAAGCCAATGAGAACCTTGCGTACAAACCAACTACAGTGGTGAATTTCATGGTTTCACAAGTCCTCAATTCAAGAACATCCTGGCATACAGCTAAGTGTAACGGATTGTATTATCCACACCTCCTATCAAAATCCTAATCCTTCCACGTTTTTGCTAGACGCACTCTACTCCTTCCCACTTTTGATTGCTTGAATCAACACCTCCTCACCACATTTTCAGTTTCCACTCTACCCTTTGGACATTTGAGCACTGCCTCAGGTGACATACCCCAACTCCACCTGTGGCTGCTTGGCATTAGTGTAATAAAACTATTGAGCAGACAAATGTGACTCATTTTTAAGGTTTACTAGCTCTCACAGCATTTAGTTTGGGGTTCAGGTAAGGTTTCCTAACAAAGCCCTTTCTTAGAGAGGATAGCAGCCTCAGAACTGAAGTACCCTCTCAAATAGCAGGTACAAAACACGATGATAACAGATTAAAGTAGAAATACAACAAGAAACCCTAACACAAACCAAACCCAAGAGGTCAAACCCTTAACCGATCTTCAAAACACTCAAGTGAATGGCCGAACGCCCCATACAAATGGGCAGCTGCGTGAGGTGCACACAAGCCCGTGATTGCAGAGACTCCAGAGACTCGTTGTGCCTCACTGCCAAGCAAGACCAGACAATTAGGTCTGCCACGATCACAGAGAACAAGATCGATTTACAGCGAGATATGCTATCATAACACGACTTTACAGGTGATTACCTAGTTGCCCTTTTAGCCACCATCAGTACAAAAACTGCATTTCTACCAGTTGCTCTTCAAGTCTCTGTAACCTTCTCTGTTTCCAGGTGAAGCTTATTTCAGCCTAGAATTTCTGATTCTGCAAGTTGCAAGAAGGACCTTCTTGTTTCTCAGTTACTACCCCACTGCTTTTGTCCTCAGAGCAGATCATGTAACACATCTGTAAGAGAGAAGAGGAGTGGTAAAGCATCCTACTCATTTTCAGATTAGGAAGCCCAAGTCAGTTCCATATATGTCTTCTTCCAAAAGACAAAGACACCTTTATTTTAAACAGTAAATGGAAAGAATATGTTGAAGAGACGTGAGCGATCCTAGAGAGTGAACTATGTTTACATGAGAGGAAGTTTCAAGAATTTCAGAAAGAGCTCTATTATGTATAAGAGATTACACCTAGATAACGTAACACAGGGGGCAGGAGGGGAGAATATATCCTGAGTAGTACAATAAGTTACACAAGCAACATTAACTATTAAAAAAAAAACCTCCAAGACTGTCCAGGGTACTGCACCATGCCTCCTTCCCTTGGTGGCCACCATGGACATGGCTCCTGTCACCATGCCCAGGTCTCATGTTGTCCCTGGTCCTGCAAAGCCCCTGCCTTCTGCAGGCCCTCTGCAAGCAGACAGCGCTGTCAGAGATCCAACAACGGGATCTAAACTTTAAGCTGTGAGCGCTTTGCAAATCAAGAGTAATACGAGCTCCTGCTCCCAAGCACTTCACAGGTTTCCAGCAGTGTCATACATGAAGCATTCACTACTGTTTTGCAAGCACTAGCTCAGTTTAAAAAAAAAGGGGGGGGGGGGGGCGCCCAGCTGCAAAATATTTTAAGCTTCAAAATAACATCCACCCTATTCAACAATTTCCAGGTAATCTCAGTACCTACTTTTACACATTTTTGTGCCCATGTAAGACAGGAAAAACAGGTTTTGGGGACATGCTTAATTTAGGCAGATTCCAAGAGGTACTTTTACAAAAGGATGGTAAAGTTTCTTTTTTTAGCACAGATCCTCCAAGAAGAAAGCATCTACTATCTTTTGCAGCATGTAATTTCAGAAAGACTACCTCTCATTCTTCATTTAGCAGTCTTACTTTCCTTCAGTAGCTATAAAATTAGATATTCTTTTGATAAATTATTAAAACAACTGAACTATTTGCCATTCCAAGAGTCATGACAGTCATCTACCATCTCCCCCACTTTGTGTTTGTTTCTTTTATATAACGGCTGGTACAAAGTCAAGAGACTTATTTCTTTACCACTGGAAATCAGCAGTGTTCCCAAGACACTGTGAGGAAAGAAGATTTGGTCAATCTATTTTTTAACTACATCTGAGAGACAGCTGACCTCATCTTTGATAGCAGTCTTCTAGAAATAGCGCACCGACAAGAAAAGGCTATGAAAGCGTACTAACACACAAAATTCAAAGATATGGTCTGCGAATGATCTCTAGCTGTTGTCTTTGAACAATGAATGCTTCTCCAGTGCAAGCCCATCATCACTGAGGAGCACAAGTCCTAAGAAAACAGTGACAGAGTTAATAGAACATGTCCTGTGGCATCAGTCATCCTTATAAAACATTTTTAGTGTGGTGTTTTATGAACGCTTCAGCAGCTTCCCCTGGCAGAGAGGGGACTCCACAGTTTCTTTGCTTCTTCTGACCTTTGCTCACAACCAAGACAGCAAATCCTTCACCCACCACTCCTGCAACGTGGCAGCACGAGGAAGCTGCCGCGGCCCACAAAAAGGAGGCTGCACCATCTTTTTTCCGCTCTTACTGAAAAAACTCAGAAGCAGGCTCAGAAGGCAAACACCCTAACAAATCATTTCTGGAATATGACAAAACACTTGCCCAAAGCCTTCTTACTCATCACTGTAATCACTCAGCCCAGCTCCAGGAATGCTCTGCTCTCGGTTCACCCACGCCGTGCTCCCCGTGAAGCAGTATTCCCCCACAACTCCGCTTTTATCTAGCAGGAAAACCCAAGGCAGTTCTTGAATCAGCTTGCACCGAAGCGTCGCTTAAAATAAGAAAACCTGTAGCTGTAACAGGTTGAGAACCAGTATAGAAGGTCAAAATATGCAGCAAGACACTTATTTTTCAATTTACAGAGTAGATCTTTTTACCTCCCCCCTGCCATTTAACTGTTAGTGATGTAAAACTATACCCAGCCTACTGAATCAGACCCAACCGGGGGCACAGGCATGAGCTCTGTTAACAGACCCTGCCCCTGTCTTGCAAAGGGGCAACCTGACATTGGCCCAGCACACTGGAACAGACACACTTTTCTATAGCGAGCAAAGTTTGGGCTCCAAAATCCACACTTTGTTAACATATTTTAAGTCTCAAAACCGGTGACAGTGAAAATGCATCCTCTGTACTGATGTGGAACTATAGGGAGGAGGGAGGGAAAGCCACAAACACCTGACTTGCCTGTGTACCTACACCAGCAGCGGAGCACAACTGATCTCGTATGCAAAGACATCGTCGTGAACAACTGCACATACAGACCAGAGGAAACGTCAAGGTCAAGAAGGCCAGGTCGCTTTGCAGGTGCTCTGTGTTGATGGCCCCATGCAAGCAGGGCTGGGGAGCGGGAAGTGGTGCTGAGCGGCTGTCCGAAAAGGCTGTATCTGCTGGAGACCAGGCATGGTTTGGCTCGGGACGTCGTCCTCACATGCCTGGTTCTCCCTTTATGGCTCTCTTCTGCTGCCTCCCAGCCTGCCATCCCCCCCTCCCCCCGTAATTGAATTCTTACCAAGGGAGAATTCAGCAGGCGCTAGATAAATTTCCATGAATGGCTTTACCACAAAATAAATTAGTGCTGAGTGGCCACATTAAGTTTCCTTTTGGATCGGGCCAATTTCTGGTGAACCTCCACTGGGATGAGGAGAAGGGAGAAACGTCCCTCTGCTGGGGCTCACCCAAGAGAGGCAGAGCCTCCTCCACCCACCAAAGGCCAGGAAAGTGCCCACATTTTGTTTCCCGCCGTGTCCTACAGCCTGGGGCCAGCACACTGCTCTCCACCCCTGGAGATACTATGGTGGACTACACATGAACTTGTCTCCTCTCCTTGGTTCTTCATCCATGGGAAATGGGGACATGCAGGCAAGGGGGCCCTCTCTGTGGGTTCGGGAAGAAAAAGCCCTCTTGCACCCGTACCCATCCACCCTTCGCTGAGGTTAAAAAACATGGTGGAGTTACCTCCTACAGTCTTACCCTGAACCCCTCGGAGGATTAAAAATGAAAGTGCTGGGCAATCTGAGTGGCTGCGTGCATCGGCAATCCCCCCAGGAGAACCCCGGTTCTGCTGAAGCTGGTGCAGGAGGCTGGAGCCGGTGCAGCCCCAGGCTCCGAGCAGGCGTTTTCAGGCTTATTTACAGGAAAGGCATGGGATGCTAATAGGCTGCCTCAGTAGGAAGAAAGGCACAGAGGATCGGCAGCTGAAGGAATGAGTCACCACTACCCAAATCCCCTTACGGTCTCTATGTTTGTTTGCTTACTAGCATGCTCTCACCCTGAGAAGAACGCGGTCTCCTTCAGATCTGTGCTGAATCTAATTTTAAAGCCAGCAGACTAGCACAAAATGTGCAACGAGCTCCCGCCTGGCCCGCACGAGACAGCCTATTTCTTGATAAATACTGCTCCCTGAGAATGAACCGCCTTGCCGCGTCCCTCCCCCGCCGCGATGCAGTCTCCAGCCCTATAAAGTTACACACGCTACTCGGGAAAAGCCCTGTTCGTTATCTCCCCGTTAAGCAACAGCCACCTGCTACCTCTGAAACCGGGATTCGCTTTCTACAAGGACAAAAGCCACGCGGTGAAAAGCACATCCTCAAAATACCTCTTCATTTGCCATCAAGATCTAACTTCCCTCCGTTTGAGGGGTCTGTAGGCTTCCACACATACAGAAGACAACTGTACTACCCCCAGACACGGTCCCATGTACACCCATAAGATCAGAGGACGAGGGAGAAGAGGGGTGGCAGGGAGGAAACCCACTTCTGATTGCCTCACTCGCCTGGGGAGCAGCCAGCACGCTGGGCACTGCCCGAACGGCAACGCTCGATATTGCGATGGCTGCACGGCACAAAGCTTGGCACCAGAGCGATCCAGCTGGAAACAAACGCTTCCTTTCAAGCGGCCTGACACGTGCTTGCTTTGAAGGAGCGGTAATTAGATACCTCGCAATAACCAGAGATCTATTCCAAGGCTGTGGCAGGGAAAAAGCCAGTGACTTTGTTTGAAGCGGTGGAAACAACCAAGCTGTGGGCTTTCTCAAGGGGGATGGAGGGATCAAATCCTAAAGCCACTTTTCTCAACACCAAAAACAAAAAAACCCACACCCACATCTGAACCCGCAAGCAGAATCCATCAGAACAAAGACAGAAGCAGCAGGGACACCAAATCTGACAGTTCAGCAGAGAAGATGAACACACTTGCAGCGAACAGTAAGCCATTTCCACTGGAGACTGACTGGTTCCACTGGGAAAAGGCGACAGACAACCTGAAGGCCGCGGGCGTCCAGAGAGAAGCGGAGGCCACCCCACGCAGCCTTTTACAGCCCAGCCTGCTCGCAGCAGGCTCGGGGGACCTCAAGAATTGGTGTGCAGACCAGGAGACACAAGGCTGCAACCAGAACGACAGAGCCAACTGTGACGTGGAAAGCTCGCTTTGAGACGACAGCTGCTGTCACACCAAGCCACGTGCAACGAGCAGAGCAGGGAAACACGAGTGAAAATCCCACCGAGCCGCACATCAGGAGGCCTGGAGTCCTCCTAACTTTGCAGGGCAGTCGTACAACCCACACGGCCGCGTGCCTCTCAGTCGCTGTTCCGCTTTCGGAAAAGCGACAAAGACACCCACTGCCGGGACTCCCGGCAGCAATGCCTGGAGGTGGAGAAGTGTTGCAATGGAGCTGGGCCCTGACAGCAGCTTGGCCTGTGAGGAACCACAGCGGGTACACCTGGGACACGAAGGAAGGTCATGGTCTGGGGGATGGAGTGGGGGCGCCTGCCCTTCGGCTGTGGGGACTCGGATCCGCTCCTGGGAAGTCACCTGATGGCAGCCTCTGATCTTACAGTTCCCAAACCTAGCAAGACACCCGCCATCACTCCCAATCATCATTTAACAACAAAAACCGTACGAAGCAGCTCCAGCCTCGCTTACGGAGCGAGGAGCTTCTGAACAGGTTCCCGCTGTGCCCAGAAGGCCGCGGTCTCAGTGCTATCCCCGCAGCAGGCAGGGCTGGGGGCACGTGCTGCAGGGACAGCACACGCAGGGCTCCGGCCCCACGCTGTGTCCTCCCCGCACGTGCCTTCCAGCTGCACCTCCCTCTCCCCGTGCCGCTAACAACTCTCTGAAATCCACATCAGCTTCTCGCTTCACACACAAGATGCAGTTTTCCCAGCTGCGGGGCCAGAACCCAGTTTTTTTTCTTTATTTTTTTCTTTAAAAGAGGCTGCCTTGGTGAAAACTCACCACGTCCAACGGTGACCTACATCGAGCCTCTCCCCTCCCTCCGCTTCACCTTCCTCCCCGAGCTCTCCGTCCTGCCCTACTTTACCAGAGATTACTTCAGCTAAACCGTGTAATAGTTTTACGGAGAGCGGGCGAGGAGCGCGCGGCACTCGCCACGTCTGATGGCAAAAGTGGAAAAAACAGCACAGCCACCGGCTCCCGCGGCTGGCCTCAGCTGCGGGGTGGTGGCACGCTGTGCTGCACGCAGCGCTCACCGTTCAGGTGCCGATCAGGCAGCCGTGGCGAGAAAATGCAGCTGTGCCAGGGCATAACAGAGTGCTTCTCTCCACGGTGTTTCTCCCCGTGGTGATTTTGTTCCTCTCCACCAGCTGAACAACGGGGAACATCTCGGTCCTTTGTCCCTGGGTGACAACACCAGGAGCGAGGGAAGCAGTTTTGCTGAAAGGAGGGAAGGAGCTTTCCCACCAGGGAGAAGCACCATTGCCTTGTTTCATTCGTCTCCAGGTGATTTGCCCGTGGGATTTCATCTCCCTTAACACGGCAGAGCCTCGCTCTCCCCTTCCTCCCCAGCTGAAGCAGACAAACACCCACCACTGGCAGCCTGGAAGATCCTGGGGGGTTTGCTGAGGTCCCAGAGAGCTTGCTGAGATCCCTGCTCCCCCCAGCCTCGTGCCTCCTCATGCATTTTCCACGCCACTCGTGCCGTGCTGCCCCCCCCCCCCCCCCCGCCGCGTTCAAGGCGAGTGAGCAGGGCGCACGCACGCACACCAGCACTACTACCAGGCTACAACCCAGCGAGTAGGGACCCAAAACAAGCCGGCTTGGGCAAACGGGAGCTGCCACACGTCTGGGTGGGCAGGATACGGCATTTTTATCTAAATCCTGACTCTTTGGGAGCGCTCTGCATGCAGAACTACGGCATGCCTGTTGGTCTGAGGAGGTTACGCTCAGAACACAGGCAGTTGCTCTCCACGGGTCAAAGCACGGATTTTTCTTGCCACAGCATAAGATAGGAAGATTTATTTCCGAGCCTGCACACCCACTGATGTTCTATTGCTTCTGAAAGATGCTGCTTGCTGCGAACACGGCCGCGCGTGGCTGCGCGCTCACGCATCTGGTCCACGACCCAGCTCCTTCCACGAGGTCGCAGCGGAGCCCAGCGCCAGCCACGGCCGCGCACCCTCCGCCAGAAGATGGTTTCCCCACGAACACGGAGGGAGGATTTTCTAGAAACGCTGCATAATGAGTCATCAGCTGCGGGCGGCTGAACGCGAGGCACCTTCCAGAGCGAGCACCACCGCGAAAATAACAGCGGGACAAAAATAGCAGCGCCCTGACTGCGTGCTAGGGGGACAACACGCTTTCACTCCCGAAACTTGGTGGCGAAACTTCTCCGCTCCCCCAGCCCTCCCCCCTTCGCCGGCGGGCTCACCCATCTCCAGCGCCTCGTTGTACTTCTCCAGGGCGGCCGGCAGCTCCTGGCGCTCCCGCAGCGCGTCGCCCTCGGCTCGGAGCCGCCGGGCCCGGCTCTCGGCGGCGAACCACTTCTGCAGGAGGTTGCCCAGCACCACGTTGACCCGCGGCCGGGCGGCTGGGGACGGCGGGGAGGCGGCGGCGGCGGCAGAGGAGGGCTCTGCGGGCCGTCGCGGCCGGTGGCAGCGGCCGCAGTCGCCGGGCTCGGCGCAGCGGCGGCAGTGGGTGTGCCCGCAGTGCAGGGTCACCGGCTCGCACAGCAGCCGCCGGCACAGCGGGCAGGCGAACAGCTCGGGCGGCCGGCAGCAGGCAGGGTCGCCCAGCCCCTCGCCATCGCCGCCGCCGCCGCCGCTTCCACCACCGCCTCCCCAGGGCGGCAGGCGCAGCTCCTTGTCGCGGATGCTGAGCGCGAAGCTCTCGGCCAGCTCCCGCAGCTCGTCGGGCCGCAGCCGCGCCAGCCGCGCCGCCGCGCCGTAGGCGTCCAGCGCCTCGGCCATGCGGCCGGCCCGAGCCAGCGCGTCGGCGCGGCGGAGGCACAGGCCCCGCTCGGGCTGCGGCAGCTCCGCCAGCTCCGAGCCGTAGATCTCGGCCGCCAGCTCGAAGTTGCCGCCGCGGAAGGCCTCCTCGGCCACCTGCAGCATCTCCGAGCACGGACCCGCCGCCGCCATCGCCCCGGCTGCGGAACCGGTGCCGGTGCCGGCCCCGGCCGGGGGCAGCGCGCAGGGCCCCGGGCCCAGCTCCATGCCCCCGCCGGCCCCCGGCCGCCCCTACTCCATGCCGGGCCCGCGGCGCCGCCGCCGCCGCCTCGTCCGGCTCCTTCCTGGGAGGGGACGGCGACGGGAAGGGAAGGCAGGGCGGGCCGGGGGCGGGCCGCGGCGCTGCAGCAGGGGGGCGGCGAGCCCCGCTCCGCCCTCCCCGCACCGCCCCCGGCTTATGCAAGGGCCGCCCGGTTGTGTAAGGCGCCCCCGGGGCTGCCCCCGGCCGCCCGGTGCCCGCCCGGTCCCTTCCTGCCCCGGCCCCGTTTCCTGGGGCCCGGCCCCGGAGGCGCCGCTCGGGCCCTTCGCCGCCGAGCCCCCTCAGCGCGGGGGGTGCGTGGGGGGCATCGCTGAGGGGTGTCCTCCCCGCCGTGCTTCCCGAGAAAGCCGAGCACGTGTTCTCTTTAAAAAAAAAAAAATAATAAAATACTAATAAAAGAATCCCCAACTCTCAGAAAAAAAAATCCTTTTCTGTAAGCGGCAGCGCTGCCAACTCAGCTTGGGATCTGCAAGTCGTGCTGAGCGCTGGCTTGTGCATCGGCAGCAACAATAAAGATAATGCAGCTGGAAGTTAGTTAATCAGGCGTGAGTCAGAAAGGAATCCAACTTGCTCCGCAGGAAAAACAGGAGTAAAAAAAAAAGGGGGGGGGGGGAAGAAAAAAAGTAGGCAACGTTTATTTTAGACACAGCTGTAAACAAAGCGTCTGGAGGAAGCAGGAGGCTGACAGCCCGGTGAGGAGGTGCCGGTCTCCAGTCGTTTTGGGGGCTGCAGCTGGGCAGGGCAGGCTGTGGTGGTCTTTGCCTCTCTCCTGTAAGGCCTTAATGCCCCAGGTGAGGACCTGTCCGCACATCACCGTGCCTCAGCACAGGCGATGCCCACTGGTGGTTCTGGCCTGGCTGCAGCTCCGCTGCTTCCCCAACGTGCCCGTTCTGCACTATGAATGCTTCTGATGATGGTTCTCTGAGCAACACTCACTGGTCTGACACTTGCATCACCCCTGGGGATTGAGGTTTCCATCCAAAGTCTGACCTCTGCATCTCGTATCCATTCATCATTCCCTTTCTCGACATCTTCACTTGGAGTTGATGGGATCAAATCCCATTGCCATTTTATCAGAGTCCGCTGTGGACATTATTCACAAAAGACGGGGCAGACGTGGTGTGGTTCTGCCCCAGCACGGCCACCTCGCAGGAACCTGGAAGGACGAGGAAAACATGGACTCGCCACTTGAGCCACCCACCAGCGCTGCCTCTGGTTCCTGGGACCCTGACGAGGAGCAGCAGCATTGTTGCTGATTGCTCCACCCGGCTCTTGCCGGGAGCCTCCCTGCAGCCCTCCTGCGGAAGGAGGCACCAGGTGAGCGCGTCCTGCCACGCTGCTTCTCGCCACGTGTCTCGGCACTGCTCCCTGACAGCCCTCTGCCGTCCCTCGCGCTCGAACGGTGCCGGTCAGGCAGGCGATGTGCCACTGTGTGTGTCACCTCACGCTGGGGTGGCCGCGGCCCTTTTCTCATCAGCGCTTAGCAGGCGCTTCCAGCAGCACCTTTCACAGAGGGAAGCCGCTACTTTATTTAGCGCCGCGATCGATGGCCTCGTGGTGTGCAGACTCTGGGCTTTTGAAGGCATCTGCTTGCGAGTGAACAAAATTACCTCGCTGCTGTTCAGACTGGCTCAGCGTGGCGGCTTTCCCTCCTCACCCCTCCCCAGTACAGAACTGCTCGCCAGCAGGCTGTGAGCACGCCTGCTTCTTTCTTGTCCTCGATGCCTATTTCGGGGGCCACACTCTTTTTTGTGGGTCTTTCTGCTCCAGAACGCAATTCATTGCACGTCTGGAAGTGGCATTCCCCTGCACTTGTATCCCCAGTCTCTCCCTTATGGCTTTGCCAGCCTGCTGGGCCAAATGTGGTGCAGTAAGAGAAAGGCAACGAGCTACGGAGCACTCTCAGCGGCTGTGGAGGTGAAGCACGGCTCCAGGTACCCCTTAATACTTTGCAGGTAGGAATGGTATCCTAAGAAACAGCAAGAAACAGAGGGCAAGAAACTAAGGCAAAACTATTAGTAGTCTATAATTTAAAAGCTCATGCTTCTCACCAAGACTATTGGTCGTATGCCCAGGTTATTCAGCCGAGGTCAGGAAACGTGACGTGGGAAAATCCTGCCAAGAAGTTCCCTCGGAGCAGGTTCCCGGTGACACAGCTGTGTGGCTTAGGGCTTCTTGCTGGGTGAGCTGAGAGTGACCGATTGCAACAGCCACAGAGCAGTGGGCTTTTCATAAACCACCTGAACACTGATCAGAAGTTGTAATTTTTACTAGAAAAAAAAAAAAAAATCTGTAGCAGTTGCATAGGATTAAAACGTTGCCTTCTGCAAGAGATGAAAGACCTCCTCTTGTACTCAAGGCTTCCTCAGCACAAAAGAAGCAAAACCCTCCCCGCATATTAGCCACTGTGTGGCTGGCTGCTAAAGGTGCTGCCCATCAGCAGTATTATTTTTCCTGTTAATAGCACGCTTCCACCCTGGATGAGCCCCATCACGCTGTATCAAGCAAAACACAGTTGCAGAAGTTGCCTTCCAAGGGGAGGATTACAGGTGCTTGCTCCTCTGAGTCACTGTTAAACACTTCAAAGTTGACACTGGCTTTCCTTCACGTTTGTAGCCTAACTTTCAACTTCTCCTGAGGCCCAGCTTTCCCAAGATTTTCCTTCGGGGTAGAATTTTCCCTGAAGGAGAAAGAAGAGGAGGAAGCGAGCTGGAAATGAGAGCTGTTACATATTTGGAGGGCATTTTTAATTCCTCTAGCACGTTTCCATTCCGAGATACTTTGAAGTGTTAAACTCCGGTTTGTTTTGATGTTCTTGCAGAGGAAATCTGTCTTTTATTGTCTTGGAATAGCTTAATTAGAGAGGAGTGATAGGATATAATCAATGCACAGGCACACACACACGTAACACCACGCTAAAATGTTACTGAAGTTGTAAAGTCAAGCACATCAAAATTAGGATAGAGCATAATTAATGCCATGTGCGCTTATTTAATTTGCCTCCTCCGTGTCTCCTTTAACTGATACATTTTTTAATTAGTCTGTTTTTAATTCACTGTTTTCTCTACAGGACACACACCTCTTGCAGTGCACAGGGAGGACGATACGCAGTTGATGGACGTCCCAATGATATCTCCTCGGTCACTGCACAGCCCCCCGTACCTTTTAATTTGTGTTAGTCATACCTAGCTGCAGGAGC
This sequence comes from Oxyura jamaicensis, assembly GCF_011077185.1. Taxonomy (NCBI): domain Eukaryota; kingdom Metazoa; phylum Chordata; class Aves; order Anseriformes; family Anatidae; genus Oxyura; species Oxyura jamaicensis. The sequence goes on from NC_048893.1 coordinate 137,483,549, forward strand.
AGAATTACACATTTCCTCATGTGCTTTAGCGTAAAATTGAGGGCTACAGCACTGGAATATTTCACAAATAATTTCATATTTACATTTTCCACAAAAGCATGAGCCAAAAGGGATGAATACTACCCCTTCTAACAGAGGGGGACTTGAGGCACACATGAATTAAGTCCGGAGCCACTGCTAATTTGGGGCATTTGATTCTGGGTATGTAGAGCTTGACATTTCAGAACAGGATTTTTCAGATATGCAGACTCTTGTCAGAAGCAGAGTTTCCTCTGGTTGAGCTGCAGTTGGACACAAGTACTCAGAGTTCAGTCAGAGTTTGGTCTTTGTCCTGAGCACTCTTAAAATGAGAGAGCCATACAATTAGCAATCCCTCTCTGAAGGCATGATTTAAATGACTTACACTTTGGCAAACAGAAAGCCTGCAGCAGAGTGCAGAACCCTGCTCTCCCAGCCAGCACTCGACTGCTTTTCTCTTTCCCTAATCACTGCCTCATTTATCACAAGCTTTCCAGCTTTCAAAAGAAAAGGTCACTCTAAGATTATTATTACCAAATTTTTTGTCGGTTTAATGAATTTGCCCTAGCAAAAATAGCAATGGTACTACTCATTTTTTTTTTATGAAAGCCTTTTTTTCAGAAGCATCATTCTTATAAAAGAAGCATAGGATAGCGCCAGTGATGAAAAAGGTGCTAGCTAAAAGCTACTGATGAAAACTTGATGAAGAAACCCCCTCCCGCCCCCAGAAGAAGGTTAATGCATTTAATCCAGATGCTGTGAATCACAGGAGCTGTTTCTGGAGGTTCTCCTCCTTCCTTGCAACACCCCAGGAGACGGATCCTGTCCTTTCAGCATGACACGCGCGTATCGTGTACAGAAGATATTATTCTTAACTACATCCTGCATGGGCTGTCTGGAAGATTAAACAGATTATTAACTGTCCAACAAATCATTAGCACATCCTATGATGCAGAAGGAGCCAATTAGTTGAAGAGTACTACTGGACTCCCTTCAAATAGCTGCCGTGCGGAGCAAGTGGCTCCTCTTCCCGAGATAAGCGCCCATTTTCCAATGGGGGAGCCACAGGGAAGGGCGACGCCAGCTGCAGCCCCCAGTGGGCTGGGGAGCAGCTGCTGTCCCGGATGCTGTGGATGTGGTTAGCTCGTTTGAATGAGGTCTCTCTCCTCTTCAACTGCTTTGTTATTCCCTAGCGTAGAGGCAGGGAATTTTTCAGTCTCGTTTGGTAAGCCACGCGTCAGCCTGGATTTTCAGAATATCCCAAATACTTTCCATTGTGCTGGTTCACACGCCTGATGAAATAGCAAGACCTGTTTTGCTCTGCTGCTGGTGCCGTCTGGGCTTTCGGGAGGCACGGGGCTTGAGCAGGATGTCCTCTTGTTGTGTTCTCCACGGGCTCCATTGCAGGGTGCTCTGCAGACAAACCCGTGGTGGGAACGGGTGAAGTTATACGAGCGTTGCAATCTCTTTTATTTAAAGCTGGGTTTTCGCACAGCCCCACTCGCAATGCTCCTGCTGTGCTACACGTGCTTCAGCTCCACAGCATCTGGATCCAGCTGGGAGCTAAAGGCCCAAACACGTACCCGGCGCGGGTGGGAAGTGGCTCGGAGCGCGCCAGCACGTCCTAAAGCGAAGGGAGATGACATACACCGTGGCAAGGGACCCTTTTGGTACCTGGCACACAGCTTGTTTTAAAAAAGCAGGACAGCACATTGCGATTGGTGTCGTGCCAAATCCCTTCGGGTGCCAACAGCCTGGGGTGGGTGTTCCTGCCAGCAGGCGTTGGGTGCCACAGCGGGACACCCCGCAGGCACAGGGGACATCGAGCATCCTCCAGGGCTTCTCCTGTCACTGCTGCACAAACAGGTCTCGGGCAGGTCTGTGTGGAAATGCAGATGGGATCCATGCTTCTCAAGGTACTGTCCCTCCTGGTCCTGCAAGGACATAATTATTTTCTCAGATGTTTTATCTCAATCTTGGCACGCTCAACTTTTGTGTACATATAACCTTACACCCCGCTTTTCACACGGCATTTTGTGCAATGAGAGACATCTCGTTTTCTGACTATTATTAGCAAAAAAGTACTCTTGAAATGTAGTATTTTGCCCCATTTCAGAAGGGATTCCCCTGTAGCTTGACAATGGTGGTGCAACACCGCAGACCAGCAGGCCTTCTTTGAGACCACGTGCTCTGAAACACTTTTTCTAGAAGTCCAGAAATAAATATCCTGGTGCAATGCTCAGGCATCCTGTGGCCATGGTTTCCCATGGTTTGTGTGCTGAGGCCCAGGATCCTCGCAAATTAGCAGAACGAGTGCTTTCATCTGAGTAGTGCTGCCAGGGAGTCACCAAAGGCACAGCTGGACCTCGGGCCTGAATTTCTTTCCCCACTTTAATATTTGCTCTTGGTTGCTTGCAATCCAGCAAGAGAAAGGTGGATAACATCAGTTAGATGTATGCATGAGACACCGCTTCGCCTGCAAGAAAGTCTCTTGTCCTGTTTTGATCACTTCTTCACTGTGAGTCAGTGTATGACACATTTTCCTCAAACTCCCAGACATTATGCGTACAAAATTAAATGTGGGTCAGATGAGAAATACATTAGGAAGAGCTGACAGTGCTGAGGCAGAAAAGAGATCACAGTCTTACAGGTGGAAGGAAGCTCAATGTCTTGTTTCTCCTGGAAACTACTGAGCATCCTCCTCATGACCCCAGGTTAGGGAACACCGGGGAGCCACCATGCTACAGCAATCCTGTTTTAATCCTAGGGTGATTTCTAGTGGGGTATTCAGTGTAGGCCCCTCTTGGAGTGCCAGTCACTTTGAAGCTCATTGCTATAATCAGCTCAAGCATGAGAGGCCTCCACATGTCCTCCCTGGCCCTCAAAGCGTTGAGCCTACAAAATGCACAGGCAGGTTGGGAGATAAAAACTGGAGAGCACGTAGCAAAATAATAACATGCCTGTTATTCTTTGCCAGTCAAGAGCAGACAGGACAAGGCAAGTTTCCACCTCCTGAACAATGAGTGTTTGTTGTCCTTTTTTTTTTTTTTCATTCTTTCTTTTTTTGGCAGAGGCAAGCATTGGAAGGAGAGCGTAGTGGCTCTTCAGATTTTGATTAAAGGCTGCCTTTGGGTCACCATAGCAGAGCAGCTGCTTCAGAAGAAAGGTCAGCCATTCTGTCCCGCAGGGTGCGGCCGAGGGGATAAATTTCATCAGCCTTCCCAAACCAGGGCATCTCTGAGTCAGAGCTTTAGGTTCTTCCATCCAAGGGGGCTGGGGAATCACGTGTTCAGGGCAGGTCACTGGATGGTCACTGGAGGGCTTGGAGGAGGAGCTGGCTCCAAGAGTCTCAGCTGAGAAGAAAGTTGGTATTGATGCCACAGGGATGAAAACCAGTGCTCTGGGCTTCTCTGGGAGGTGCTGAGATGAAGAATGAGGTTACGTGGCAAGGGGGTTCCCTCCTCAGGGAAAGGTCCTGTTTGCCCCTTCCTTCAGCCAAGGAGAGCCAAAAAACCTGGTAAATAGGGCTGAATGAAGTTATGGAGGAGACCGAGCGAGGTTTCTGCTTGCAAAGGAGTGAGGTGGTAGGAGGACGCAACGAGGAATGACACAATAACCAACAGGGCAGGAGGTTTGAACAGCTTTTTAGTGAATGGGCACAAGTAAAGCAGAGCCAGTCCCATGGGAACAGCATAGCTGAGACTGGGAAAATAACACAGGAGTGTGAACAGATGTGAGGTCTCGTCTAGAAAATAGCGCAGGAAGGAATAAAGATATTGAGACAAAGTGTGAACATTAGGGCCAAACCCTAGGAAACCAAGACTACAAGTCTGAATAACAAGAAGCACAATGATACAGACAATTGTGATGAAGCGTGAAAAGATCTAGCCTGTTGGCCATAGCGAGCTATCCACCAAGGGACATCAGGAGGACACCAGGGTTTCTTTTCACTGTGGGGAGAAATAAGATAATAGTCAAAGCTGTGTTTGGGGCTGACATCACCCAAACGCGTGCTGGAGAGGAGAGCTGAGAGCAGCCCTGAGGGACAGCATCCTTCTGCCCAAGCACAGAAAGGACTAGGACCTGAAAGAAAGGGCAACCAGGAGACAACGCAGACAATCTTGCAGAGATGACAGGATATAATAACAAAACACATCATACAGGGGACAAAAACAGATTGGAAGGGATCTAAGTAGAGGAAAGTAAAAGTTGGTGGCTTTACGTAGCACACTGACCATGCTTGGAGGTGAAGGGCAAGGAGGCAGGAAAGGCAGGGCCCTACATAGAGGGGCTGGTCGGTCTGTTGTGCGGTGTGTGCAAGAACTGCTGTTTTCCACATAGGCTGGTGAGAAGCTGAGGGAAAGAATGAGGCGAAGGATAAGAGAAAGCAGCAGATGAGAGGCTGCAGTACCTGGGGAAGGAGAGGCTGAGGACATCAAGCTGTTGTAAGCTTCCATGGCAGGAGTGCCACGGGGGCTGAACCACAACGGAGTCTTTCAGACGGCTGGGAGGTCTTCTTGAATGTCTTTTTGCTTAGGAAGATTCTGAGCAGAGAGGATTTTGAGTTAAAAAAAATACTGAATTCAGCTTCAGGACCAAAAAGGTGGAAGAATGGACGAGGAGGAAGAAAAGATAAAATGCTTTGTTTTATTTTTTTTAAAAACCTGCCTCCACTGGAATCATGCATTACTAACTTAACAAAACCATGTTAGGGAATTGGCAGGCAAAGATAAGGTTGTGTGTGTTTGTGTAGGTTGGCTCAGATGCAACAAAGATAAATCCCTCATGCTGCTTTACTCAATATCTTCACCCAGATTAATAGGGTGTTATGCAGCCAAGAACTGGTCAGGTCTAAGAATGATACAGATTTTAAGGAAGCCAATAGTAAAACTTTAATCTCTTTAATGAAATAACTGAAAGCAGCTCTGTATATCAGAAGGACCGTGCAAGCAAAATGTAGGTATCAACTCTGTCATAAACAAAAGAACATTGGCTATTTTGTGAATCATGTTGCCTGGTAGCTAAAGAAGAGTGCTGGAAAGTGAATGCCAGTGCAATAATCATCACCATCTCCCCCATTAAAACTAACAATTTGGAAAAAAAAGTAAAACAAAGAGGGAAAAGCACTTTTGTGATTAATGTCAGTTGTGGTGCATTACCTAGCATACTGCTTTCCCGAATAGCAAACCTTCAGAAACAAAACGTACAAAAATAGGGGTAGTGAGTTTGGAGCCCTTTTGATTCAAAGTATTTTTTAATGAATGCAGCTGTGATCAGAGTGAGTAAAAACACGTCAAGGATCTCTCTTCCACCAAGAGCTTTAGGGTAAGATCTGCTACAGCCATTAAGGTTTCCAGTGGAATTTATTCTTAGCAGTGAATGGGTCTCAGCAGAAGCAGTTATGGCTTTAAAAGGTGTGTGAGCTCATACATAAAGCTCATTCTTCTACTCATACAACTGCATGAGTAAAAGTCTTGTAGTTTCTCAGTCAGAAGCACGTGGTCCTTAACTTGAGGAACTACCGGGAGATGTATTTTAAGTAGTTGCCCCTTTAAAATCCTGTTAAGGAATACCCACAGCTGACTGCTAAAGCTGACCATGAATTTCTATGTTAGCACAGGACTAAACCCTTTTCCAGCCTACTAGCAAGCAACCTGTGCATGACCTATTGTCTACCTTTATTCTCCTTGAGCACGTACACACGTCAATTTTCTGGTTTTATGAATTTAGTAATCTGCAAACTTCACGACTCTCTTGTCCCTTCTAGCTGCCTCTTCTCCCCAGACAGTTTGGCTCAGATCCTCTATAAACTTTATTTAGACAGTCTTTCAACTTCCTTATTTTTCTAGGTGGGGTAGCAAGCCCAACCCTTCAACAAAGTCAGTAGATTTCAAGTAGCAGGGAATTGGTGTCAGCTAGCCAGGTAGCGTAACCCAGACAAACGTCACCGATGAGTTACAGCCACATTTGTGACTAATTAGTTCCGAGGCAGGCTATACCTCCCTGCCCAGCAAAATGGATCACTTCAGCCTGAAATTCAAACTGGGCCCTGAGAAAATGACTTCCAGCGTCTGGAAATCTAATCCTCGCATCTCTGTTTTGTAAGGTCAAGGAGAACAAACAACAGTGCCATTCAGTGTGAGTGAATGCAGGTGATTTCCAGAAAGATACAAGCTGCTGCCAGACAGCTGCAAAATTAAATGTCTTCTCAATAGCATGCAAGTGGTTTAGATTTATGCCACAAGGGAATAAAATCACTCCTAATGCTTCTCTTATTCCAGACTCGGCCAACCTGATTTGATTCTTAAAGCAAAATTCTGGAAAGAAGACTGGAGAAACAAAGCAGTGCAATTTATTTATTTTTTTTTCTTTTAATTTTCCTCTTTCCATTTCTCTTGAGCCCATGTATCATGGGGCTGACATAGGAGGTCAAAGAAGCTGAAAAGCTGACAATGCTTTTGCAGTCCATGCCAAGAACAGAGCTTTAATCCATGGAAGGTTACGTGAGCTGTGACGTATGTGAGAAAATTAGGGAAGGCAGAAACCCTTCCTGGGACTCAGGTAAGTCCCAGTTCTTCCCACGTCTGATGAGTGTTATGGTAAGGTCCAGGATCCTCCACCAGCATCTATGCCAGAACCAATATCACAACTAATCTCCTGGCCGTAGCAAAGTGAAGCATCCCAAGTTCAGACAGACAAATGTTGAAGAAAGTGTGGACTAGAAATAATAAATACTTAACTGTGATTATAATTGAAGGTAATTAACTGTGAAGGTAATTAAAACTAAGACATTTTACTAAGGGCCGTGATGACTTCTCCATTAATGGACCTTTGTAAATTCAGGTCAGAATCCTTCCTCCTCCTCCTCTTTCCTCACCCTCAGTCATCACAGAATCATTTCAGGACTATTGATAGTGGCTGTGTGATGCAGAAAGTCAGAGCAGATGATAACAGAGTCTCTTTATAATCTCTGTACCAGTTCAGGAGACAGATCCCTAGCACAACTTTTTTCTAGCCCCTCTGCACTTGTTCTGGTTGGACACAATCTGTCTTGGAGTTACGTGCCCATGTTTGGGTGAAGTTTCACTTGGGGCTTGCGCAGCGGCATTAATACTGCCCTGTCTTCACCAGAATTCCCTGAATACATGCCTAAATAGCAAATACTAGGCACAAGAGTGGTGACAATGCTTGACTCTCCGCCAGAAGATCTGCAAAAAAGCATGCACAGCAGGGCAGCTTAAGAGTATTCTGACTTAATTTAGAACTCCAACATAATTTTTCTTAATTAACAAAAAAAGATTCTCTTTGTTTCCAGGGTCTGACGCTGGACCTCCTCCCAGCTCATAAAACAAACCAAAAAAATGTACCCCACAGGGCCAAATAAACAATAATGGTGGAAGCTAACTATTACACATTTACATGGATTTTCTCCGTGTACGTTTCATTACCTTCACACCTTCTGGCTTCTGCAGCCGTGTAAGTATTATTTAGAAACAGAGGGGTTTGCTTTCCTACCACACACTGAACTCCCCAGTTGCTACGTGGGTGTCAAGCAAGAATCAATACAACGCTTAGCAGCCATCATACGCTCGCTGTATGCTTCTGAAATGCACAGCACATGCACGGTGCAGCTCAGGTGCACGAGCAGTACTGTCCTCCGGTAACACTCGGTCCGTAGCAGTGGCTCTCCAGGTGAAAAACCTGCCAGTGAGTCAACAGCATGAGCTGTCAAGCCAGAGGAACTTCCTGACAAGTGAAATTGCTGTTTGCGTTTTGCTCAGCACGTCACGCCCAGTGTATGCCACTTTGAAAACAGCGTGTGAGCAGGAGATCACATTGCCGGGGTAAGAAGGTCTCATGGAAAACAAGGTAAGGAGGTCAGGAGAACAGCTAAGCAAGCACTGTTTTGTTTGTGTCTCAAACAGGGGATTTGAGGTCCAAGGGGGCTGGTGAGAGAGGACATCAATCACCCGCAGAGAAAAGGTCAGTAGCAGAAAGGAGCACGTAAGTCTCCCTAACATACTTGCAGTGGATGGAATTTGGCCAGCATTTCACCTTCTGTGTTGGCAGTGTCACGGAACTGTAACAGGTAGGTTCCATAGGTTCCTCCTACCCTGTATAACTTCTGTTTTCAGGAGAAAAAGGAAAGATAAAATAAGAAGTAAAAACTATGCTTACTGCCTCCCCACACCATAATCACATTTCTGGAGGTCACATACTCCAAACCCTGCTGAACACAGGGCCAGCCTCAAAGTTAGATCAAGACACTCAGTCGAGGAGGTTGCTGCATCCAGCTAGGTTTCGCACATCCGATAGCCCAGTCCTCAGGCTTTTCAGTGCTGCTCTACCATCCAGGACAGCAAACAACAACCAGTTTAATGCCACCCACAAAATGGCTGAAGGTGCACACTGCCTCATCACCCGAGACCAGTGACGAACATATCGAGCAAATCTGACCCTTGTATTGACCCCAGGTCACTCTGCTTGTTATGCCGTGCCACCTGGGCGTCATGCTATTACCACTGAGTCTGGCAGTTCAGCTAACTTCCAACCCACCTTCCAGTTCTTTCACCCGGCCCATGTTTCTCAGCTTTCAAATGAGGATCCTGTGGGAGGCCAGGTCAAAAGTCGTTGTAGAGACAAGACACGCTATATGTGTCGCTGTCCCCGTGTCTTCAGAGCCAGCCATTCCAGCAGAAATCAGGCCAACCAGGCATGACTGTGCACAGTAAATCCGTGCTGACTGATCCTGATTGCCACCTGGCAACTTCATGAGCCTGAAAATGAATCCCTGGGGCATGTGCTGCGCGATCCTTGCTGCCCAAGGGATTGAGGGGAGGCTGGCTGAGCTGCTGCTCCCTAGATCCTCGTTCATTAGCATTATCCCTCTCCCACCACAAGGTAGGCCTCCATGATTTTCTGTAGATGACCGGCAGCAGCCTTGCACTCACATCACCCTCTGAATGAATCCCATCTAGCCCCAAGGATTTGTGAGAAAACGCCTGCAGTAGATTAATACTGCTGCAGTGCACTAATACACATATCATAACGGAATGGAGACAAACTCTTTTCCTGGGACTAAGATCATAGTGAAGGAATTTGTGTATCGTGGCTTTGTTTAGCGTGTGCTTTTCACACATTCACCGCTAGAGTGAACCAGTGTGACTGTCCCTCAAGAAATGCACCGAGTCTGTCACTGCGCACACCCACACCAACACCTTTCTCCCCAAATTCCTTGAATGCCGAGGCTGCAAAGTCAAGGTCAAGAGTTAAGTAACACCAAAGTTAGAGCAGTCTAGGCAGGTGTGAGCTTACAAAGAGATACTAGGGCTTTATCCTCACTGGCAAGGACAGTCTGACTGGAGTGGATGTGCAGAGGAAGCTGCATCCACACTCAAGGCATTTCCCTTCGGACTAGCTCTAGCTTGGCACCACGGGCTATTCCTTGTTCACAGCAGGACACCTTAGGTGCTCTCAAGTTCAGCTCAGAAGCCCATCTTTGGTGCCCCAGGACCAAAGCACGCGAACCAGAGAATCAAAGAGGGGTCAGTCCCGAGCTTCATTTCAAAGGCATGCTCCTGACCCAAACTAAAACATTAATATAGACACAGACTAGAGGGTCAGTGATTTTATATCCTCATAGCCATCATTAATGCAGCAGCACTGGCCTCTAGGGAAATGTGCATGCTGTCACACGATGTGAAAATGGTGACTACAAGGTGCCCTATGGAATCCCCTGGCTGCCAGCAAGTTTTCCAGCCAGCAATTATGTTCCCAAAATGCCAATGAGGCGAAGGAACACATATTAACCTAGCTTTATAGGTGAAGATCTGACATCAGAAAGCCTAAGGAAATAATGTCCACCCGTTTTGGAGTTTCATCTGAGTCACCTAAAACCTGATTTAATATTGTATTCAGACTACAGCCTTGACTGACTTCAGATGCAGCTGTGGACAGCCAGTGCTTGTGCAAGTCACATCCCAAGGCTTGTGGTCAGCGAATGAGGAACCTGTCAGTGACCATTTCTGAGAAGTCAGGGTTAGAGGACTTAATTAGCATCACACAAAACTTTTGTGACAACTGCTGACAAGATTGTAAGATTATCTTTGTTCTCTCCCCTCTCCCAGTACCCACCTTCTAGCTGCTGGAACAGATACAGCAGAACCACAGGCATCTTACTCTTCTTCTAGGCAGGAGCTCCCATCTCTCCAGCACAACAAAGGAGACATGGATTCTGTGAAAACAATAGCACGTGACAATGCAACAACTGTGCAAAGAACTGGGGGAGAGAAGGGCAGGGGAAAGCCACCACTTGGGTCTAGCACCAGGGGCTGCAGCAGGCTCCTGCAGTGAGGAGCAGTGACTGATGGAAAAGTCTTCTTCACCATTCGCAGGCCGAGAGAGGTCATACCCTCTAGGAAGAGTTTAGATACTAGGGCTTTTCCCAGTTTGCGTGGCCTGAATTCTTCAGACTTGCAACTTCTCCAGTGGTTTTATCACACAAGGAACAAAAGCACATTTCAAGCAGTGACCTCACCTTCTCATTGAATTGTCTTTTACCCCTTGCAAATAAATAAATAATAAAGTTTTTGTTTGTTTGTTTGTTTTTCCTTCCCACCATCAAGGGGGCAACACAACATAAGTAGTTGTCCCAGATGGTATTCCCAGAAGTGGCACAACCATTTCAGCTTTTAACAAGCTAGCTTAAGGTAGACACCTGCTACAGGAGATGCCAGCCTGATTACTTGTAAGACTACTAAATTATAGGCAATCAAAGCCAGAGATTTAAAAAGAAAGTATTTAGAAAACCTAATTACAGCTGGCACTGTCAGCAATACGTCCCATATAGGAAACTGCCTCAGCCAAAGGCCTTAAGCCACTCCTAACCTCCTCAGAGTCGCAGACGAGGTGCTTTAGGATCCAGTCCCACTTGCAGGGCTCACCACAAATAACACGTGCACTGAACAAAGCAAAACCCAAGTAACCCCACAGAGCCCAAGGTTCCTGACTCTCACCAGTTCCTGCACTCTTCTGGGTATTTAAATCATACTGCATTCATTGAGACCATGGGCTACAAACTGAAGGAGCACAAGAATGGGCAGCAGAAGAAAGATTGCTCAGCTCTTGAAATCTTTCTCAGCCTTTAGCTCAAGTAAAGTGCAAAGCAGACTTAATACATTTCAGAATAAAATATTGCAAAGAAAGCCCTCAACTACATGTTAAAGTTTCAGGTGGCTAATGAAAGTATCACTCATCGTCTGGAGCGCTAGGTTGCAGCACTGACTGCAAACACATGCACCTCTGATCGTTTGTGTGCCAGGGCAAAATTAAAATAATGCATCAAATTAAGCTCCTGACAGTATTCAGTGTAACCCGCATTAGCGGTAAGCGCTGGCAGCCTACATGCTAAATTCACCCTGCATGATTGAACCCAGAGGTTACAATCGTCTTTTAAAAGTATTTGCTGATAATGGAGCCATTAATATTTTATTCCTGCTCCATCTCCTATAGGAACTTTTCACCTTCTCTAAACACATTACAAATATCTTTAATACTCACGGCCTCATAGGGAAAGTATTGTTTACAAGGTGCAGTCATCAATAAAACTGATTTGATGCATTGTCCCTCCAGCAACCGCTCCTTCATTTCTGACGATGGCAGCTCCCCTCCATGCTCATCATTCCCCCCTTAAGGGATGGGGAAGAAGAGGAGGACTGAAGCTCTGTGATTCATTTTCAGAAGGCTGTACCTGTCTGAGCAGGATCGGCAGAGCCTGCAGCAGCAGAGCAGCAGTGCCTCACAGAGAGCCTTCCTACCACAAGGATGTCTGCGTGCCTGGACCACAATGAGCTGGAGTCAGCCTGGTCAGCCAGGGATGGGATCTGGATTTGGAGCAGAAATCCAGTTTTGGTGTGCTGCCCTACCTCGCCCTTGGATTAGGGAGGGAGAAGGACGGGGACTCCCAGAAACTTAAAGGCGGCACAGTAGTCGCAAAGGGTGCCAGTACATCACTGACCAAATTAAATGACCTCCATGATGCTCTTCCTTCTCTCATTTCCTGCCAGATCACATTGGTTTGTGTCAGACATTCAACTCAGACATGGACAGGGAGAAGCACTGTAAGATTTACACTACAGAAGTAGTCAGGCAACTAAGTTCATACTGCTGTCTCCTTACAAAACTTCACATTTCTTCCAGCATCTCCAACTAACTGTGACCAGCTTGGGCTAAAGAAGTAAAGAGGCAGACATGACACTGTCTATAGCTTGGCATGTAAGAGTGGGCTGGATGTACATGTGAGATCAGCCCCATCTATGTCTGCTGATCCTCCTCCTGGACTGGCCACCCACCCCTCGTACCCTGACACCGCTCCGCCATGCTCACAGCCACGGTTCACTGGCTGGAGAGAAGAGAGGGGACCTGAAGGATCAGAAGGGATACGAAATCTGCTTGAATAGGCAGTAGCATAGCACCCTCATGTTATCTTGCTTCCTTTATATACACTGCAGCGGTGATGCGGAGCCTCAAGGTGGAAAATGTCCTTCTGGCTTCCAGCCCCAGCTGGTTGCTGGCCAGCTCAGACTGGGTCATCTTCATGAGTGAGTCGTCTTTTGGCCCTCCTCCTTCTCTGGATGTGAGCTTCTCCCATCACTCCTTCATCTTCCCCAATACAGTTTTAGACAGCAATAAACCCCCTCTCCTCTCTTAGGCTCAACAGGCCAGCAGCCAGCTCTCTGCCCAGGAGGTAGGCCCTTCGGCCCGCTTGAAGGCTGGCGGCCCCTCTCCACGTCTCTGCTAGATCCCCCGAGCACCGCTGAAGAGAATTGGAAACGGGGCAAGATGAGGCCTCTCCATGGCCTTATTCACCACATTCACATTCGTGGGACACTACTGGAAATATTTTGCCGGATGCATGCAGCGTCAGGTGGCAGCTTTCTCAAAGCCCTGTTACAGTGCGGGTGTATGGCTCTGCATTCAAGTCCGCTGTGGCTTCACATTGTCCTTCTGGCCTACCTATAGGCCAGTTCACGAACGTTCCTTAAGTTCCAATGCAAAGTGTTTAAATCCGAACCAGTTCCAATCAGAAACTGCAGAAATGAGGCCCCAGAATAACGGAAACATGAAAACTCTGCAAATACTACTCTTGTACAGGAGAGGAGAGTACAAAGTAAATCTGCTACGCTGTATTTTAAGCCCGAAATCCATTGGTAAGAGGATTACAATAAAAAAAAATATCACTAATGAAGTGATTTTTCTCTATCTGGCAAGCAAACATACGATAGACCTTTCCTTACCTGGCAATAGCAGTAATGCACCGAAGTTGTTTTCCATCAGAATGGCATCTCAAAGAACTTAAGTCAATTCTAAGCCCACAAAATAATAATAATAATAATAATAAAAAGCAACTTACCGAAACGACTTACACAGAGATGTATTCATACAGTGTGTTGAGATTAAAACCTATCTAAAGTTGTTGTTTTCACTGGTCAGCTTCCAGAAAAATTAAATTATACCGTCTGCTACTTGAGAGGAGCAGCAATGCACTGCCACTGCTTTCATTTTCATGAAAAAGGTGGAAAGCCCCTTCCCCCATGCTTCCCCCTCTCCTGTTTCTTACTTCTAAATGCAATTCTAACACTTACAAATCAAGAAAATGACACAGACACCAATGGGTCCCAAAAGAATCCATGCAAGAGGATACAAAACAGAGCAAATGGGGTGGAACTGTGAAAGAGGTGTGGAAGACCCTTCCTCATGCTTTTTCTTCCCTTTTTTTTTTTCTTGCTGCAACTCTTTCCCTAACCCCTTTACTCCCACACATTTCTCAATGTGTAATTTTAATCATAAATACATACCTCGACAGGCTTTCCAGCAAAGAGCTAGACTGAAAAGACAACGAAAGGAAAAGAGATGCTGTCAGATGAAAGCAGCTTGTGAGGCAGACAGAAGCATACAAATACAGATGCACTTTGGAGTCCTGTTTTCTTCAGAATGTTTGCTGCATCTTCTTGCTTGCTGCCTTTTTAAAGGAACAAAAGGTAAGGAATTTCAAAGAACATATGGAAATTGGGGAAAGAGAGTCAGTGCAAAGAGTCTACTCTTACTCTAGTCAACACTTAAAGCAGAACAAGAGTAGAACAGGCAGATCCAAAGTGAAGCTGTTGTATGGCACATTTCAAATGTACTTGTTGTAAAACCTTACTGGAACTCATTCTAAACATAAGAACAAAGCTTCCAAATACAGAACACCAACAATTTTTCCTTAAGTGAATTCCTGACCAACACATGAAACATCTAATTAGTAGCTCATGCAATCTGGATGTTTCACCGCCACCACAAGCGATTGATAACAATTCTCTGCTCTGAATTTCCTCTTTGCCCCCCACCCCCAAAATTACAGAGAACATTTTGTATTTCCTACAGCTTCTCCCACCCAGCTGACAGGAGAAGAATGACGTGTCATGCTAGCACGTATCATCCAAAGACCTCCCAGGGCAAGGGAGAGAAAACTGAATAAAAAAGAAAGGCTACAGAAAGGAGGAAGGAAAAAAAAAAAGATCAATAAGACAAAATGTTCTAACTTCTTAAATCACAGTAGGTGTCTAAATTGTAGTTGTTGAAAGAGCTAGTTATTCCACAAAGGCTTTTTCTTCTTCTTGTAAGCTTCCAGCATAGCCATACACTATTCCTAGATGAGATCCATTTGTTTAGGCATGACTGGGAGCCTTGGCTGGGTTCTCAGTATTAAATAGCTTTCCAGAGGGTATGCAGGTGCTGTATGGTCCACGTACACCCTGTCTGCAAACTTACTTTTGTCCCACGAGCTGCTGAGAAAAGACTTATACGCTCCCAGGGCAGTATATATGGCAACTAGGTGGGTATTGCATTTCCAGGTGTGTGACCTTCAGGATTATTTTTTAATTACTTCTTTTCCAGTGTAAGCATTTTTTTTTTCCTTTTTGTGATTTCCAGCAGACATTTACAGCGTATACTTCATGCTTTAAATCTGCCACGTGCATTTTGTCAGCAGCAGCTTCTCGGGTGTGCAGATACACAACACAGGGGAGCACATTGCTTTTCTAACACTTTCTGTAAAGCTTCAGCAAGTTTCACTCAGCGTGGAGCCCAGCATCTCTGGGGGCTTTGAAGCGAGTGTCGCCGCTTTTTTCAGCATTGTTCATCCAGATGTTGTTTGGGTTTAATAATCAGGAATTTCTACCAGCAGGGTTTCTTTTTATGACACAAAGCAGAGAGACAGCTTTTTCCCTTTCACTCCTTCCTGGATTGAAAGGGAAAATAATGACTTTACAGTAGCTAGCCCTGAGAAGCAACATCTCTGATCTTACACTGGCCTGCTGCCACCAGCTGCATGACTGCAGGCCTAAAGCTGCTCCCTTCATACAGGAAACTTCTGCTGCTGCCCAGCAAAACAGGCTGCAGACCTTTCAAAGGCGCTCTGGTGGCGATGAGACAAGGCACCCCAGGCTAGAGCCACACGCAGGAAAACAAACCAACAGCTCAGTTGCACGCAATTGCATTAAAAGCACAAAAATAGAGATTTATACACGGCTGCACCAAAGTCAGCAGAACACATCGGCTCGAGGGAGGGAGCGTTCTGCCTTCAACAGCCTGGGCACGGCAGGCTTTGCTGCTAAGAGGATAATTTAATTCCAAAACCTTCCCCACAGCAGCGGCCCAGGAATGCACGCAGCTAACTTAGGCTGAAAGGGAATTTTCCACCACCCACACACCTCTCTTTACCTTGCAGAGACCTTCTCAAGTACAAGCCATGAAGGAACCACACCAGCCTCCGTGGATGATACGTAACAAGCAATTAGCCAAGACAAATCTTTAGGACCCAATTCCTGTATCAAGTTTCCTTTACACCCCTACATTTAAAATAAGCACAGGAAGAATTTACACTCCCTTTTGGGCCCCTTCACATTGCCATAATAGGATGGGGCTTCAGTGTCGATCCCAGTAAGACCATTAAGATCATTTGCCCCACTGTTAATTAAGGGGTATCAGATACAGACACACTGACAAGACATCCTTTTTTGTCTAAGAAGTAAGCTTCAGCAATCCCTACATAATCACTCTTTTCTTCACAAACTCTCTGGAGCGCAGATAAGATCAAAGGTGGCTTTCCCAGCCAACAAACTTATTAACACCTGAAGGAAGAAGCGATGTTACAATAAAGCCAGAGCTGTCTGATGGCTTCGTTTACCTGACTACAGAGCAAGGGCTTGCAGCAGGGAACTGTTACCCTCAGCACAAACAGGGCGACATCTAAGGAAATATTGAAATAATGAACAGAAAAACAACAAGGTTACCTGTGAAAAATACGTATTTTCAGGACGCTTTTGAATTGCTCCTTCTTTTAAGGAACAGTTCCCAAAATAAAAATTTGCATGTGTATACTAACTACAGAAAAACATCTTCATGGCACGTGATTACATAGAACGCTTCTGATAATTCGTAGTGTGAAGTTAAAAGAAAAGAGGACAGGCATCACTCTTTAAGCTGGTTCACAAGGAAGTAAATACTGGATCCACTTTAACTGCAACAAAGAGGAATACACACATTAAAAAAATCAGCTTATGTCAAGAAGTATTCTTAATTTTATATGGCACGTGAAGACAACGGAGCCATGGAAAACATTTTAATCCACTATTTTGGTCTTTGCTAGCTCAGACCAGAGGGCAGACTCAGAGCACGAGGGAAGGAAAACTGAGAAACAAGGAGTTCAGTGATGAGCAGAAGCAGCAAAACTCAGTTTCCTGCTTGTACTTTTCCCAAAACTAATATACAGCACGGACTCTGATGTGCACAGAACACTTCTCTCCTCTCCTGTTTTTGGGAAGATGGCTGCAATTCGTTATCTCTAAAAACTCAATTTTGCTCTGTAAATCGCGTTTCCAATTTGCCAAGGGATTCATAAGCTGCTTAGAGACAACAAAAAGAAACAGATATTCACAAGGTAAGGATGCAAGTTTGTTTTCTGAATCTGTAACAATAAAAAAAAAGAGAAGTAACAATCCAGGCCACCAGTTCCAAAAATAAGACACAAATATCACCTGCAATTTGAAAGTGGTATGCAAATGATGTCCTAACAGCATTCACACATGCCAATTTGTAAGTCTTGAAGAAAGTCCAATTAAGCTGAAACAAAATGCAAGCATTTAATTCATCATAACTAGCACGGCAAGAACTTCCACCCTGACCTGCACCACATGAGAAAAAACAACAAACCCACAACCGCTTCTAGAAACAAAATATAGCTTGGGAGGGTACCACGGAAAGGAGGAAGTTCATGTCTGAATTGAAGAAAAGGTGAGGAGCATGCCATGGCCAGCCTGAAAAGCAAAGAAGCACAGATCCAGGGGGAGCAGTGCACAGGACATTTTGCCAGAGCTCGCTGCATCCTATGGAGCTCTGCCACATTTGCTGCCAGAGGCCCCAGGGAATTCAACTCAAAGTCATTAGAAAGAAACGTGACACCTGCAATTTTTAAGCAACTGATACATTAAGTAACTTATCAAAGAAAATAAAACCAGAAACAACTGTATTCTGTGTGATCAGTAGCTTATGCTTCCAGAGGAAAACAACTCTACTTTTATCTTTATTAGAATTAAACTTTAAGGCCTGAATTCACTATACATTATTCACACTGTTACATTTTAAATCGGCAGAGAGGTAATCAATCAGCTCATTAGCTCCAAAATGCATTTAACAATACATTTTGCTAAGCTCCGGTATTAAGAAAAACACAGAAAAACCTGGAGCTGTTAACATCTTTTTATCATTGGTTAAGAACTAACAAGTTAGGGCACTGTAACTGCTGCTTCTTTTTCAAAAAAATAAAACAAGAAAATCTCACCTTCCAGTTATGCCACCTTGGACTACTCTTTTCCTAATGATGCTCGGTCAATGAGTCTCCCTTATTTCAATCAGTCTGTCGAGATGTCTCTGAACTCACAACATGGCTTCGTTTTTGTGGATAGCAGAGCATGTCAGTTTGCCACAGCCTTCCTTTTCCACAACTGCAAGATGCTTCCTCATGTTGACAGAGGGAGCTATCAAAAACATACTGTGGCTGGATTCAAGAGCAGATTCCACAGCACTGACCACCACTAGCTTTTCTAGCCTGCAATGTTATACTGATCTGAAAAGTAATCCTTTAGGACCAAGATTTTAGAAACAAAAGCTCACATGCATACTTGTGACAGACCAGCGCCTGTAATTCAGGTCTGGGGTCTCTCCCATGTACTGCAGGATGAGGCGGCAGCACACTGATTTTTATTGCTGGTGAACTCAAACACAAGACGTCCCTTTACCAGACACAATGCGAGCACAGGCAAATATTATGGCTGCATTCACTCAGTTCTGGTTTTCGTCTTTTTTTTTTTTTTATGTATAAAATGCGTACAGAAATTTAAGTGACACTAAAACTCCTGGCAAGTTGCCACTGCACCTATCGATAACACAAATGTTGGGCATTTTTAACCCCAGACAGCATGACAGTGAATCACTGGAAAAAAAAAAAAAACAACAACAAGGATTCAAATCCTGCCTCCTTCAGCAGAAGCGAGATGAGTTTTCAGGAAGAATTTTTCTGTTCTCTAAGGTAATGAACACTGATCAAGGCAGGATATGAGAAAAAGGTAGATCATTAATCCAAGTAACTCTAGCAGCTCTTTTACAGGGTATCCTGCTTTTGTGGCTTCCTTACTAATCTTAACTGTTAGAAGACAAAATAAGTTAAAGTGTGTGATATTTAGAAATCATCTTCGATTTCTGTATGTACTCCCACAAATACAATTAATTCTTTATTTTAAATTAAATTTCCCTAATAGTTTTGTATTTTTTCTATGCTCCACTTGCGCCTGGTGTTCTCAGATAATTTACACAGTGCTTTAGCTTTAAACAGTACTTTGAAAATCAAAAGTAGAATTATGAGACTCATCAGACTAGTAGTAAGTACAGTAAACACTTGACAAAAATACAAAGACAACTGGCTCTGGAACCAGCCCCTTTGTGAACAGTTCTGAAGCTTCTGTCAAATCAGGTTCATTTTGTGACAAACAAAAATGGGATTAGATCAGCATTACTATTATTATAGCAGCCACATGACAGAACCTAGATGATTTTACTTGTAAAGCATTCAATCAATTTTTAGTCCTGTACTGGCCTTTAATTTTTGTAGCTCATGGGACTACATGCCTTTCTCATGAGCATGAATCATCAAGTTCACCCACATGTCAGAGTTAACCTACAATGAAATTGCCATCTTTATAAATACTTCGCAACATTTTTTTAAATTGCATTCTCTCTGGGAGAGGGAGGGGGAAGATCATCACCCATTTGTTCTTCCTCTTTTTTTTCTGGAGGAAAAAAGGGGAGAAGTAGAATGCTGTATTTTAGATAACAGACTTCATTCCTAACATTGCAATGTCACATACTGAAAATATGGTCAGTAAACAACAACTATAAGCCCCTAATTGTTCATATGACAAGTATCTCACTGAAAAAATGGAGCAACATCAAAAAGCTAGAAAACAAATGGTCATTCTCAGCTCTGTCAGTGTCGCAGCTGGTATTCACCCAGGTTTAGATTAATCCATTAGACGCTTCTCCGGAGCTTATCCCAGGTTTCAGTTCAGCAAGAAATCTGGCTCCCGATAACCAAAGAGTTTAAAATCACCTTCAAAGCGAGCGTAGAGGCGTCTTATGTCCCTCTTGCTAATTCCTGAAAAATACCGCTCTACTTTTGTTCTGTTGTACACTGTGATGCCTGGTGGAATGGTGGGGTACGACACCAGATGGTCTATGCCAGCTGCTTTCAGGATGTATGGAGCATCGTCCTCCAGGGTTTCGTGGTGTCCAATCACACTGTACGTAATTTCACAGGGGGCACAAAGTTCCACATATGTTACCCAGTGAATGATGTGATCGCCAAACTGAACATCCAGCCAGCGGTGGTTAGGGTCGCCCAGATAGCGCACAAAATCCTCGAACTGCAGCCCTTTGGTCTCTGTGCGATTCTTTCTGTACTTACGAATGATGCCAGGAGCAATTTCATGCCGGTACCAAGGTTCAAAGCGAGGATTGTGCACAAATTTGTCTTTAAATGCAGAGATAAGTCTTTCAAATGGATCTCTAACAATAAAAAACTTGAAGTATAAATTCAGTCTAAAAAGAGGAAGAAAAAAAAAATCAGAAATTGAATAATTAAAGAAACGTAAGAAGTGTTTAACAAAGACTTATAAACCATATATAAACTCTGACCACAGAGAAAGCAATGTAAATCCTATACCACTTGCACAGCATATCAATAATATAATCAATAGGACTTCTGTATTTTTAACTAACAGCTTTTGCATACAGTACGAAGTGTAAACAGTGCTTCCTAGTTTTCATGTTTTATTCAAACTGGGGGAGCTTAGTTTGTCTCAACATATAAACAGGAGACCAAATCCTCTACGATGCTGAAAGCTCTGAATTCGAGGTAATTAATGTCATGTCAAAATACACACCATGACACAGAAAAAGTGGCTCTGCAGCTAAATGCAACGGGGGTCGCATTTTTCAATGGCAGGTACTTAGACAAATCACTGCTTCAGAAAAAAACAAACAAAAAAACACAACACATTTTATTTGAAGTTTCAACATGCTTTTGGTAGTGGCTGAGAACATTATTTTAATGAGACCAACATTTTTCAACAGAATTTCACATTTTGTTGTGACACCACTGAACTGTAAGATTCTGTAATCAGAGACAATCTGTAGGAGCAAACCAAAAACAAAAGTTCATTTCAGTCAATAGCAGGGAAAGGAGATTTAAAGCCCAGTCCTCACTGAAGTAAGCGGATGGACACTTTCCAGCCTCAACAGGCACTCAAACCAATCTTCAAGTTCTCCTGACTTAATCCTAACCCGCCAAGAGCAGAGGTGAGCAAACTAGATCAACAACACTAGATCATCACCACCACGGAGCTCTAATGATAGCTAACACCTCACGTAGAAGGTGCTAACTCTTCAGAACGGCTCAATATACACAACAACCATGCAAGCACAACGTTACAAGTGTCCGCTGCCAACTTGCTTCCTGTTCCCTCCATGCTGTGGGGATTATTTATGGAAAAGGCCCTACTAGAGGTGAGAGTAGACAGTCAAAAATCTAAGCAAAATAACTTGGAAGGTTCTACTGCAGAGAAGTACTTTTTCAGCTCTGAGAGGAACTACAAGCACTCAGAAAGGAAGATAAAATGTTTCAGCTGAAAGGACAATACTCTCAGGCTAAGGAGCAATAACTTTTTAAACCTACCCAGCTCAGTCCCAGCAAGTGAATCTGACTGCGATGACAATCCTACGTGTTAAGAGCCAAGATTAGCTCTACAAGTGTTCAGGGTGGAACTTCTCACTAAACCTTCCCCCCCCCTCTGAAGGTGAATTAAGCAACAAGTAGATATGTGGTGAATGAACTACAGACACCCTATACCCAGAGGGAGTTGGCTGGATTGCCTAACTACATCAACAGCTACGTTGGTGTTCCCCTTCAAAACCAGTAGCGAGGTTGTTCCACTAACATCTAAGAGGATAAAAGAAAAATACAAGTGGCAGAACAGAAAGCCCGCTGTCCTCAATTCCATGTGTGGACTTAACTGTCCTAGTGACTGTTTATCCCACCTATGAATCCAAATCTCTGCCACCTCCCTGGGAACCACACTCTTACCGTTTTTTAATTTCAGAGTCACTGAAGGAGGACAAGCGTGGAAGGCCATTCTTCTCGTGATCGTGTACAATATTTTCTGGGATGTCTTCTATGGAAGAATATGCTCCTGGACAAATTGGAAAGAGAGCAAGAGTATTTCAAGGGAGGGGGAAAAAGAGTGAGCACAAGCAAGCATGCCTTTGGCAGAGAGCTCTTCGGTTTATCTGTTTCCTGTATTTTTAGTGTTTATGGTTACTATATTTAAAACTGTTAAATGATAAGAGATTCTGACTGTAAAGCTGAAAACTGTTAAAATTCTTAAGGGTATGTGACATAAAGATCCACATGGCTTGAAAACCCTCAGAAACACGTTAGAAATATCTCATCAGCAATTATACCTAAGCCTATAGCCCCCTACCTCACTGTCCCCCCACTCTTTCCCTCTTCCCACACGTACAAACAGAGTAAGACTTTGAGAATTAACTCCAAAGAAGGAATTGGATTTTTGGCTCAGTTTCCACCACCAGCAAAAAATAAATGCTGTGGGCTGCTTTTGGAACTGTGTCAACACAAAAGCACTTTGCTGTCAGGATCCATGAAGTTCCTTTAATGACTACACTGTACTCAAACAAAAATTCCAATCATACAATATTACACAGATTAAAAAGCACCAAAATTAACAACAGAAAGCCTCCAGATACTCATTTTTTCTCAAGCACATAAGCTGACAAGAAAAATAACGTCACCAAATTCTAATGCATTAATTTTAAGATCCTGATCCTTGAAGTTATTATGACCTTGAGAAATATCTCGTGTGGATGCCTGGACTCAGAAATCAGCCTTCAGACAACAGCATCAATTCAGAGTACCAACCCGCAGCGAGAACAGGCTGAAACAAAACAAGCTCTTCAGGTAAAAGCCTCTGTGGCATTCTCTGTTCCAACACTCCTACCACAGGCATAATGCAGATAATTAAAGTTTCAATAAAAATCTTAGGGGTAGTCAGAACTGCAGTGAATAATCCACACCACTCAGATTCTCAGTTTTCTAATTGGGCGTGGAGGGAGGGGGCCGTATTTTATTACATTTTCCTAATTATATTTTTTGGTACTCTAGGGGAATTACATGTGCACAACAGATGTCAGACTAGACATCCTCAGAAACTGAACGCTTATACTCATTCAGAGCTGAGGTTCAGCACAAGCAGTATCAGAATTAGCTTCCCCACAGTGCCACAGATGTGTTTCTCCATCCTGAACCTCAAAATACCACTTTTAGGATGCAAAGCATTCCCCACCAAGTATCAATTCTGTCTGTGGAAAAACTACCCAAAGAGGAAGAAGTTATAATTGCAGCAGTAGTCTTCATCTTTCATACTAAGTATTTTCTTCAAGCGTGTCTTTCATAAGCATTTAAGACATGTGCATACCTATGTGCATCCATACTTCTGGATTTCCAGCTCCAATCCATGTATCAAGATTGAAATTAATATTCAAGTCTTTAGAGACGTACTCCTTACTACAAAAGTTTTCCTGCGGGACTATTTCCTGGTGACTATTTCCTCCTTGATGTGTGAATACCTCACACAAGGTAAAGAAAATACAAGAAAATAAGTGCAGAGGTGGCTGCTCTTAGGGGTTCTTGTAACAAGATGTGCTTACTGTCTTCAGGTTTTACCCACATCTTGCTGAGCTACGCCACCCGCAAAACCACAGAAGGGCCCCAACTATACGTAGTCACTGTACGTGACTCAACTATACTTAGGAAGGTCGCAGCCCTGGTGCACAGACAAGCAAAATGATCTCCTACATCAAAAATGGTGTGTTGTATTAAATATGATCACTTTAAGTTTGTGTGCACACAGTGGCGCAGTAGAAAACCCTGAGGAGATGAGTTATTTGCATTGGCATGCCATGCTACCAGAAGAGTGTGCTAGGCTACAGGCAGATAGGAGTAATCACCTCACAGATTGCTGTTCAAACACACCAGTCCCTTTGCTCCTTCTTTTAGTCTTTCATAACATACCTATGCTGACAACACCATATCCTTAAACACATCAGACTCACGACTCGTATGATGGCTGAGCGATTACCCACACACAGGATTTCAGCACTACAGACCTAAAGCAGCTGCTCAATTTTTACTAGCTTTCCTCATGCCTAAATTGACTAAAGTTTTAAGTTGGCAGGTTCAAGTCTGAGACTTTGTATTACTGTTGCTTAGGGAATTTTGATACCTTTAATTTACTTATTTCGCATTCTTTAAATTAGTATCACCCCTTCTAACATAACAATTCTACCTACCACAGGCATACGAGTACTCTTTTATGACTCAAAACACTTTTGAGCCAAACAATGTTTTTTTTCCACAGAAAGAGCAGGTTTATTTTCTTTAAGAGATGTTTTGAAAGGGCTAGAAGCAACTGTGAAGAATGAGCAGCTAAAATCAAGTATCAGTGTAAAGAAAAGCAGAAAGAATCCATTTTAATCTTGTCCCAGTTGGACCAATTCTGCTCCTTCCTCCTCCGCAGAGAAACCCACACACCCACAGCTGAGTAGATACCATTTAAAACGATCAAGACTTTTTTCCACTGAGTGTTGCCCACTTTCGGTGTCTGACAAAACAGGATCTTGTGCTTGTCACACACAAATATTCGGTCCAAGACGAATTTGGAAACTGCAGTGTGAGAGAGATTTCTCAGTGCAGCGTCTCTGCAGACATTCCGGAGAAGCTCAAGCCTTTCCATATGAACCAGGGGTTGGCGTATCAGATTTCCAGTAAAAGCTTTTCCAGTTGGCTTTATAAAATAGAGAAAGAAAAAAAAAGTGCAGAAGTTTAGTTTTCAGATCAAATTCTAAGGCATAAAAATCTCCAAACTATGCATCCTAATGACTCCCAGGCTCATAATAAAAACATGACTGGCTATTAACTGGAGGAGCAGCACTGTTTCCCTCCTGTGTTGCTGCTGTAGATATTGGTACAAATAAGCCACTAAATAGTAGTGGGAGCTTTTCCATACAACTTAAAGTTCTTTGCAGAGCAGCTGCCTTGACTAAAGACTGGAACTCCCCCAAAGCTTCAACAGTAAGGAATAAAACTTCTAAGAAGTTGGTACGAGAAGGCAGAATTATTACTTTCAAGAGAAATTATGCATTATTCTCGGAGGGGTTGGGGCTTCAGGCAGCTAACCCTTCTGTCTGGGAAAGAACTGTTTAGGATAAAAGTTCTGCGTTGTTTTCTAGCATCCGCAGGCATCCAATGTTTTCACCTACCCAACCTGTGACAAAATTAAATGGACAAAAATTCACACAACAAGCATCAGCACTTACGTGTCAAATGCAAAAAACATGCAGCATCCCACTTACCCCCAAATGGATGACCTGTTTGACACACCCCACTTTTTTGAGACTAAGACAGGAATTGTGATTACAACCACAACCCCCCTGCCTCACAGTTAATAGGGAGAGAGGAGGAGTAAACTTGCTTGATTAACACATGATGTGAAATTGAAGATTTTTTCCACATAAATTTTAATCTTCTACTACCTGACTTACAGAATTGGATCTGGTAAAGGAGGGAGTTAAAATTGTCTTCAGAAAAACAGAACGTACACTGGCAATAATGTGGTTTCCTTTTTTGTGTGTGTGGGGGTGGAAGTGTTGTTTCTTTGTTTGTTTTAAACCCTATTTGAGCACAGAAAAAGAAACCAACTACCCAGATAGTACTCTTTTAAAGTCTGTCAGTTGCACCGACTCATCTTGAGGCCATATATCATGGGTATAGCATCTGTAATAGCTAAGCGAAGTTAGCTGAATTTTACTCTGATAAGCCATGCAAAGAGAGCAAACATTACAGACATTCAGCAACTTGGTTCAAGTTACCTGTTTTCTTTTTTTCCACACTGCTGCTCTCAAAGTTGGAGAATACTGGTTTCATGAACTTTGCTAAACGCGAATTTTCTAGCTTTATGGTGCTTCCATGTGAGTAGGAAGGGGTAAAAAAAAATCTACTTTTGCTTTGACCTAATTTGCCAGCTGGAGAGAACGAGCATTTAGAAACGGGCCAAAATTTAACACACAAGGAAAATCCACTTACAGTTTTGGCATAGCACAGCACATTATGGTGTCAAACTGTTCTTCATTTTCAGAACTTCCTTACTTAAATGCCACTACCTTTTGCAGCAAGTATGATGCCGAAAAGATATACTGTAAAATGAAATATTTTTTTCTGTCTCATTTTCACAAATAACTCCCAGACCCAGGTAAATTTAATAAGCATTTGGCTAAGTCATTATATCCAAGCTTTGTCATTCCTATCTTCATACAAACAGTCCTTTAGATACAGCATCCAAGCAACACATGAAAAAGGGATGATTTTACTTTTTGTCCCAATTCTTCATAAGAAAAAGGATCTTATACTGCTTGTTGTTTGCTACTCCTCCCCAGTATTCCCTGCTCAGGATGTAATCTGGACAGCCTGACAGACTGATTATCTGTCAAAACAATTCCTTTTGCATATGACCAGAATTAATATTATTGTTCTATGTTTCATGCTGTCAGGAAGTCAAGTTTTGGATCCAGAAACCTTATTATCCTCTTCCATTCAAGTAAAGGAAGATATTAAAACTTGCTACATAGTTCTGCCAGCTTTCCAACTGAAAAAAGCCTTTCTCCCAAATGTTTTTGAGAATAACTTATATTTCATTTTTTTTCACATAAGAAAACAAAAAGTGCCATGCTGATAGAGAGAGCATCTTTGTAGCACCTTTCATGCTACATTACAAAAATACTCTAAACCTTAGTTACTAATTTAATCAACAGCAAAAATAAATTGGCCTTAGCCCTCCATGCAACTAGTTCACATTTGCATACAGGATTTTCAGAGTTTCCTTGTGAGTTAGCACGTACGACCTTTGTTCTGCTTTATTTCTGAAAGCACAGAATAGTGCACCTGGATCAATTTGTATTGAATGCTACTGTAGTCATGTCATACCTGGGACAAACTCTGGGATGTGAAGCGCAAAACATGAAGAAGAAATGGAGTCTGTTAAAAAGAGTCAGAGATTGGGCAAAGAACCAAAAGGAACTAAAAGAAGAGTCAAGACACAGGCTTTCCCCCAAGGACCACACACCTGATGGCTATAACAAGGCAGACTACAAGGAACCCAAGACTGGGCCCTTATATAAGAAAGGCTAGCAAAAAATGATTGTCCTGACTTGATGAAGTAGCAGCGTAACTATTTTCTCCTAGAAATGGAAACACATTAAGTTGAATCATTCTGATAAAACAAGACTGAAAGTCACCATAAGAAACTAGCTTTGTGAAGCTGAAATGAATTTGGTCGGCTCTATGTAAATAAAACAGTCTGAATAATAATTCCTGACTAGCAATTCCTTTAACCACAGGAAGCCCTTACTTAATCTTTCTTTTTTCCCACTCCTTAATACATGTAGCCCTTATCTCAACGGTATGCACCTGGAATTCTTCAGGCCAACGTTCTTCCTCTGGCTTGTGTGCCTCCTCCACTTTTGTCACAGCTGTCAGTATTAATGGCTCCTGCTTGGCACCATAGCCTGAAGAAGGAGGAGAGATAAGAGCATTACGGAGGGAGGGGAGGGGGAACTGTTTCTGTTTTACAGCTAACACAATGGAACAACACTTTCTGCACTAAGCATACAAAACATCAGGATTTGTTTCCAAACGGGAAGCACTAGAGAAGACATGAGACAGGCTATGAATATTTTAGAGTATGTGCTCTGTGGGAGTTCTGGATGCAACTTTAATTTAGTTTTATCAAAGAAACATGACCGCTGTATTTTATTTTGGTCTATTTAAAGCAAACTGCGTACAGAGAAACAGAAATCATAAACCCAAATATCAGGAAAAATAATTTGTTTTGGATATGTTTTAAGTGCTAAAATATGATAATTTCATATTCTTTGGTAGACAAATAACTCTATGGACGTGACAGTATCAGATTTTTATTTTTCAGTAGGCTTCCTGCAACACATGCAAATAAAAAAATGTAATATACCAGGTTTGGGCTCTCCCCACCCCTGTATCACTAGGTATGTTTCGTCTATTGTAAACTCTTAGACATTAATAACAACAACAAAAAAGCATCATTAAGGAGCATCTTTTATTTCCTTGGTGCTCTAAGTGATACCTCTAGCCAGCACTTAAGAATACATGATCCCTTTTTCATTTATTACTGGATGATGATGGCCTTCCTTAGAGACTCACACACTGAAAAAAACAAATTCAGATAATACCCTGGTTCTTTTTTAATTATTTTAGAGCAGCTAATAGTTTGAGACCAAATTAAAGTATGTAAAGGAAAAACCTCTTGCATCTTTTGCAGCTGGCATGCTACAGGGAAACCAAAAAATAACAGAGGACCGTAGCTTTATTTCACACAGTGCAGAGAGATCAAACATAATTTGAAGCTGCTTTCCCTAACCCCAAAGGAAAAGAACATGATCACTCCCTCAAAATATATTTCTATCTGTACTAGACTTCTTTTTCCTTCATATAGTTTGTTCTTTTATGAATAAAGTTTCTTCATCTGCATCTATGATGGCTTACAGTTTTATGCTCAAGAAAATATGCACTATGTCCCTTTTTTAAGGGAGTAGCTGTGTGTCTACGCTGGATTTTAACTAAGGACACAGAAAAGTTAAAACTGAAAGCAAGGTTAGTACCCAATGCCTGGATGCACAGCCTTACTTCATAATATCCTGTGGTTTTGTTCTAGCTCCTAAGCAGACATGTTCAAATAAGGAAAATTTCTGACAAGCCATATTGTATTCAGTCTATGAGTTCCTCCAGACCTGGCCATCCTGTTTAGACTTCCTCCAAAATTCTGTTGGTATATTCACTTTACCTCCCTTCGTCAGTCCCAACACAAATGCTGCTATCTCCAATGTACATACGCTTATCCACAGTCATGCCCTTGCAGGACTGGAGCTTAAGAAATTAGAGTCTCTGCTCAGAGAGCTGTTCAAAGAGGGAGGAGGATTCAGCATAGATGAAAAAGATAAAAAATGGCAAGACAAGATAATAAAAGCATAAAAATGGCAAGACAGATAAAAAGCATAAAAAAACGCAAAGGGTGTACTCTAGTAATTTCTTAAAGTGCATTTTAGTTCCCCTGACAACTTCTGGTGGAAATAACTACTCCAAGAATACCTAAGCTCAGAAACAAGAGTTGGCATTGCATGAAATACCGGAACATTTAACTACCTAACATAAGACTGGCTTGTCTGCAGATGTACTAAGGCTCAAACACAGCCAGGAGTGAGGAAATCCATGAAGTTAGCCTACAGTTCTCATCTGTAAGACTTGCTGAATAAATCTTTGCACAGAGTTATGCTGTTTTAAAAGGTGCACCTAGCATGTTTATCCGCTGTCAAGTCAATGAAAAAAAATGGCACGAGTGATCCCAGTGCTTCTAAAATTGCACATTTTTTGCATATCTTAGAAAGATGCTGAAGTACAGATCTCTTAGGACTCTATGTTGTATCATCACCCTCACCATAAACTCTCTGCAGGACTTTTTATTCCCCCTTACAGTAGCTCCTCAATAGACAGAAAGCTGTAACACACCGTGTGGTGTCATCAAATGGCTTAAATTCCCCTCCAGCTTAACTCCAGCTGGGCTACTTATACTAAGCAAAAGCCTATAAGCTGTTTGTCAGTCAAACAGCAGAGGGTAAAACCGAATGCAAGAAGCAGGGTAGAAGTGCCTCGGCTAAGCGTCAGGACAAGCAGTCACAAGAGGACAGAAACCAGTATCATGAGAAATTAATTCTAATTCCTAAGAAACTCCTTTATCTTTAAACAGGTAGTTTTGGCCACTGTTTTGTACACAAATCCTCCTCCTGGTAGATGAAGATATTGACACTGAATTCTTCTGAAAAAGTAGCCCTCACACGACAGAACTGCAAAACCTGCTCCTCTGTTCTTAACCATGAAGGAAAAAAAAAGACCCTGTGTTAGTTCTACTACCAAGAAAAGCAGAAATTGAACATCAGCACTGCTATTTCTATAAGTTTATCTGTTCCGTTCTCAATCCTGCTGAAGAAGAGTGGTAACGTGCTGAGAACTACTTTGCACAGAAGGAGCATTTGTGAACCACTGATTCAGTTTTCTCTTTCTCATCAAATATTAAACTTGAACTTACCATCTGGGTCTTTAAAAGTCAACGTGATAAACTTGCTAGCAACCATGAACATGAATATCACCCAAAAGCATGCAGCTAGCAGCAGCCACTGGTGGTGCATGTTGTCAGACATGAGCCATATAAAGTTGTTGCTTCCTGTTTGAAAGAGGAAAGATTGACACGTTAATTCTTTTTGTTCCACTTCAGAAAAATACTTCCCACTACCAAAATGACAAAACTGTAATTATATACGTGGGTCCTAAAACATAACAAAAGCAGCAGATTTCACCTTCTATTCTTTGTTCTTTTGGCTGGGTTTTTAACTGGTATTATTAAGCTTAACCTGCTGCTACATTTAAAGGTAGTAATGCTTCTTACTATTTTGCCACCTTTTCTTGCCAGTAAAGTAACAACTGGAAGGTTTTTGATTTCCATCATGCATCATCCAGATAACCGGCAGAAGGGGGTTCCTTGCAGCACTGCGTACTACCTGTAGCTGAATCCACGCAAGTGTTAAAGATATGACCTCCCCAGGAGCACAGGAAGGGCTACCCGAAGGACTCAGACCACAGATTTAGTGCACAAAGAACCAAAAGGCACCGACTGAATCGAGGCAGGGGAGGACGAGGATGCAGCACAGCATTGCAAGCACATGGTATACGGCGTACCTTGCACAGCGTGTATGTTTGCTGGAGTGCTCCCAGCACTTTTTAGCTAGAGTTTAGAAACCCTAACCCTAATAAGTTTTTTTGTTTGTTTTTTAATTGTTACAAAGTAAGAAGCAATATAAAGGAAGCCAATTACAAAATAGAATAAAGTCCTGGCCATTAAGACAAATGCATAATTTTAAGCTGCATCTTTTGCTGAATATTCAGCTTCTGATGGGGGTTGACACTGAGCGTCTATGAAAGCCCCACTGCAAAATTTAAGCTTACATAACTTTAAAATAAATTAATTAAAATAGAAATCTAACAGCAAACATCATTACCTACCAAAGCCTAAGGCTTATCAGGCCTGAGTATTTATCTTGCAAAAATAAAGCACCGATGTCTCAGTTGTTGCTGCAGAGGTAAGACACCCGAGAGGCTGAACACAGGTGATGGGAAGTTCAAATGTCAGTGAACTCTTCCTTTTGAGGATACAGGTAATAAAACAACACTTCACCAAAGAGGATTTAAAACAAAAATCTCATAAAATGAGATTCTTACAAGAGTCTTGTGAGACTCGTACATGTAGCCGCAAACAAAGAAAAATAAAAATCACAGACCTAGCAACAGGATCAAATTCAGTCCTAAAGGAGCCGCGCACAGCTTCAAAGGTAAGCACACCTACGTGGTCTTGCAATCACACTTTCTGCACGGCCACTGGAGCGAAATGCCAGACGCTAAGAGAGGCCCTCATTCATTCCCAGCTAAAATCATGCTAGTTAATGCTTCTGAGCAAAATCTCTATTAAGTTTTTGATTGTATACTCGTGTTTCACCTTTTCGTTTCCCACAATGCTTAAATAACAGAAGTAAGCCTATTTTGACACTGTTCCAACACGTCCACCTGCTACATCAGTACTGCTGCTACAGGTGCTGATTGCTTTTCCAACAAGCTTTTGCCTTCGAGCAATGCAAGCGCTTCCAAGAAGGGTTCTCATTGTAGCTGACAGAAGTGAAACGTCTTCAGGGTACGCTGAAAACCTGTGCAAACAGGCAAGCAGTTCAGAACGGATTTGGGAACCTAGGGATATAAGTGAAATGGGCGAGAGGAGGAAAAGAGCAGAGCATCTCTTGTTACAAAAACAGAACTCACAATTTTTAGCTTGGCTGGCAGCATTCAGGCCTATTTTTACTTTCTCAGAGCAGTATTTTTCAGTTTGGATTTGAAAGGCCCTTTATTTCCTCCTTCCCTTAAGATTTCATTTCTAAAAGCGTCTGAAAACACCACACTTAAGTAAAAAAAAAAAAAAAAAAAAAAAAAAAAAAGACAGATCAACTGCCTTTTGGGCAATTACCAGAGCTTTGACCTCCATGAGGATGATGATTGTCATCTCCCACAGTCTGCTGCAATTCCCTGGTTATCAGCTAAGCATGCAGTGTCTGAGACACTTTATTCAACATCAAAAGCTGTTGGCCAGAATGGGCACATCCCACATGAGTTCTAGAGCATGGACTCTTTCCAGCTCAGCTCAGCAAATCAAAGTCATTCTCTTTGTACTGTTACACTAATGCCAAACTTGCCCAAAGATTCTTGCTGGAAACCATCAAGTCTCAGAGGTTCTCTTTTTCCAGCGTGCCACAACATCTGCCATCTCCCGTTCAAGCACTAGAACTGACCACCTTTGCTCTCAGACATGACAATGATTTGGAAAATTTACCTACTCCCCCAGGTAAGAGAGAAATGCAAAGCAGACATCAGGCGATGGGGCACAAAACGTAGCAACGACATTTTTACTTTTTGGGTAGCTCTACTAAAATCACGAGGACCATTCAACATGCAGAACACTGCTTAACCCATCTTCAAGGCAGTAGATTGACGGGAGCTTGCAGAGAACACTCTGCCTGCAGAAGGAAAAATCTCTTTCTAACCATCAGCTACTGGCTCTTCAGATACAGGCCAAATGTTCTGGGACTGACCCTCCTGTCTAACCCCTTGCATCTGCTCTACATTAAAGGGGCAGAAGTGGGCCTACAACATGGGACGTATCCCTGCCAGTCTGCCAAGTTTTGTAATGATGATGGATACGCAGCATTCAGTAAGAAATACTGATCTATATCTCCTTATGTAATCTATGTACTGGGTTTCTAAGAAGCTGTGCTAAACAACATGGGGAGAGCAGCTTCAGTGTGCTCTGACCTGATAAGTGACAGCAGTTAGCACACACAGGACCCTGAAGCCAGATCCTGCGCTCCGGACACCCGAGAGCTTCGCGTTATTTACCTGGTGGACAAGGCTCAGAGACCAGAACGGGGACAGAACTGCAGCCAGATCCGTAACGACCACCATCACTATCCTTCAAGACGTTGGAGCCGCGAGGAAAGTATTAAGCAACTTACGCACGCAGCAAATCTACAGCCAAATTCACTGTGTTGTCAGAGGATTCATCATAATGTAATTACAATGGCTGGCGCTGGTACGCACTGCCAGCATCCTAAACAAAACTACATCTATCTCAAGAAGCAGAACTATTCAAAATGATATACAGAAGTAACTCGGTCATTATTCTCACTTAAACACAATGACCATTAACATTTCTAAAGGAAGGCATTTACGTTGTTTCCCTTTCTCTAGCTTCTTCTTCCCTAATAAAGAGAGCTTTATCATTTTTACATACGGTAATCACTTCCTGCTATACTTCCAATTTTACTGCCTTTCTCTTGCCTCTCTTGTTACCTATTTTCTGGTGAACACATACTAGCTTCTGTTTTTCCTCTTCGTTTCCTTTGGCTTCTAAATGTGACTTTTACTTCTTATTGCCTAAAACATTTTTTCCTTACAGGCAGAAAAAGCAAGGAAGCTGCTGAAGTCTCAGTCCATCTTCTCACAATGAAATACACAGGATTCTCAGTCTGTCAATTCCATATTTTAGGAGCACAAAAAAAAAAAAATCCACTCTCTCTGCATCTATTACTCTGTCTTTCCTTCTCCAAGCAACATGCTCAAACCCAAGCTGTCACGTTTCCCTCATATCAGCCAGACACCAGTTTCAGTAAAGCACATGCAGCATGCAAAAATGCGATAGCAAACATATGCACAACCGCGAACCCAGGAACAGGACGCGGAGCGGCAGGCTTGACCCGCGGTCTGAGAGTAACACTAGCTGGAAAAAACACTAGGACTTCAGGGAAGACTAATGCTTTTCAGGTGAAGGACAGAACAAAGTGCAGAGGAGTTAAACAATTTTAAAAAACAAAGCACAGGCCCCTGCTCTGCAGCTCTCGCTGCCTGGAGGCTCCCTGGCAGGACAGTCTCTGCACGCCAGTAGCCTCCGACAACCAAGTGCTCGCCCATTAGCTCATGACTAATGCTCTAATCCAAAGCACAACTTGTAACGAAGCACTAACAGCAGCTAGCTGGGATACCCAATTCACTTTCATCGAGGCCTCCTTTCTGTGATCTGAAGAGATCTGGACAATTCCTTATACTTTAAAAAAATACCTAGGCTAAAACCCATCACATGCTCATTTGATAAACTGAGGGGGGCTGCCAGATGTTCTGACACACATTATAACAGGCGTTTTTGAAAGCCAACTCTTTCCGAAGGCTTTCCACCACCTTGCTGGCATTAGCAGGCCTATGGTCTGTGCCCACAGCTACTGCCGGAGAGCCGAGCCCTCACTGAGCGCGCAGGATCCACCTGGCAGCAGGAAGGAACCGAACTCGCTACAGGAGCAGCAGCCCCTGACACAGCTGCACAACCCAGCTCACCCACGAGCAGGCTGGGCACCAAGGAGCCCGCCAGCTCCTCAGATACCTGCCTGGCAAGGCAACCACACATCTCCACGCTGGGACTCGTGCTGAGGTGCTCAGAAGCTGGCCCCGAGGCACCAGGGCTGACAGACAGCAGGTCCAACGTGGCAGGCACCACGCTGCTGGGCTGCACGGTGGGGGTGCTCACTGTCTCCCCTGAGCTGTGGCTTCCCCACCCGGCACGGTGCTGGGGGCTCCCCTCGCTGCCCCGGGGGAGGGATAAAAGCGTGGGGAGCCCGCACCGGGGCACGGCCGGGGTCTGACACGGGGCGAGCCAAGCCCAGCAGCGGGGCCCCCAGCAGAAGGCAGGCTGGACCGGAGCAAACTTTGCGGCTGGGCGAGGAGGGCAGCTCCCACCGAGCCCACGGAGCGGGGTCTCCTCCTCTCCCTCCTCCAGGCAGCGCACAGCCGGCCCTGCGCACCTCCCCTCCACCACCACCGCCCCAAAATCGCCTCCCGGGCGGCGGGGGGGGGGGGGGGGGGGCGGGCCCCCCCCCCCCCCCCCCCCCCCCCCCCCCCAAAACCGGCCCCGGGGGGGGGGGGGGGGGGGGGGGGGGGGGACGGGACACCCACCTCTCTCCAGCCCCGGCCCCGACTTACCGGCCTCACTCGGCGGCCCAGAGAGGCGGCCCCGGCCGCCGCATCCCCCCCGCCCGGCTGCGGGCGGCGGCGCCTCCCCGCTCAGCTGCTGCTGCTGCCGCCTCCTCCTCTTCTTCCTCCTCCTCCTGCGCCCGGCCCCGCCGCCTCCATTTCCTCCCGCCGCCGGCAAGCCCCGGCCCCGCCGCGGGGAAGGGGAGGAAGGCGGAGGCCGGCTCGGCCCCGCTCCGAGGAGCCGCAGCGCCGCTCCCGGCCGCCCCGGGGCGGAGGCAGCGGGGAGGGACGGAGGCGCCGCTCGCCTCGCCTCGCCCCGCCTCGCCTGGCCTGGCCCCGGCGGGCACCGGGCGCCGCGGCCTGGTGGATCAGCCCTGCCGGCTTTCGGCGCTCGCAGGGCGGTCAGGGCTCATCTCCGGGGCCCTAAAGCCGACAGGCAGATGGGCTGGCGTGTATTTACAGATCTGGTCTTCAGAAAGGGTCTTGGACGCGTCCCTGGTGCTCGCGTCTCAAAACAGGCAGCTGAAGATGCGACCTCTGCACGCCCGTAGGGCTTCAGTACCCACGAGTGCCATCAAAACACCATGGGGGGCAGGCCTTCCGAAGGAAGGGGCAAAGCCACCTCGTTTTAAAGCTCCTTGGATACTGAGGATGCACCTTCCAGTGTGAAATCTAGGCACAACACCAAGGGCAGGCCCCAAAAGATGTGCTCCCGCTATCTGACCCGGCACAGAAACGGTCCTGTCCCCTCTGTCCAGTCATAAAAATTGATTTGCCTGCTGGGAACTGGTAAATGAAATGGGGGCACATGGAAATCCCATCTTTCAGATGAAAAGTCAGAGTAAACGGCATCCTTAAGAGTCTTGTTGGGCAGCCAAAATGAGTCATACAGACATACGCATACTGCATACCTTCATCTTTACATCTCTGCATCTTCTCCCCAAACATGTTCTGTCCCCAGGAAGACCCACAGGACAGGTGGGAGACCCAAAATCTACACCAGGAAGAAATCATGACTGAGAAATCTAAATGGATTTTCAGGTTTTGGGGAGGGATCCCTGATTTTCCAGACAAAATATCTCACGTCCACGCTGTGCAGGGCTGGCTCCCTCTGCAGCAGTGCCATAGTTCATGCTACATAGCACTTCACCCCGTTTTTCCTATGAAACCTCATGTGCTGAACATCAGAAAATTGCTAATTGTGTGATTGTGTAAATAAGTGAATACCTAAATAACACCCAGCCCCTTGAAACTGATTTACAGTGGAAGATTTTTTTCTTGCCTTGAACCCTCTGAGGTCTATGAGGAGCACAGGGAAGCCTGCTGTAGGGTCAGAACCAACAGCTCAAGCGTTGACAAATTCAGAAGAGACAGAATTGTAGGAGAAGTTTATATCTGTCTGTGTCCAGTTACCAATTAATAAAAGAATCTGAAAGCCCAAAGGACTCCATGCACCTTGTAAAATGTCTCTGGCCAAGAGGCAGCAGTCCTCCCTGCTAGAGGAGGATTTAGTCCCTCTAATCCGTGCCTCTCCAGATTTGACCACCACGATGTGCTGCACTGCAGCCTGGCCAAGAAAGCCCAAAGAAGCCCATCTGGATTAGATCTGGAGCATATCAGGCCAATGCAAATGTATTAACAGCAGTGCCTTCTGTGCTACACTGTTGGCAGATAAACACCGATGAAGCTGTAGAAACTCAGATCTCGCTGTGAACCAGTGGCCTAAAAGCATTAACCAGAAACCCAAGTCCTCTGCCTGACTGTACTGTTTGCTTGTACCAGCATCTTGGGACACCACACCCTCATCCCTCTAGAAACTGTGATAGTTACCTTGCTGGTAAAGTACATTGGAAGTCTGTGGCTGTCACCAGTTTGAGTCTTGCAAAGGCTCGCAGCTTCTTTCTACAGCTCCAGCCACGTAGATAAGCAACCTCCAGCTGTGGAACCAATTTCTGACAGATTATCAGCCTCAACCTGAGCATTTTAACCTCTCAAGTATGTTGTTACTGACATGTAAAATAATTAATCCCGTATAAAAGGAACCATTTTTTTCCAGGCTAAGCACAGTTAATAAGCTTTGTTTTCAGTAATTGGCCCTGAAACCGTCTGATGAAGTTGAAGAATGTGTTGCACAGGCAACTGTAAACTTGGATTATACTATTATGCTAGTCCAGACCAACAGGATTCTTGCTAATAGGAATGTTAAACTGTAGTGGGGTTTAGTGCTTTAAATTGGCAACAAAATCAATATCTCAGTCTTTTTTTTTTTAATACTAGAGAATTTTTATACTATCAAAACAACGTAAAAAAAAAAAAAATTGTGCTGGTGAAAAGCCACTCTGCTCTCTCTGGGAAGTTCTAGGGTGACCACAGCTTCCTCAGAGATACACAAAGCTGGTGAAGGGCCTGGAGCACAAGTCCTGTGAGGAGCGGCTGAGGGAACTGGGGGTGTTTAGTCTGGAGGAGAGGAGGCTCAGGGGAGACAGGTACCTGAAAGGAAGGTGTGGGGAGCTGGGGGTCGGCCTCTTCTCACAGGTAACTAGTGACAGAACTAGAGGGAATGGCCTCAAGTTGAGCCAGGGGAGGTTCAGGTTGGAAATGAGGAGACATTTCTTCTCAGAAAGAGCAGTCAGGCGTTGGGACAGGTTGCCCAGGGAGGTGGTGGAGTCACCGTCCCTGGGGGTGTTCAAGGGAAGGTTGGACGTGGTGCTTAGGGACATGATTTAGTGGTGACATTGGTGGTAGGAGGGTGGTTGGATCAGATGATCCTGGTGCTCTTTTCCAACCTTAATGGTTCTATGGTTCTATATTTCTGCAGCCAGTGGAAGTGATGCACCCAGATTCCTCCAAGGACATGTGTCTAAGCTGGAAAAATTGATCTTAATAACACTTGCCATGTTTGATCCATTAAAAAGGTCTTTGTGTCCTAATAACTCTTGTATAGTGTTACAGCTGGTTTGATGTTTCTCCCAGAGGAGCCCTACTTGCAAAAGCTCAGTATTTGCAGGTTGGCTGGTCAGAAAGACCAGGTGTGGCTATGGGCATCTGAGCTGCAAGAGGCACATTCAAGCATTTTAAGAAATGATTGTCTGTCAGCAGTCAGGCCCTCTTGACTGCTCTTGGTATGAGTTAATCCTAAATAGCATTTAAACATACCTGCATGTTGAAGCAAGCCCCTGGCTTGGACAAGATAAGCAACCATCCGCACTGCAGTTTGCATTTGTATGCATCCAGCCTAAGCACACTGCTGAATCACAGATTCATTAAGGTTGGAAAAGACCTCCAAGACCACCTGGTCCAACCATCCCCCTACTACCAATGTCACCCACTAAACCTGAACCTGAAGGCAGTGAGAGGATATTTTCGTGGTATTCAGCAAAAGCATAGGCTTGCCCATATTGCTAACCTTATGCTGATTTTTTTTTTTCTTCTCTCCTTGTTGTTATTTCTGGTTTTAATCCAATGCCAATTACTTGGATCAGTCATGCTTTGCCTCCATAAAAGCTGACCCTAAGACAAGTCACCCGTTCCACATCAAGTACTCGGGAAGAATAAATCTTATTTAAATCAGCAGGAACAGATGCTTTTCGTTTCCTTACTGGTGAGGTGTCATTATTGGGAAGGTTACTGTTCTGCTTCATGGCTGCACTTCTGAGGCACGTCTGATCACGCTTTGCGACTGGTCTGACATGGTGTCTCTGGCATGTAGTACATTTATTAGGGTGTGATCTCCATCACCAGCTTCACTCTCTTTCTGGAACTTAAGCAAGCTCGTTTAAATGTGGATCTGGTTAATGCAAGATAGAAAAGAATCCCTCATGGTGCCTACAGCCATTACACTGCAGCAAAAAATCCAGGCTGAGGAATACTGCAATACTAGCAAGGGTGTACATCCTCATATAGATGCAGGATTCCCTGCTATGGTCTAAACAGTAATTCCTGTGAAGTGTTATAAGTAACGTAACACAGCAAAGCATTTTATATTTCTTCAATTATTTTTCTGTAATAATAATTGAAGCAAGGAGTCACCTGCAAGGTGCATGTCTAAAATAGCTGGTATATAGGAAGGACTGAACTAGTTAAGTGTTTGTGTTAGTGGGGAGCTGAGGGCTGAAAGCTATCTAAATTCTCTGGTAAGGGCAGGATCAGATCCATGAGCAGCAAATGGGACTTATTTTCATCTGAAGATTAACTCCACATTTTATTTCAGGGTAGAAAAGTTTATCTCATGGTAAGTGCCTCGGAAACTGTTAAATCTTTGTGTACCTGCACACCATTAGATTTCATTCTGAATATGAGACAAAAAATGTAGCCTGAGGTAAGTAGGTCATTAGCTGAACCATGTAGCTTACCTTGATTTGTTAAGACTTTTAGTCTGAGCTGGTCATTTGAAAGAGAAGGCAGCTTTGTGGGGTTTATTAACATCAACGAGCCTAGCATGTTGCCAGGACTGGCCTGGAGTAGCTAAGAACTACATTTAATTATCAAATCAATGTCAATTAAAATTGAACCCAATAATTCAAGATTAATTATATAGGTCATCAAATGAGTGCAGCCAACAAGCAAATTATCATGTCAATGTAGCAAGATAAGTCAATTCTTAAATAAATTAAAAAAAAAAAAAAGAAGAAATAACAAAATAACAATTGAATTTTAAGCCTTAGTTATGGTATTTTCCAAGTAGAGAAATTAAAACCATTGATTGAATCAATTAGTATTCAAAACAAGCTAGTCTGCTTCAAACCAACCTGCTACGCTCTCTTAACCCCCTCCTTTAGCCGTGACCTGAATCAGACAGCTGGATTCACCGGCTCTCATTTCTCTCCATGGCTGACAAACTGACAAGCAGCTGAGCCTTAAACTCAGCAACCAGATCCACCATCGGGCAAATCAGCACAGCCCACTTCCAGGTGCCGAAGCGGCTCTGATGCTGCCGTTATGGTGCTGATTTCGGCTCCAGCAAGTGCAAGTTGCTCGTGCCTACCTGGTGCTGTGCCCTAAGGGCAGGCAAAAAGCAGCAGAGCTGCTCTGGGCACCAGCCAGGTTTGGGGCATGCAGAAACATCCAGAGGAGGACTCAGGGATAAGTTTGGGTCACAGGGGTGTGAGCAGAGAAAGGGACAGTTTGGGGAAGGCATGGGCAGAGAACCAGGGTCCCATTTGCTCGTGAATGTGTGTAAGAATGGAGTTTTACACTAAGTGGAACAGCTTTCACAGGGACACTGAGTGCTTCAAATAATTTATAACTTGCTGGTTGGGGCTGGCTCTTGGGAAGTGGCAGATGTGGTATCTATCAGGAGGAATCTGAACATTTGTTTCCCACATCCCAGCAGCCCAGTAATTAGCTAGGAACAGCACCGCCCCTGTGAAGGCAAGAAAAAAATGTTCATACCAGAAGCTCTAGGGGATGTAAATCTAGAAGCACAATCCTAAAATGACATTCGCTGCTCTGCAACCCAAACTTAGGACAGCAAGTCTGTGGGAGCTGGGACTGTACTTCACGGCTCTTCTTGGCACAGCCTCCTGGCCATGGTGTCTTACCTTGGTGCTGGCCCTCTGGGTGGCACGCCACATCTAAACCTTGTGAAGCAAGGCTAACAAGTTGTAATTTTGGAGTTATTTATATCTGTTTGTTTTCAATGCAAATTAAGAGCCTACTTTTTTCTTTTCCCCCCAAATTCAAGGCCTAGTCCAGAATTTCCTCGATCGTTTTTTTAAATAGAACTGAGAAACACAAGGTGGAAATTGCTGTATGTTTCCAGGGGATTACTCCTCTGCACTCCCTACCATGAACTTTTGATGGTGTTACCACACGCATGTTTAAACTTGCTGTGCGTGTTCACATGCTGAAATATTAAAAGGGGAAAAACAACAAAACAAACAAACAAAAAAAACAACAGGGAACTTCTGCAGTCAACATAAAGATGGAAATAGGGATAGGAGGAAGAGTTAAGGTGGAGAAGAATGTGGCCTTTGGACCTGCAACATGGAGGTCAACAGAGGCCACGGAAACTTACACTGAAGTTGGAAACTTACACACTGCAGTTTCTTCCTCTTGAAAGGCCTTCTGATCCCTCACAAAATCTTCTAGCTTTACCTTGATTTTATACTGATAATTCTGGTTTCCTTCAGCTTAATGTTTCCCAATACATTGGTGCACAGCAGGTCTTGGGCTGCACCAGTAAAATCCTCTTCTCACTGAGGTGAGAACACATGGGAGACGGTCTGTTCATAGAGTCACAGAACCACTGAATTATTTGGGTTGGAAAAAGACCTCTAAGATCATGAAGTCTTAATTTTGAAAGATCCTGAGCATATTTTAAACTGTTTTGGCAGCAACCACCAAGGAAAGCCCTGAAATATGAGGGGCTGGGTAAATGTAGAAAGTGTTCTAACACAGCTTTCAGCCTCACTACAAGGAAAGGCCTGAGATTGTAAGATAACTTCAACATTTAATAAAAAGCTTTGGCATGTCCTCAAGTATAATTGATGGTCAACAACCAACTTCTCCATTTATTCAACTCTTACCAAGAGTAGCTGATGTTTTGGATCTGCCAGAACACCAACCATATATGAAGCCATATATGAGAACTCACCATGATAGACCAACCATGGCTTATCAACAGGCATTTTTTCACCTAAAAGGAGGGAGAATGATTTTACATCTTCTTGCTATCAACTATCTTCTCACTTTCTACTTAAAAGGAAAAAGGTTAATGAGATGAAATCTGCACTCACAGGCAATCTCTCATGAGTGTTATAAGTTAATTACAAAGCACGCAAATAAATGAAGTCATGGTTGCTACTGCAGCTGCTGCTTGATAAATAACAGTATTGAAGGTGCCAGTTTTGATTTTATACTACAAACAAAGAAAAATGTCATTGTTGTTTAATGTATTAGACTATGCTTTAATCACTGAAGTGTCCAAGCAAGTATCAGGATGTGGCTTTTTTCAGCTGATGTTGCTCTAAATTAGAAAATCTACAACCGAACTCAAAACGATGAAAGAAATTTTAAAAATGACCAAACAAATCAAAGACACAATTTTCCAATGTGAACTTAGTACTACCAAAAAAGTGTTTTTCTGAGTGGTTGAGGATATCTTCTCAGAGCGCAGATCCTAACGCTGTTCTCAGTTCCTATCCACTTCCCTAATAAATGTTGTGCTTAGCCCATATCAGCTGTGTCAAACATTCTTCCTCTAACATAATAAACGCTTATTGAATACACTCTTTTCTTGACCATTCAGACCAAACCTTTCCCATACTTAGGCTGTCAGCTCTTGTTGCTGGGCACCAGGTCCCATGTTCATCCTCAAGCCCTGCTCACAAGAATCTCACAGAACCACAACTATTTCATTTTTTTTTTTAGCATAAGGGACACCCCAGCCCTGCATTTCAAAGCATCACACGATTTAGGCACGTTTCCCCAGCAACACTGTATTTATTTTAAGTTGCATCCCCAGAAAAGAAGGAGGCTGCCATCCATCCACCCACTTACAATTCCCTCTAGACATTCTGTCCTTTTATTTTTGACATCATTCAACGAGTAGGTTTTCCCTGCTTTCAAAAAAGTACCAGAGCAGTGAGCATGTGCTTTGTTGCAACATCCTTATTTCCTAATTTACATGCAGCTTCCCTGAGCACTTACTTCATTAAGGAAACCATGTCACTCAACAGTGATTCGTTGAGCCAGGCAATGCAAAGAGGGCAGATTATTTTGTTCTCCACTAACAATCAAACCAGCAGCATATGAAGCTTCATTCTGTTGGACAACTCACGGTACTAAATTGTGCCTAGCACTGCTGTTGTCTAAATGTGTTCCTATTAGAGAAGGGATTGGGTCAAATCCATTTCTTCTGTTCTCTCGGTGATGTTCCTGGGGTTACAACAGGGAAAAATCATTTTGGCTACGTTTTCTCTGAGCAGAAGTTGGGGGAGCATTGCTTGATTGCATCTGCCTTTGTTTTATTGTCACACCACAGTCTGTATGAGATTAATGTTAAGTCACCAAACACACGTTTCGCCTTGTCCAAGTCCTCTTCCCCCAGGCAAAAAAATCCTTTTCTTCACTAGGATTTCACTACTGGATAAGTGAAGTGCGTTATTTATTCCACGGTGAAAACAGAGCTGCTTTAAAAAACATGTGTTAATGGTAGTTTGATACTGAAGTCACTTCAGCACTGCCTTTCAGACTTGCAGGGAATCATGGACTGTAGCAGCATCAGTGTTACGTACCAAAAACTCAGCAAAGGACTAGAACCTGTCAGGCTACACTGCAAAGTGAATATGTAATTTTTTAAGTGTAAAACCAGCAGAAATTCTATACATGAATGTATTTCTCACATAGAGCAGGGCACACACAAAAGTATTTTAAATTGCTAGCTTGGATTTTGGAAACGTATCCTATACACCCTCTAGAATTTGCTTTTGAAATTTTATACTACGCATCATGAAGCTTTAATATAGTATTTATTGGCTTCTTTAATGTTCTCATATATCTGACCGTATTTCCCATAGACGACCTAGATTTTAATTTTGCAGCCCTCCTTATTCTTCCTTTAAATACTGCCTTCTTTGGACATTTTATTGCTGGCCAGGAATATGCATGACAACTTTTTCAACTGAAAGAAAATTTAAATTGAATGCAATGAATTTTCCTGCCTTGGGACTGTTCATCTGACTAAATAAACATGATGTGATCTCCGGTTTCATATGACTCCAACACAGTCACGTAACCGCCGCCATCTAAAGCATTTGAGGACGGCAGCGATAAGCTCCTGGAGTGGCAGCTTGCTTACTTTTCAAATTTTGGCTTTTAGTCCTCTCTGGGGAATTAAGCCTTTTCAGGTAATAACCACGTGTATTCTGCTTGTTTCTAAGCATGGTATTGTCCTGGTTTAGGCTGGGACAGGGTTATTTTTTTTTTTTCCTAGCAGCTGTATGGTGCTAAACCAGGGGAGGTGTCTGTCCTGATTATATTATTATAAATTATATTAGCAAATTATACCGTGGAGTGAACAAAAATGAAATCTGTTTTCTCCAGTTATATGGAGACAAGAAAGGTAAAGAGACTCCAGCTTCTGCTTGTGTTTGGCAGCAGGGCTGAGACTGGAAGATAGTGGGTTTGCCCTAATCTGAGGGATATGGCACTCCTCACAACTCTGTTTTCTCTGTGGATATTCATGCTGAGAGACCTGGCTCATCACTGCGTTCTTTGTCATTATTCTCCACAAGTCATGCTTGTTTTCTCTCGTATTTTCCCCTTTATTTATTTTTATTTTTTGCTTTAGCATAATTCCTTCTTTACTGAGTACCTTCAGAGCCAGTGAAAGTGCAGCAGCTGTCATTTAAGACAGGAAAGATG
This sequence comes from Oxyura jamaicensis, assembly GCF_011077185.1. NCBI lineage: Eukaryota > Metazoa > Chordata > Aves > Anseriformes > Anatidae > Oxyura > Oxyura jamaicensis. Next base: position 137,527,857 of record NC_048893.1, read on the forward strand.
CATCCTCAGGATGTGTTGCTACAGAAGGGAACAGAGAGCTCACCTCGCTGCATTTCCTGCACACTATTGCTAGCTCTGAAGTACATCCAGAGGCATAAATGTCACGGGGAAAAACTGCATGACACTCTGGGCAGTGAGTGTCCAGGTCGTAACCATTTCTGCCAAAGAGCAGAATAACAGTTAACTCAAGTCTTGCAGCTACCAAAGTCAGTTGACTAGTTATAAGAGCTCATGCAAATGAAATTTAACATGTCAGGGAAGCCATCAGTTCATTTTCAATACCAGTGAAATGCTGTATAAATCTCTCCTACCTGAAACAGAGCGAGAAAATTAATTGCCTTCATATTAAACGAGTCAAATTACTTAACAAGAAAAATACAGATATCTTCAGAAATAATTGTAAGTGACAGAGTTTGAGTACTTACTCACTTTGAATGCCACTTGACTCAGATCTCTCGTGGGAGTAACTGCTGCTAGATACGCAGAAGGGAAGCAAAGCGTTATACTCCTTGCTGTCATACAGGCATAACTCGGGGTGCCCAGAGGCGTAAGCTCCCAGTTACACAATATATAATACAGTGCACAATCAGTACAAGGTATCCAATACCACAGACTGTGATGATCTCTCTCTAAACACAGAGTTATAATTTACACACAGTACTGCTTCCATGCAATACAACATAGTAGGAATGAACTGCTTGATTTCAGAGGGATTTCCACATCTCTGGCTGAACCCAACAATCATAAAATCACCTTTATCCAAGAAATAGCCAAGAAGTGATCCAAAATAATGTAACAGTTTGGATTCCCAGTCTAGCTCCTAACTCCTCCGTTTGCACTACTCCTCCACATTTAGGCTATCAGTTAGGTTGTCTTTGATCTCCTCTTGTACGAGGCATGCTTGTACTGATCCTCTTTAAATACTTGCTGACATATTGCACTTTAAGACCACGGCCTTTTATCTATAAAGCATAGAAATCCAACCACAAACGAAAGAAAAGAAACCTATTCTGTACTTAGTGCCGGTGTGAGCAAGGTCCGGGTCCACAGCTCTGAGTGCTGAGTTGAGCTGTGCCCAGCTTGAAACAAAAATGAGACGAGAGCTTTCACCGTTTGGACCATTTGTCTGTGCTGGGAACACAAATGCATGTTAACTTAAAATCACATTAAACTTCAGCAGTAAGCAGGCACTGTCATATTTAATCCAGGACAAGTACTGGGCGATGTCTGCAAGCTTTATGGCAGGTTTGCCTCATAAATATCCTGCAACTTTTGCTGCTTTTTTCCATCTTTCCCAACGGACTGTGGTTTGTTCTTTACCAAGTAGTGCCAAGCTGCAGAGGGTGTGAGGCGTAAGGAAGCAGCAGCAGGCAGTTCGGATGCACTTGGGAACTGCACGATGGTGACATTTTATGGATTGTGTCCTCACTGTCCGTGATAACCTGCTGATTTCATTGCAGAGATCATTTACGAAAAGGAAGCCAGCCCTCACCCGTATGCCTGCTGAAAGCAAATTTTCTTCTTATTCTTCATTTATCTATCACAGCATGTTTTAATCTAAAATCATGGGTGCCAAAATGTTCCTGGTACTAAATATATGCCAAGCCTCCTGACTCACCATAAAAAATCCTCATTTCCCATTGACCCCCCCTACCAAAGCTTCATTTTAACTTGTTCATGAATAACTGATAATAACTCTTAACCTATTTCTTTCTTTGCACCCAGGGAGCCGAGGACCTTAAAGGGGGGATTTCACTTGTGCAGTAAAAGTACGGCTCATTAATCTGTCTTGGTGCTGATATATCCGTTGGCAGAACTAACACCTACAAAACGACATGTACAGCAGCAGAAGAGAGTTCAGATTTAAGGAAGGAGGATGGGTTCATAATGTGACACATTCAGCTGTTTGAAATTTTGCTTTTAAACACTTTTATCCACTCCTCTCTCACACTGCACTGTGGCTGATAAAATCCTATTTTCAATTTGGTAATAAGTTGTACTTTTTATTATTTTTTTTAATGGAACTTGTATGACTTACTTTTTATCTAATCTTTAAGTATAAGACTCACTTGACACAAATGAGCAGCTCCACAGGCTTCACGGGACATACATGTAGGCAAAATTTGCTGAAGTGTGCATTTAAGGTACTCATCAGAAAAGGGTGGAATAAATCAGTGGATGCTGCACTGTGCATGAAAAGAAGGAAGGAAAGATTCAGGCAGCATCCAGTATTTTACTTCAAAGAGGGGTAGGTCTAACCCACCCAACATGATCATGCACCTCTTTCCTTATGCTATAGCAAACACTGCACACTCCTGAAACTGGGCATACTTAAATAGTTTGAAAGGGGCTATTATTTCACAGGCTGCGTGGGATGGAAGTGTGATTTTAGGCAGATAATGAATATCCTGAGGAAGAAAGCAGCAGGCTGTGCCTTTCTTACCAGACGGGAAAAGCCGAGAACCACGTCCCATTACAGTGAATAATTAGTAGCGACTTGGTAGCCTCTAATTAAGGTACAATACAACTAATTAGTATTTAAAAGAATTACTATTTAATATACTAGTGTTTGAAAAGATAGCAACTAACACTGAATCTAGAGTGGATCTATAGGATGCCAGGTTTCTATACCATGGGAGTGATTTGGGTGCATAATCTGTGACAAGTGTGGCAACAGAAACACTGTTGATGAACACCAGTTTTCAGTGCAGTTAAAAGTAAAATGCCAAAAGACAGAGGGAAGGTGGTTAATATGAATTGTGCAATCCATCAAAGTATCTTTACCATCTATCGTTTTGCCGTCTACCTCTGATGAGCCCAGCTCACACCGGAGGGGCTCTGCTGTCATGTTTCTGTGACCACATCAGCTTAAATAAAATTACACCAGGCAGGAACACGCTTCTTGCTGCTGTCAAAATTAAAATGCCATCTGCCTTTGCCGAGAAAATTTAACAAACACAGACAGTCCCTTTGCTCCTGAATTGCCCGGGCTCGGACAGCCAGCAGTCACTGCAGAAAAAAGGCAGGGAGTTCCTGAAACCCTGCATCTCCTTCCTACTCAAAGCCTATGGGGATTTGCTCTGAGAAATCATAACCACAAAACCCGCTGCAATCTGCTTCAGCTTCCATAAAGGGCAGGCATTCTGCCATCAGCAGGAGTGATCTCTTTGGGTACTGCCCTGGCCTGAAAGTCCCATTTCTAGTCAAGATGGGCAAGAGGGTCGCAGGTGGGTGCTGCTCTAGCAAGGCCTGATCTCCCCTGCTAGCTCTCCACTCAGTGCTTCGCACCCAGGGGGCTGTGAGGAGGCACGGACGGCCACCACTGCCGGGGGAAGCAGTAAAGGGGGAACTAAACTAATGGTGCCAGGACCACTCCGCGGCTCCATGCCTCCTTGCATGCTCCTCTTCTACTCTCCAGCCACCCTGGGATGCCGAGATGTTCCCACCAGGAGCAGCCCCGCCATGATCCCCGCAGTGCATGGCACAGCCCGTGGAGGTGGTGGGACGGGGATGTGGGGGGATCTGGCACGCAGCTACGGGCAGTATCGGGTACCCTGTGCCAGCAGAACCTCCGGCAGCCTGTTATGCCCTGCATCCCACAGCGGGGCACTGCCTCACAAAACCCTTCGTATGTTACAAGTCGGAGAAGGGGAAATTACGCCTTTGTTTCAGCAGGCTTGAAGTTTGTGAAGAAGAGTTGAGGACTCTGCCCCGCTCGTCTCAGCTCTGAGGGGAAAGCTTTGCTCTGAGAACCAGCACGGAGATAATCGGGAAGCACTTCCCAAAGCCCAAAGCAATGAGTGGATTGGGAAGAAAGGCGAAGCACCACGAGGAGCTCCTTGGTTTTCCCATAACCGTACCTACCAGGGGCTGGAAGTGGTGAGTTGAAAGAAAAAAAATAAAGAACAGAAACAGCATCTTTCCTCATGAAGACCGATGTAACAGAGGGCCAGCACTTGTTCGGTGTGCAACTTCTTCCAGAGGAGGCAAACCTCCCTCCCCAAGCCGTGCCGAGGAGCAGGACCGCCCAAGCCCCGTGACGGCGCCTTCCACGCCGCTGTCCCAAGGACGACGACGTCGCCCCCAGGGCCACCACCGCCGCCACCAGGGCCACCACCACCGCCTCCTCCTCCCCTCAGCCGCCCGGGGGCGGGGGCTCGGCGCGGGCCCATAAAGGCGGCGGCCCGGCCCGGACCAGCCCAGCCCGGCCCGGCCGCTGCCCGCCCGCTGCCCCCCGCCATGTCCCCGCCGCCGTCCCCGTCCCCGCCGCCCGCCCTGCCCTGGCTGCTCGCCGCCTGCTGCCTCTGCGCCCTGCCGCGGGGCTCAGGTAGGTCGGCGACAACCCCTCCTCTTTATTAATTTTAAGATAAAAGGGGTGCCTGCCCTCGGGGCCGCCCCGTCTCCCTGCATCTCTCTGTACGCGCTGTGTCCCCCCGCAGGGTTTCCCCAGCCTTTCTCCCGCTACAGGGACGGCGCGGAGCTGCCCAAAAGTCAGGTATGGCTCCTCTCCTCCTCCTGCACCAGGGCAGAGCCGCCGTGTGGAAGCCCTGCGGGAGGTGGGCGCCGGGCTGGGGGTCCGACGGGGGGGTCCCAAGCGGCTGGTGAGGGCGGCGGGGGGGGGTGAAGCTCTCTGCAGCCCGGGGAGGTGGTGGGACGGGGATGTGGGGGGTTGGTGTGAAGGATCGGGCACACGGGACAGCAGGAGCCGGGCAGGCTCCTAGGCACCCGGTCCTGGCTCCCTGGGCTAAATGCGGCCCCCCGGCTGTGAGAACCAGCTGTTAATGTCTGGTCTTTACCCCTCAAGCAACTGGCGCTGTGCTTCAGTCAGTGGATGGAGCTGTCTCACCAACCCCAGGTAGGCTGCCTTCGGCAATGGGTTTCCTCTCCTGCAGGCACGCAAACAGCCCTGTGCCCCTCAGCACTGCATGCCGTGGGACCCCCGAGAGCCAGAGAGCTTGCTGGAGGATGTGCTGTCCTCCCTGCAGGGCTAGCTCGGTCCTAGGGACAGCAGGTGCGCTTTTATTCCCATCACAGCGGAACATGAAGTGCTGTTGAGTGCTGTAGAGGATACCGGAGGGGTCCTGGATGGTTCGGGGGGTTCTCTGAGGTCCTCAGAGGCTTGGGGAGCAGGGGGAGGCTCTGCAGCTCGTGTCTGCGGTGGTGCCGCTGGCCCGGAGCTTGCGAGCACTTTAAGCAGCGGAGTGACTTTGAACGAGCGAGCCTGCAGCATTCAGCACCGAGCCCAAGGGTCATTTCCATTCTCAAAGGGTTGAGAAAATCTTTGTAGGATCAGCAGTTATCTGGAAATTTTTAGCCTTTTTTCTGATACCTTTCAGTCTTGTAAGACTGTTGGGAAATAGTTCCCAAAGCTAGTTATTCAGGTGTCTTGCATTTTATCTCCTGTGCTGTAGTTACTTCTCATCTGACATGACTATATACGTAAGCAAACCCTTAGCCTGTACAAGGGAGTGTGGGACACCTACCCCCCCTCTTTTCCAAGGCTGTCTATTTCACCCCCATCTTTTCTCTCTTGCTCCTTTGGAGTCCTGAGATAAAATCCATTAAAAGAGCTGTGGTAATTGACTTCAGCAGAGTTACTCTCTGGCCCATGACCACTTATCCAACGGTGTACAGACATTGTGATTTTATCATCTAATGATAGAATTATCCCTGTTGAACGCAGGGGACTCTGTGGTCAAACATACTGAACAGCTTTGGCTGAAATGCTTCTAGATAAAAATGTGTAGATTAAATATGCCAAAAACCAGCCAGTTCTTAGAACACTTAACATATGAAAGACTTATTTTAAATATGAAAGACTTATTTAAATCTCTTTACAGCAAGACACTCTACTGACAACTTGAATAGTACTATGTGCATTCTCCTTGTGCAAAATGCTTGTTTTTCATCTCATAACAGCTTTAGGAAGTCTTACCCTGCTCTGAGTGGTTCGAGTGGAAATGCGTACAATTTAAATTGCACTGGGATCACAACTGAGCCTGTTCTGTGTAAAAATCCTGTATACTACATCCTATCGGGAAATGTATTAAACTGCTGTTTGACTTTGCAGATCTCCAGCACTGTTTTGGATCTTTGTTACTCCATATTCAACAGCATGCATACGAATGAGGTAAGGTGTAATTACTTCCTTTACTTAGAAGCATCCATTACTTAAATGTTTCTCCAAACAATAATGTATAATCTAATATTGTCATGAATCAGGCAATACAGTAGAGTAACTATGAAGTACATAAAAGAATATTTCTTTTCATTAGTGGCTTGCATGTAATTCTTAATTCCATTACATTATAAATCAAATTGTTGTTTTTAGACCTCAGGAGCCGAAACGTCCACTTGCAACTAGGGTTAGCATTTTAACCTGACACTCACTTTTGAATAATACAGGGTTAAATATGCTAAAAAAAATAAATCACATCATTGGTTCAACAGCGTATTTAAGATCATGCTGAACATGGAGACATGAGATGCTTTACTGATTTTTTTTGATGCTTTACTTAAGTTTTTTTGTGTGTGTGTGCCTGAATTGGATTCAAAAGCTTAAGCTGAAAGATTGAGTTATTGAGTATAGCACTTCCCCATTGGTGCAGTCGTATTAGGACCTAGCTCAATGCCAGTTCTGCTTGATACTGCTTTCTTATTACCACCAGTTAATCAACAGTTCCTTTCCCAAAAAATTCACACTGCCCGTAGGTATGTTATGAAAGCTAATTCACTTGTGGAGCTTGAGTCGTACAGTTGTGATTTAATAAAAAAGAGCCTTCAAGGAAATAATAGTATTTTGATGTGTATTTCACCTCTCTTCTTGCTAGTGTCTTTATATTATAATTCCATGCATGCTTTCTTAAAGCAGCTGTAACGATGTGCAATACTGACGTTTATTATGTAAAGACTCTAGCATTTCAATTTTAAATGTCCACCGAATGTTTTGAGTTCAATATTAACTCCTGTGCTTCTACAGCTTAGCTAATGAGGGGACATCCGGAATCAGCCAGTAACTTTGAGTGCAGCCCTATTTCTAAGGCTGATTTAGTTACTAAACTTGCCAAAAATTCACCCTCTGTTTTGAGTCCTTAAGGCAGGGAGCTGGATCCCATACAGTATCCTTTCAGGAGGTACGACTAATACTTGTTACATATCCGCGATAGAATTTCTAGGTGTGATCTGATTAAGTGGTGGACTAAAGCTAAACGAGATACGGAAGAACTAAACAAAAATGCTAGTTGTTACCCGGCTGTTCAAATCTCTTACAACATGAAGCTTTATTTTCTCAGCCCAAAGGGACTCTGGAGAAGACACTGCAAACATGAGCTTATATGTGGTGCAGCAAATGAAACTGTTATGAAATCCTACTGATTTCACCTGGACCTGAACTTTCTTCACATTCCTGTATTCATGTGGTTTTATTTAAATTTTGATTCAGAGTTATAGATTAAGCAGAGAAGGCAAATGGTGTTTCAGGAGAAGGAATGATGCTTCAGTGTCATGAAAGGCAAAGTCAATGGCAATGTTGGCATAATGGGACTGAGCTCCATTTGGGGAACTTAAAATCTCTTGGGACAACTAACAGACTGCTCATTTTATGCATCTAATCTTCAGGTATATCTTGTAGATGGCACTTTCAAAGGTATCAATAGGAACTAAATATCTAAGCCCAGCTACATAAGAATAATCTCCATTAATCCCTTCGTAAAATCAAGCCAATGCACTGTTTAGAAGCTCATTTGTTGCCATGTTTCTTCCATAGCATAAAATCATAAATTTAGGATATTTGAAAGCGAGTCTAACTCATGAGTTGGTGTCTCTTTACTTGATATATATCATCTGAGAACAAACAATCATTGTAGTCTCCCTCTTTGCATCCTTTAAAGCATCCTGATTGAGCATGTACTTTTCTTCTTTGTTTCATACTGTGCTGGCATAATGGGACTTGTTCTATAAATCATTGCCTCAAGGCTTGAACCAAGAACAGGTTAACAAGGAAATCATCATCTCATATCCTGAATCCCAATTCCCCGCTTTCTTGTATATTTTTCTTTTTAAATTCCTACGCCCCAGTTTTCCATCCGCACTCATTTCCTGTGATCTCCTCATCTGTCTTCATATCCTCACTCGTTACATGTGCTTGTTTTTCAATCCCACGCCAGACAACTAACATTATTAGAGCAGTGAGAACTAAAAGCAAACTAAAAACACCTTCCCCTCCATCCACCTTCTTCTATGTCCTTCTCCCAAGTGGTGCAGGGGAACGGAAAATGGGGGCTGTGGTCAGTCCCTAACGCTTTGTGTCTGCCCCTGCTCCCCGTGGGGTCCCTCCCACGGGATGCCATCCTTCCCCAAATGGGCTGCCCACAGGCAGCAGCTCTTCAAGCACTGCTCCCACATGGCTCCATACCACGGGGTCCATCCCCCAGGAGCAAACTGCTCCAGCACGGGTCCCCCACGGGCGGCAGCTCCCCCCAGACCCCTGCTCCTGCGTGGGCTCCTCTCCACGGGCTGCAGCTCCGGCCCGGGGCCTGCTCCTGCGGGGGCTCTCCATGGGCCGCAGCCTCTTCCAGACCACATCCACCTGCTCCACCGGGGGCTCCTCCACGGGCTGCAGCGTGGAGATCTGCTCCGTGTGGGACCCATGGGCTGCAGGGGGACAGCCTGCTCCACCAGGGGCCTCTCCACAGGCTGCAGGGGAACTGCTGCTGCCTGCCTGGAGCACCTCCTGCCCTCCTGCTGCACTCACCTTGGGGCTGCAGGGCTGGTTCCCTCACATTTTCTCACTCCTCTCTCTCCCAGCTGCTGTCACACAGCAGGTTTTTTTCCCTTCTTCAATCTGCTCTCCCAGAGGTCCAACCAGCATCACTCCCTGGCTCGGCTCTGGCCCGCAGTGGGTCCCTTTTGGAGCCGGCTGGAGCTGGCTCTGATCTGACATGGGGCAGCTGCTGGGCTCTGCTCACAGAGGACACCCCTGCAGCCCCCTGCTGCCAAGCCTGTGCCACATAAAGCCAATAAGCTGTTGTAATAGTGGCTCTGGCTTAGAGCTTCTGTCCAGCCAGAGGTGTGGAGCCAGGCAGCTGTGCTGTGGGCAGGAGGGCTCCCAGACCTCACAGGTGTACCAGAGTGCAGGTTCAGAGCTTTGTTAGACGCTAGGCTTGGTTTGCTCCCATGAAGTTATGGGGAAAGTTTCTATTCTTTGATGTCAGGATTAATAGAAAAATGATGAATTTCCTGAGGAATAAAAAGGGTGCAGGGGAAGGCTTAAGAACAGCAATGATGCCTGGGTAATTTGGAAGGGCAATCTGAAAGCCAGAGAGCAGCCCCATTTAAAGAAGGTAAGAGCTATCAGTACCATTCAAGCCCGAGGAATGGAGCTGCTGTGCTCACTGCAGTTTGAGTTCTGCTTCGCCCCCCCGAGCTGGAAGGATGTTGAATGATGAGGTTGGTTAAGGTGAGATTTAAAATAAATCTTTAAAAAGATCCTTTTGCTGCTGCTGTTCTTGTAGCTATGTTCTCTGTTTGTACTGTTCTCTCTCTTCTCACACGGAGTGGAGAACTTGATTGGTGACAGAGGATTAATGTTACAAACCAAAGAAATGACAGCATCTTGATTAATTTACACTGTCAACTTGCAGGAATCACAGACTGCTACTGCAGAGTTTACAAAGAAGGTATGTAAATATAATGACAAGCAAGTAGTAGTGGACAGTGGAGTATGGGCATTTCTGTGTTTCTTTTGCTGCTTTATACAAGTAAATTATTTTTAATGGTTGGGAAGAAAGCTGTGCTGACCCTGCTTCTGCAAAGATATGCACCGTGTATAAAGCTTTATTTTCTACGTTTTCTCAAGCCTGTGAATCTTTAATTATGGTAATTTAGTATATTTACACTAGACAGAATGGCTAGTTGTTGACATTGCCCTTTGGGTATTAATTTTTAATGAGCATTCCAGATGAATGGGCATTGGAGACTATCAGCATCTCATTGTTTGCATGCTGCTGAAATGCCCTGAATTATTGATAACCTGATGGACAGACACCAAAACTTGTAAACAGATCTATGGAACTGAGCTTAAAGTGTTTTGTTAATGGTTTTGTATTTTATTTTACAGGATAGTCATGGGACTCTGGGACGGCCGTTTTTCCTTTTCAGGGTATCTGAATCTTTCGCTCTTAAAGATTTGCATAACAGACAATGTTATATGTGGATACAAGCAACTGCTTACCTTTACAAATTCTTGGTGCACTTGTTTTGATTAGATACCAAATATTCCTTTCCTTGAAAGCTGAAGAAGCCATTTGCTTAAAAAGCTCTGGTTCATCTAAAAGACCACAAGATAATGAGATCTGGGGTAGTAATGGACTAAACCTTTTTTACTGGAAGATGTGACTCTGCAATTACTGTCTCGAGTCAAGTCATCCAAAGATAGAAGTAGTATGTGGCTTGTGTGTTGGAAATGGCCAAGGTGCCCTCGTACTAAATTCACCAGATGAAACATGTACCTGAGCTGGCTGTCCACGTGGTCTGAAAGGTCCAGTTAGTAAGTAAAGGCACCCTGTGTATTAGGGTGAAAAGCCAAAGCAATGTTACGGAGATCATCATTTCCCTCGATTTTTTCACCTATTGGCCTGATGAACTATGGCACAGTCTAAAGGAGAATATGCTGGTCTATGATTAATCTTACATGATAACACCAAACCAGTTATTAGGAATATTGTCAACACATCAGAAAATAGATCTGTTAAGAAGGAGATTCTGGCAGGTAACCAGAGTCCCAGCTTAGGCCAGCCAGGTACTTTCAGTCCTGGTATTTATATGATCTGTTGGTTGTCAGGTTAGTACCTTAATGAAGTGAGATGAAGATCCTTAATGAGAATAATTAAGGTCAGACTATTTAACTGTTTGGATGGAGGCTGAATAAATACTTCTCAGGTTCAAAGGCACCTGCATGGCTCCCACTGGTATTTGACATGTCGTCCCTTTAAAGGAAATCTTACTGCAGCCTTTTCACATGATCTGGGAGGTGTATTTTGGTGTGCATATAGATCTGGCATCTAATACTAGTGTAAATACCATCTTATAAATCTGCTATCTCATTATTGTATTTTTCAGCCTCGAAATGGAAGAACTATTGAAGGCAGCGGTGAGTAGGCCATCCAAAGGTGACAAGAATTTGTTCTGTGTTTCAGTAATGATGATCCTTGTGACAGAAGGAGTTACTGAGGAGTACTACAAACATAGTAAAAATCTAGATACCCATTTGGATATTTCAAATGGTCTCTGAAAGCTATCAGGGTAGAAGTGCTTTCTTGCATGCTCAAGGAGTTACAGTGTATACTTTTGACAAAAGAACTGTTTTCTTTCTTCAAGGTTCATTCAGGAGGAGATTTCATCCCCTGTAAAAATTATAGAAGTGATACAAAAATGATAAAGGTTGAAAAAAATCCTTTTTTTTTCCTAGAGGGTGTAAATTGTACTTTGAACACAAAAGCTAGCCAGGTCCTTTGCTGTGATAAATATGTGCACTGACCTCTTTTCCAAGAGACCTTCAGTCACCTAATCCCGCATGAGAACCCACTAATAGAGATCTCTGCATGCAGAGGGGAGTCATCCTCACCTCATGATTAGGATCTCTTTTTGAGTAAACATTACCTAAAAAGAGGTGGGCTGGGGATGTAAAGAAGGAGGACAGCAAGATCTAATATCACGTATCTCTTCTTTATCCATCTTCGGAAGCATCTGTTGAAGGTCTCAGTTAGTTTTAATGGGAAATGCACAAAACAGTCAATGTAAATGCATCTCCCTGTTAGTTTCTCTTCTTCCAATCTTTTATCCCAAAATAAAAGATCATTATTTTTTGTTTGCAGCATAAGAATTACATCCAACAGTTGGCTGGAAGGGTTGTTTTTCTAGGGGGAACAAGGGAGGAGAATAGCAAAGAAATAGCATAAAGAAATAAAGCAAATAATACCTTTGCTGTATTTTCAGGATTAAATCATTACAGAAAGAAAGTAGACAAAGACTGTGAGAGTATCACAGAGCAGCATTGCAGTGTGCTTGCTCTGTTCTTACCCACAGCTCAGTGCCCTGAGTCATCTGGGCTGCAGGATCAACACTGCCTGCAGTGCTTTGAATGAAAGTCAGTGAAGTTAGGACATGGTGGAGAGAGAAGGACTGTATCTGGAGGGAGGATTCATGTTTGAATGCGAGTAACAGATATGGGCACTTAGCCAGTATTTCAAACTTTCACCTATTTTAATCTTCTGGTGCTAGGATTTGAGGACCAGACATACATAAGTGAATGTTAAATCATATTCAGATCAAATTCTCAATGTAAAATGTGATTTTGTGTTAATTTGTTTCAGAATACCACGGAATATGAAGTTTGTGGGTCGATTTACTAGCTCGGTAACTTGGTTTATACAAAGAAAAGAGACTTCCCATTGCCCTGTTCGTCTACTATGTGACTCAGTTGTCTGGAATTTAGTGTTCCATGTAATAAATTTGCAATCAGTAATTCTTCTTGTTGTCCTTTTTTATTGTAGCAGGTACTAAACATCATCGGGCTGTATTGTAGCATTGTCTCGTTCTAACTGTATTCAGAGGAAATCAATCATCCGAATATAGATAATTTTCAAATACTTTCAACAATATGTTTTATATTTATAGCATATTCCCTAATAGGGTCATGAATGATGAGCTGCCCTTCTGGCAAGAAAATATATTTTCCTATAATTTCAGAATATACATCCTAACCAACGCGTTAAAATTATTGTGGATATTTTCATGAATTATTTATTACTTTGAATAATTAAGGGGTTGAGTTTGATAAATGATGAACCCAAAGCACAATGAAGGAAATGGAACACATACTGCTGTTCAGACAGGCACTATTCAATCAGATGATACTTTTTATGATACTTTTTTTTTTCAACCTTGCTTTACTGGCTATCATAAAAGCACAAATGAGTCTCTTATGAGTGAGATTCTGAACATCTGTCCCTTTTACTGAAATGGGGAATTGAAATCTTGGTGCAGCCAAGTGTGTTTGCACTGTAAGGGGTGGGGTGATTTGTTTGGGAAGTTGGAGTTATTTAGGGGCAGAAAGCTTAAAGCACTGAAATTGTTACTTCCTTCATAAGAGAGTATAATAAAAGCCGGGGTGGGGGTTACAAGGCTTACTTGGTAGAAATACACCAGGTTGGGATTCCCCAGTAAAAGCTGTCCCACAACAGTGGTCTCCTCAAGTCCTCCATTGTCTTCCCTTCCCCTTCTGGGGTATTCAACCCTAGTGCCATGGCATGAAACCATGTCTGTTATGCTGGCATAAGTGTCTGTGAATTTGCCAGCTCCTTGGTCTTCAAAAACATACCCTGAGAAACCAGTGAGTTTTTTTGTGCATGTTTGTTTTGTTTGTCCTGTGTGTTATTTTTATTTTTAACTGGCTAAGGTTCTGATCTGGGCTGTATTAGCAGAATTTTGGCCAGCAGGGAGAGGGAAGTGATGAGTAATTTGGTTGGACCCTATCTAGGTTAATGTGTCCAGCTGTGGGCCCCATGTCCAGGAAAGACAGACAAACTGGAGTGCAGGTAGATCCCCCCAAAACCATTGGGGCTGGAGCGCTTGGCCCACGAGAAGATGCAGGGGCAGCTGGGCTGGGTCAGCCTGGAGGAGAAATGGCTTCAGAGACACCTACTGGCTTCCCAGGACCTGTGAGGTGACATCAAGGAGACAGAGCCAGGTGCCTCATGGTGCAGGGTGGGAGCACATGGCAACAGGCGTTAGGTGAAACGAGGGAGGTTGAAACTGGCCATAAAGGAGAAACTTTTCCCCAGGAGGACAGCCAGACAGTGCAACAGGCTGCCCAGAGATGTGCTGTCCAGCCTTAGAGGTCTGTAAGACTGGAGCAGGTAAAAAACAGCGTGAATTCATGCTGGGGACTGGATATGGGAGCACAGGGCATAAATAGATGTGGGCAATGGGGTAGCAGGTCTGCTCCTTGAAACAGGACCTCAGCTCAAATCTGGCTTGGCTATATCCCGAAACTGTGCCTGCACACCACAAGGCAACCACTGGACGGCTGAGAAGGTGCAAAAATGAGAGGCAGGAGCCGCTCAGCATCCTGCCAGACAGGGAGCAGCAGGAGGGGCTGCACCATGAAGGGGGACAAGCCAGGACCCCCACAGCCTCTAATGGGGTGGCACCTGGCTGAAGGGCTGGGCTGTAGGTCCTGTGCCGCCACCTGGGCAGAGGGTGCTGGCAAGGGGTGGTGGGGGTGTCCCAAGGGAGGCTGCTAAGGGCATCGATGGCCTGTTTGTGCCCTCATAGCACACTGCTGATCACTGTGTTGGCAAATCCTACTGGAAGTGATTGGGTCATGGAAAGCCTACCAAAGGGATGATGGCTTCTCTGGCTCCTAAAGTGCTAGGAGCCAGCTGGGAGAAAGCTAAACCAACCGCAAGTGGTGGGGATGCACTGTAGTAGCGCATATAATTGCAGGATAATGATGCTAAAGCACAGCAATGGCACTTGTGGCCTGTTTCTCCTCAGAGGCCAAAGCTAAAGATGATCAAGTCTTGCTAGATCTGCATGACTACTGTACTAGAGGCAGCTCATGCTGTGCTCTCGCCATCAGCAGCGCCGCCTTCCTCCACCCACAGCAGGTTTCGAGCATAGCGTCTAGTGGGGCCTTAAAGCTGGCTAAATAAAAGTGATAAATGCATGGTGATCTGCAGGTAATTAGCTGAGACTCCTCAGCCGTGTTTCTGTAGTAACTGTGGCTCCTCTGTAACACGCACAGGAGAGCTCTTGTTCGGCACTCAGTGGAAACCTTTGCTCCCTGGAGCAATGTGAATGCCACCTGTGGAAGAGGAGAGATCCATAGCGTTGACATGTAGAGGTCATTCTTGTCCCAAAACTCTTTGTGAACCTCCATCCCACTGCAAAACCCACAGCAGAAACCTGGGGAGTCCAGATGGGTGACAACAACAATTGGAAGGACAGAAAAATTTCAGTGAGAAAAAGGAGCAACAGCTCAGTTCCCCATGTCAGCAAGAGAAGGGACAAATAAAAAGGGGAGGTGACAGGATATACAAAGTAATGAGCATGCTTAGAAGAGTAAATCCAATGCTTATCCATCCTCCTGTAATGAAAAGGAGCAACAGGGGAGATTCAATTACTCTGAGAGGCAATACATTTAAGCCACAAAGGGGATTTTTTTTTTTTTTTTCTGACACTTAATCAACTCCTGAAACTAGTTGCTGTAGCTTAGAGCATGCTGTTCGAGACAGCTCTGCTGGCTCTCAGAAAGGCAGGCACAACTTCACGCCGCCTAATTTACCTTGAAAATCACTCCAGGCTGGCCCAGGACCTCCTGTGTTAAAAGCCTGGGCTGCCGGGGCTCAGCTAAGCAGCTCCCACAGCACGGCACCGCTCAGCAGAGCGCACAGCGAGGAACCTGCAAATGGGCTGGCCAGGGGGGTGAGTGCTGCGTGCCCTCTCCACGGGCTGCTTGCTAAAGAGCCAGAGCACGAAGCATGAGAGGAAAACCCTCCTGGCACTTTGCTTCGCTCTCTGAGGCCCCTTCATCTTCCGTCGCCTTGGACAGCCTCGCTCCCTGCCGGTCCCCCTTGCTCCATTTCTGCGCCGTGGGTGGAAGGTGAAATGCACTGTGCGGGCTTCTCCCTCAGTCCTAGGTCAGGCAGGACCCACAGGTGTCGACTCCTGCTTCTAGCAAAAGGGCTAGCCCTTTAGTATTGCATAAACACTTTGCTGAATCCAGGATGCAAACAAGTTATGGCAGAATTAATGCAACAAATAGTATTTATTTGTTCCTGAAGCTTCTTTGCCAGAATGCCATGCGTGGGGTTTTGCAGGGCTGATAGCACTCGCTCACAAGCTGGCTCCCACCAGGCGGGCACACTTAGTGAATCTCCAGGCAATGGCAAGCTGGGAGGGACTGCAAGTGCTGGAGGACAGAGTCAGCATTCAGGAAGGTCTTGGCAAAGATACATCTGGGAAAAAAATGTATGGCTCACTGAGGATGGGAGTAAGGTATCATGCGTGCAGAAGAATAATCAGTCACAGCTTTGCAGAAACAGGGGTGGGTGACTGCAAGCAGTCACGTATCAGTGTTTGGGAGAGCACAAAACTGTGATGTAGAGTGAATGAGAAGATGTAAAGAGAGACAAGAGAGATTTTGCTCTGCTTGTTATAGGGAAGACTTAGAGAGTAGCATTGGAGGAGAAAGAAAATTATATCTGACAATCAAGAGAATGAAGCCCTGACTGATAGGCAGAGTTATCTTTTCTTGGTCATACAAATTCTCCAGGTGGACTGAAACCTGACTTGGACGGTACATTACAAAAGTCCTGGCTCTGAAATAACTGAGCAGCTTTTTCTCTCCTCTGTGTTATGTCATGGTGCAATGTTTATTGCTAATTATATTTCATTTAATGAAAGTTAGTACTGTTCTTTTGCTGAATATCTAGCACACTTCAGAGAGAAGTTGCTCTGACTGCTTCTGCAGTGGAAGATTCAATCTCAGAGAGCTCAGCACTTAGACTGTATGTAGCTGAAAGTTCATCTTGTTTGCCACTCAGTAGAAACCTTTGCCAATGCAAATGCCACCTGTGGAAGAGGAGAGATTCGTAGCATTGACATGAAAAGGCCAGTTCATCTCGTGTTAGCAAAAACTGTGAGACATGGCACCTTACTCCCAGAGCTGCACGTACCCAGGGCTACGGGGCAGCCCGGGAAGGGCGCTGTCTTTGCTTCTGGGACGCTTGTGTAGCACAAGAGAAGACATCCCAATGTGGAAAAGGAAGCGTATGGATTACAGGAAAAAAATGGAAAAGCCCATTTGTGATCTGCAGACTCAGACTGCACACAAACCGGCGTCCTTTGAAAACAAGTGGGGGGATTCAGATGAATGGCAATGAGGACAAACCAGAGGCCGGTGAGATAACTGCCAGATATGCCCAACAATAAATATTATCTAGGAGCTAAACACACATCAACTGACTGCTTGTCTCCTCTTCATAGTCCCCAGCAGGTAATGAGACAGAAGGAGCTGCAGAAATTGCAAATCTGCCTGCTGTAGACTTAAAACCATTTAAGATAGCCAATCTGACAGAAGATGTGCAGCTTCTTGACAGCCTGGCCAACAGCTCCCCGCACCCTGTTGCAGTTTTACTGGTGTATGTGAGGCCACAGAATAACCCCCTGCTACAAAACGAATATGCTTACTATTCTAAAGACAGCACCAAAATATTTATTTGCTGGGCTATTAGAATCGAGCAGTGACTGCAGGATCGCTACTGGCAGCTGAGATGGATGCTTGTGTGGAGATTGCTGTCTTACCTGCCTGCGCCAGAGAACTCACACGTCACATTTGCCACCCCTTTACCTTACCAGACAGAGAAAAAGCCTGTGTTTGACAGGGCTGGATGGCATAAACTGTCTTAATCCAGACATTTATCACCCTGATAGGTTTCTCCACCAAACAACTAGAAGCAGCTGCCAAGTCTCCTTCTCTGGTCCTTTCTGGATCTACTTTTTCTACAGTGAAGGAACAAAAATTTAACTGGTCTCATAACTGGTTATGATTCACCGCCTAAAAACTTGACATTGCTCTAGGGGGAAGAACCTCACACACCAAATACCACCTACCTATTATCCTTCAACCTGCTGAGAGATAACAGAGAAAGCCTGAAGGAGAATATACAGCAAAACTGAAAGAAAAAAACGTTTTGAACATCTTTGCCACAAAGCTTTTGAATATCTTTAGCACAAAGCCCAGGGGTTTTGGCACAGCAGTTCAGATAGTTCCTGCCGAATTCCTGCCTGGGGTGAGGAGCACACATATTTCTGGAGTACAGCCATCTAAACGTAAAGCAGCGAAAGACCAGCATACGAACTCGAATTTCTAACAGAAAAGGCAAAATACAGTCCACACATGAACTGACACCAGAGTACAAAGGATCAGCAGTCGTGTGGCCCATCAGCAAAGGAACGAAATCTGTGAGGGTAATTCACTGCAGGACCGAGCTCCTGCTTCCTCTCGTGAACCTGGAGTGAAGGACTTGCCACAGCCACAGGGGCACCGTGGTTTCTCCATGGGCCGCACCACAGATCTGCTATGTAAATATCCCAAATAGCCTTTGATTATAACTCGGTAGTCTATGCCAAATTCTCTCCTCCCGTTCCATAGCTGTGTATATTTTGTGTATAACCACTGGGCACTGGGATACCTCAAAGTTATTATTCCATGACAGCCGGGTGCACTGCAGCAGAGCTGACTTTTCTAAGCGGACAGGACGCTTATCCCTGCAATATTGGGGCTGGGCAGCAGAGGGCAACGCTGCTAGCAAGCCTGGGATGCTAACACCCGAGGCACGCCAGGACCCACCCCGGTCTCTGCGAGACATCACGGCCGCTGGTGCCATGTGCTCGTTTCGACCCTGACTCGGGTAACAAATGAGTTAAGACTTTGTGTACCCCTTGTACTCACCTGGACAAAGCTATCGGAGGCCATAACTTGTAATTTATTTATTTCTTTATTCTCCTTTCAAAGACAGCAGTGACAAGAGGTGGCAAACTTATAAGCACACAAATCTCAGCACAGAGTGATCTGCAGGCACTCTGCAGAACTGATGCATCCATCAGCAAGATCAACCCCCTAGATGGATATATATATATATATATATATATATTTTTTTTTTTTTCCAGGCATCATTTCATTTCCATGCTTCCATCTGCCCACAGCTTCATTGAATTGTGGAGTACCATGTAGACACATTTTCTAATGGCTGTTATTGAAAACATCCATTTTCCTTGACAGATAATTGCACCATACCACAATCGAGTTAAGAAAGTAACGCTACATCAAGATAAACGTGTTTTGCAGCACTGGTAACAAGAGAGCTGCCAGAGGAGCTGCATTTTGAAATTTTTCATTGCTTTGCTTTACAACTAAGTCATGTACCAGCCTTGGCTACAGGTGACTAGGCATAAGCTGAAATGTGTAGCTTGGGATATGAGGGAACTAGCCAAGTGTGAAATTACTGTGCAATTAATGTCTTGTTTCAGAAAAGTAAATGAGCAGCTCTGTGACCAGCAGAACTAGCAAAGTTGTTTCTATTAGATATGCAACTCAGGGAGGATTTCCCATATTGTATTTAATGAAAGATAGTTTTTATTATCATTTCGTTAGCATAACTTCATGCTTTGGCCCTTATTTCAGCCAGGGCATTCATAGGATCTCTTCCTTTCACAGAGCTGACTCCTTCTACACCATTAATAGGGATCAGCTTGTGGTTTCAGCTCTCCATCATATTTGCCTACAGCTGTGGATTCAGAAGTTAATAGAAGAGGACAGATGGATAGGCCAGCAAATGGTATGCTGCCATAAATGTTGTTTTCTTAGGAGTAAGGCCAAAAACTGAAGGCAGTAAGGCAGCTCAGTAGGTAGGGCATAAAATGGTAAATTGAATGTCTGAGTTCTGGTTCTGGCTCTCTTGATGTATAACAATAGCCTACATTTCAGTGAATCACTTAAGTGTATGATTTCCATACTTCTCAAGTGCTTTGCTGAACAGGGCTTTATCCCTGTGTATGAGTTATGCATGCTACCGAAACAGCACCTGCACCTTTCTACCTCAGCTTCCCTACTTGTGAAACGTGGGTATGGTTACTTGTCAGCTTCAAAGTTTTGTTATGATACCCAGCTCATTTCTGTTCAGAAATGAGAGCACCTATTAATCAACCCTGCTAAAACCCAGACCATCCAAGGAAGACAAATATTGATGGTCTAGATACTTGTCTGAATTTGCTCCCAATCATTATGTCAAGGATAAATAATGACATTAATTATCATAATAAACCAATAATATTTATTCATTAAGTTTATCTTATAATCAAATGAGAGATATATGTTTACTTTTAAATCCTTCCTTAAATAATAGCTGTTATCTTATTATCTCTATGCGTCATTATTTATCAGTGTGATTAGCTCTACCCCAGTAAATGCCTAAGTGCTCTTCAGCATAAAAAGCAGGTGCCAAACCCAGTTCTGCATTCATCCTGCTTAGACGGGTTACACTCCTAATGAAAAAACTTTTGTTGTTGTTCTATCCGCAGGTTCCCGAATAGCTATCATTTCTCTGCTGATGCGTTATAAGGCAACAACCAAGTGTCATATTTATTTCCCTTCCTGCAGCAGACATTTGATCTGTTGGTGGCCCCTGCCAGGGCTGGTACTAAACTTAATGAGCTACATTCACTTTTAACAAGCTGTGTGGAAGGAAGAATATGTCTGGAAAATATCAGTGGTCCTGTTGAGTAGGTAATGGAACACGCAGGTATAAATGCACAGCCATAATGGCCAGAAAGTACACCCTGACATTCATCTCGCTTGATAACTTTTATAACATAAAGCAAAGAACATCACTCAGTAATTCCTGCCATGAAGGGAATTATTCTTTGTTTTGCTTTATTCTATCATGAAACGCTACTTCACACAATAAATTTCATGTTCACTTCCTGCTGGTGTTTGTGCCACTCTTTCCTTCACTGTCGACATCTTTCTATTTTTACAGCATTTTCATCTGTGGTCTCCTATTTCATAGTTTTTCACCACTTTGGCAACATTTCTCCCAACAACAACTTCTACACTGGCCGTCCTCCTCCGCCTGCCCTGGCACAACATGTCCCGGCACAGACAACAAAGGCTATGGCTATGCTCTGAGGAGGAACACAGTCCAAAGCAGGTACCAGAGCAAGCTTCCTCTGAGAGGAACTGTAGGTCGGTAATGTAGTGAAAGCAGGATAAAACCTCCTGGATAGGGAAGAGTCATTCTACTGTTTTAAAAATGACAATTAAAAATATTTATAGAGAGATCCATCGTGAAAAGAGAGAGATTACAGAGGGCAGAAGGGGGAGCATAGGGAACCCTCAGTCGTGATCATTTTTTAACGAATGCATACTAATTTCTGCCACAGACCAGTACTGAATTTGTAATCTATGTTAAAGAAGATGACAGGGTTTTGTCAGTTTCTGGACCTTTTGCTGTGATCTCAGTGGAAGGAAGACTAGGCCTTCCCAATGAGACTGCTCTTCACGGAGAGACATTTCAAAGGCAGGGGCAGTCCCAGTGCATGCATCTGTGAAGTTTCTCAGAAGAATGCTTCAAGGGGAAGAATTAAGTGACGATGAAGTGCTCAGTTGTTTACAAAGATATTACTTTACCTGGATTTATTCTTGCTCCCCTTGTCTTCTCATGGAAGATAGCCATTTATATCCACCAGGGAAAACAGAGCAAAGGGCACAATGGCAGTGCTGAGGCAGAGGTAGGCCACGATCCACACTGCAAGGCAGCTTTACACCAGCTTACGTCCAAACAGATGGACACCTAACTCCTAGTGGTTTAGCAGAAGAAGAATCAGGCTTGTGCTGATAGGAAGAAGCTCCTCAACTGGTAAATAGGAAGCCCACAGAGGAAAGATTTCTGGGTCTGTTACTGAATGGTGTCCCAATGAGCAATGTACATCCTGGACCACCCTGGAAAAGTCAGACCCCAGCTAAGTCATCCAATGCATTATGACCCTGATAGGAGAGATCAAAAAGGGGGAACTAAATTTGAACTGAGAAGGGATGTTAAGACTTGGGAAGGGAAAAGCACTGAGATGTATGACAGATGCTTAATTGTTCCTCAACAGATGCATGGGCCATGTGCCTGCTGCCTTACAGAAGTGAGTGCATTCCTTATTGGATTCAGCTAGCAAAGTATGATTTAAGCCTCATCAAGCAACTGCATGTCTGAATGAACAGAGAAGCTCATAAAAACAAAACAAACTGTTTCCTAGCTCAAGCAGCAATCTTCACTGTCTTCTAAACATGCCTGAAAGACTCAGAGATATCTGAGTTGCAAAAGAAAAAGTTGGCCAAGGGTTGTAATGGCTTGGCACAGCCCCTCACTGTTTGCTGCTTTGTGTCATTAATTCAGCTTAACCAGTACCCTGGATTCAGTGCATGCTGCAAGGAAAAAGAGCCAAGTTTCTCCTCTGACCTAGATGAAGGACAGCTATTTTCAGGTTACTGACTTGCACTTCTCTTGCGTTCTGCATTACGCAAGGTAGGCCTATTGACTCTGCCATTTTATCACAATATGGTATGACCTAGAAGCGTGCTTGTAGGCTGATATCACATCTGGACTGAACACTGTGAAGAAAAAAAAAAAAATCAAGAAGTGACAGTATCCCCACTGATGTTGCTGTGCTGGCTCTGCCTGGTAAGTTCAGTTACTGCAGGTCCTCGGTGGCTGGACAGAACCCTATAACCAACACCAGGTGCAAAGGAAGGCACTGGGGTAATACCACTCCAATGTAGGCTGTTAGCAGGAGAGCTGAAAGGCCTAATGCCTTGGGCTGACAGCAGCAAGTCTGAAAGCAGCACAGCCAAACCAAGCCTTAGGTAGCTTCATGAATACCTCCTCCGTCAAGGCTGCGTGTAGAAAGATGCCTGAACTCTGGTGCTGAGGAAGAACAGATGTATGCCCAAACCAGGAAATATCTGAAACTCTGTGTATACCTTCTTTGGCCTGGAGCTCGGTGTTGGAACTCTGATAAAGGATGCAGTCAGGACACAGGGAAGGTTCTTTCTGTCCCTCTCACTTTGACAAATACTTTTAAACTCTAATGCAGCTTGGTGACTAAGTCCCTCGCTCCTCGCTATCAAGGGAGATGAGAGCACAGATAGCGCAGGGTCAGCTTGCACATTTTACTGGTTCATTGGCTGCATACACCTAGGAGTATGACTGCCTCCTCTCCCCAGCTGCCAAGTTGTTGCTGGCATAATAAATGTTAAAATCATTACAAGCTGAGTTTAAGTAAGCTTGTCTTCTTGGGGATAGAACAATTAAGAAGACCCACCATGATACTTCTGGCAAAAATATCCTCCCAGATGCTATGCACAGCACTGCAAAGAAAGCCACTCAGATAGCTGGAGAGAGCACAGCTTTCACTGCAGTGCTGGAAACAGTTGTTCCCTTCTCTCCCACGCACTCTTTATATAACCCCTTGTTTGGGAGTCTAATGAGCGCTTGTATAAACAAAACAATGGCTTCCAGCCTTTCTAATACTTAGCAGCCTCAAACCATTCAATCAACTTTAGCTAGTAAATAAGCAATTTGCCCCCTGAAGTCAAGGAACTACATAAGCTGTGACACCAAGGAGAGCTGAGGAAGAGAGACCGAGAAAGAAGTGGAAACAGGGGCAAAGACTGACCCAGGTGCTGGGGAAGCCTCCACAAGCCATATGCCTCCCATCTTATCAAAGTATTTATTTGGGGTATAGCAGTGTGCAATCTGGTAATGAACAGGGCTGAGGATATGCTAGAAGACAAAATGTATGCTTTATTATATATTTAAACTGACAATGGATTTTTAATCAAAGATTAAGAGCACCCCACTGAAGCATACATAATGTCGTAAGCATACATATCTTCAGAAGAAAGACCAAACAGGCTTCCCAGCTGCAGGAGAGAAACAGTATTGGAGAATTAATGAGAGTTCCCTGAAATTAACATGGTGTTATATTTCTAACTGTCTTCAGACATTGCAAAAAAAACACAGGAATGAATGCATCAGTGGTTTTACATTTAGAAATGCAGCTTAAAAGCTCTAGCAGTGAGCACAGAGAACAGGAGAGCCATAGCAAGGCATATTTCAGGAATTAGCACATCTACAGGTCAGCCCAAACTACTAATGACAGTAGAGCTGCATGACAGCTGCTGGGACTCCTGCTTGCTCCAGGATTGCCCTTTCCCTGTGGTTCCCTCTGGGCCATTCTTGCTTGTGCAGTTGTGCCAAAGAAGCGGGCGAGACACTGCCAAAGGTGATGCCTCTCCACAGGCAGTTTTTGAGTTACCAGCCTCCAAACTGGCCCTTTCAGTTGAGCAGGAATGAGCTGGAGACCTCAGAGTACCTATTGGGCATTCAGCCCTGGAAGACCACGTCTTCCTAAGCTTGCAGATTGTGGGGCAATGAAACAACACCTCAGGTTTGCCAGCCACCTTGCAGTAGTGCTTAAGTAAGATCTTTGGTAGAGATAGTTTATAAGCTGTATAGAATTGCTTATTCTGCAACTAATATATGAACACCAACCAGCACCACCCTGATGGCAGCCTTCCCTCTGACCCAGTCTGAGGCTGAATCCTGTGCCCTAGGCAGAAGCAGTGCCTCTTGGCCAGATTGTCTCAGCACAAGCTATGCCCCCAAACTGGGGCACCGGGGTGAAGCGTGCACAGGAGTAGCTTGCCGAACTGCCACGGGTTTTGCTTTTTAGGAAGAAAAAAAACCACCAAGTCCAAAGCAAAGAAGCTTCACATGCATGAGGCCAGCAGATGCTGCGAGCAGCTGTGTTGACCCAGCAGAGGGAGCAGTGCAGCACTGCAGGAGCTGCACGAGCCCATGCTGCTGCTTGAGCACCCGTGCTGTGGACAGCATCTTGGATGAGCCAGAAGCCGGTCTCTGAGCCAACACAGCACGAAATGTAACCACCAGCCTGACAGGGGGACAAGGGGCTGTTTTTCTTCAAACACAGCTCGTATTGCCAGTGTTGACTGAAACTGCTGTAGAAAAACATCCAGCAGCCCCCTAAGGAGCTGCTGTTACTTTCCAAGGCAACAGTTTATTACACAGGTCAGCGCTTCAGCACCATTTCACCCTCTAAGTCTCTGGAGAAAGTTGCCTATGATTACACAGCTAGCAATGGCTGATTTCCAGGCTGCCCTCTAAACAACATTTATCTACTACCCACACTATAAACCACTCATCTCCAGTGCTCATAGCAGACAGTTGTACTGGGACTGACCTGATACCTACAGACCCTCCTCTATTTGTCTTTTCACGGACAGAAAAAAAGCCTCTAGTAGGAGCTTGCAGTATACCCACATGCTAGAGGTTTTACATACTGGAAGCCCTCCAACTGCAGTCCCACAGTTGCTGGCTTCTCATCCTCCATTTAAATTCTCTAGCCTGCCTATAGAAGGAGAAGAGCTCTCTGCAAAGAGTTCTTCAAGTGTTCCCACTACCCTCAAGACCAGAAAAACAAGGAGTTTTTCCAAGTTGCACTACAGAAAGCAGCAGCACCTTGTGGATGACTATAGGGCAAACTCAACAAACACAGGCTCCCAAATCTTGGCCTAGTAGGGTTAATCAGGAGGCAGTTCTCCAAATAACCTTTTTGTCTGAATGGATTAATACATCTCAACATAGTAAACAGTAGGGTCTTTCTGTGCTATAAGTAGAGTAATTCAAATGCCTGATAATGCATTTGTAACATCCTAGAATTTAAGTGGCACCCTGCTGGTGAAGCTGTTAAACAAAACCTGCAGCACAACAAGTGTGGTACATCCTCACTGGTATTACAATTTAGAGTAAAAACCCAAGAGTGCTTAGGTAGCCTTTCAAACCATGTAGCTGTAGGACACAGGTGTTGGAAGATCCTGGGAAAGGTTACTTTCTGGATTGGCCTTTAATTAATAGCTTTGTTTGATCTGGATCCTAATGGAACAAGCCTCAAAGATGCATCCTGATGAGATGCTCCTTAGAAAACTTCCTTAATATTTAAAGCTCAAACACTGATCATGTTTATACATTGTCTGTTGAAGACTCCTCACATTGCACTCCATGAATGCAGAAACTTAAGAGGACAATTCCAACACCACCCTCAGATCAAGGTGTGTGTGGTGACAGGCTGAAGTCACAGCACAGCCCTACTTCAGGGACCAAAGGCGAGAGAGGATTATACATCAGCTTTACCATCTTTATAAGAAAGTCAAGTTTAAGTCTCTTGGGTGCATCTACCTATGATGAATAGTTCTCTTCAGACTTCCTCATGTGCACAGTTGTCAGTTGAAGCAGACTCTCACACATGTTGAATAAATAGATCCCAGCTACCCACCCCCATGCTTTAAAGACAACAGGCTAGGTTTCGCTAGATAACTGTACTGGAAAGAAAGTGATGCAACAAATATTTTATGGAAGTGGAGAAGATCAACATGAGTCCATTTCACACTTAAATATTCATAAAAGTAGTCTGTCAACTTTCTTTTGAAGTACATGGCAAAAACTGAACTAGCAACCCTGTCTTTAGCACTTCTCAGACATGCACGCAGCTACACACACAAATATAAACCAAAGTTGACAAAAAGCATGTAGAGGTCCAGGCTGTGGAAGATGCCAGCACCAGCAGCAACACAAGCTCAAGGGCCCGGTGGCAGCTAGAACTCCTGTGACCGGACACTTTTGTGGGGTGGCTTAAGAGATGTGGTCTTCTTAGGCAGAAGCTCAGGAAGAACATTGGGTAGCACCCCTCCTTGAGCAATGGTCACACAGGAGAAGAGCTTGTTCAGCTCCTCATCATTTCTCACAGCCAGCTGGATGTGCCGGGGCAGGATCCTGGATTTCTTGTTTTCCCGTGCAGCGTTCCCTGCCAGCTCCAAGATCTCTGCTGTCAGGTACTCCAGCACCGCAGCCAGGTAGATGGCAGAGCCAGGACCAACCCTGTCAGCATAGCCACCTCTCTTAAGGAGCCTGTAGACACGACCCACAGGAAAGAGCAAACCAGCCATGGATGATTTAGTTTTCTTCGGCACAAGCAGGAGCTTGGGGTTTTTCTTTTCACATTCAGACATTATAATATCAATCTAGTATAAAAGGAAGAGGAATTAAGCAACAAAATCACCACCACCAAAAGCTTAGCATTTAAGTTCCTTCCATCCTCCTCAGTCCACTGCCTAATTCCTGAGAAGCCATTTTCCTTTTCTCAGAAAGATTGCTAGCTGTTTCATACTTTTGTCTGAAGGAACAGATGGGTCTGGCTGCTCCTCTAGGAGTCTGACAAGTTTCCAGCCAAGAGGCATCTACAGGCTCAATCAGAGCAGCAGGCCAGCCATCTGCTAGACCTCCAGAACTTTTAAAGAGAGCAAAGTGGAACTTAGGAGCAAGGCCTTCTGTCCCAGCATAGGAGCATTGCTGTTAATGAGAAAATTTAAGCAAAGAAGGCTCCAAATACCTACGAGTGTCCAGAAACCCTACAGGGAATCTTCATTGAACTTACCTCTGATAAAATAAAACAAAAAAGCACCACACTAAGCAGCGCCCATAATCATAGCCTTGAGAGAGCCCATGCTAGAAATTATTATTTTTTTTTTCCTGTTGTTACATCAGAAAAATACATCTGCTGGAAACCACTTCAAGTGGATCTTGGTAAAGGTGAGGGGACCTACTGCTGCAAAGTAACAAGTCACAATGAGGAACAAGACTTATGAGGAGAGAAACTTTGTTTTTCACATCAGACACCAAAATTACTCAGCACACTATGCATCAGAGTACTACAAATGCACAAGTGCCATCTGCTTGTACAGTTTCTCCCATTTCAAGAAGTCTGTTACTTGTTACTGATAAAGTCTCTGCTATTGAACAGCACTAACTCCTCTTTAGTGTGTAACATAAAGCAGTTAAAAGATGAACATAGGGAGGTTCTGCTCCTGTG
Organism: Oxyura jamaicensis; assembly: GCF_011077185.1. NCBI lineage: Eukaryota > Metazoa > Chordata > Aves > Anseriformes > Anatidae > Oxyura > Oxyura jamaicensis. The sequence goes on from NC_048893.1 coordinate 137,555,418, forward strand.
TATAGAATTGTTTTTGAGATTTGATCATTAGCTGTTTTTTAAGTAATGAGAGGCTCCACACAGATTTGATGAGGAACTAAAACAGATACCAAACCGAAGCCCTTAGAAATAGAATAAAAGGTTCTCACAAGAGGTTTCTGATAGCCCTAGGGGGAGAAAAAAAATAAAAGGTTTAGAACTAGCCCAGATAAGTAAATAAAATTAAATAACCACATGAACCAATGGCCTTATGCCAACTCAGAACTTACAAAACTTAAGAGTTTACCTAACACAAAGAAGTATAGCTTCTATTCTTAAGAAGAAAATTTTACCTGAACAGCTTATTACCCTTTTCTTCAAAAAAATCATAACCCAAATCTGCCAGACTACACTTCCTGTGAAGAGCTGCCCCCTTTTTAAACTCTGTAGAGGTAGCCACATTATCATTAGCACCTCTTCTGTCATTTAATGCCACCTGGGTGAGTGATGATTCAGCCTCTCAAAATGGAAAACAATCAAGGTCACAACAATTGAGCAACTCGATACAGTACTCAAGAGCACGTGAATTTGTCACTATTCCTTGTAGAGCTGCTTAGCACCTTGTCAGCTGATGTTCTCCTCTGAAAACATGCATATTATTTACCGACTTAATGAACAGCAATATCCCTGATTGGCAGTTCATTTATTTCAGCTGGATGGTGGCACAGCTCATCCTGCTGTAGTCATCAAGAAATAAACACAACGTTTACCACGGCAGTTTATGCTGGCGGCATTGGCCAAAGTGCCTTGTGACCCCACTACAGAGACTGAAGCTCAGTTCCTCTGACATTGGGTTGTCTGCGTACTATGGCTTGTCCCCACTTGCCACAGTTGTGTTTTTATTTTATTTTATTTTATTATTTTATTTTATTTTCCAAAGTCATGCATAGTTGTGTTGCAGGGCATAATATGTCCTTTCTAGAGTTGAGTGTAACTGAATCATTTTTTTTTTTTTCCCAATACGTAAGTGCTGAAGGGTTGAGCCCTGGCCCGATAGAAACTGTGACTGAGCAGATCGGTTAGAACTTATCCACCCTCTTGTCACTGCAAAGACAGAGGGGTGAGTTTGCAGATCACTCTGATACCTGGTTAATTTATAAAGGGCTTAAGCTATTGGCTAGAAGAAAGCAAATGAGATTGATTTTGATCAAAAAAATACCTAAAAAATGGACCTTTGAATTGGACCAGTACCTCACCACAGTCTTTGGTGTACCCACGCAGTCTTTGCGTGTAAGCAAAGACAAGGCCACACTGCTCCCTTAGTCTTTTGTCATACAGAAAATACCAGGGGAAGGCATTTCTAGAAGCTGCTCTAGAAGCTGTTTTGGACACTGGACATGCCTTGGGGGGATGTTTGGCGTGGTGCAGAGCAGAGCCACAGGAGCAGCACGATCACTAAAACAGTCCTCTTAGATCAGCAGATGATGCTATAGATGCCACACTTAAAACTGCATGAAATTAGTACCTCTCCAGTCTTTGCTCATTATTGCAAACATGTAGACTTTTGCTTGGTTGACAGAAATAATCAGTCCAAAACTTGTTTTCCTTTGCTGCGGTCAGATGGAGGAACAAATTTGATTTTCAGACGTTCATTTATCATATACCTCCATTTAATTGATGTGCTTTTTTTCCTCCATTAACAGGTGTAAACACTCAGCACATAGCTGAAGTTGCATGTAGCACATCCTTACTATATGCACAAAGCTGCAGACCTACTCCCACACGTTTTTACTTCAGTTGCAGGCTAGCCAAGACCTCATCAATTTGGTATACATTGACTCTTTCGGTTACCTACCACTGCAGAAATGAAGGTGGCTGCTCTGCCAGGTATCTTTCTCTCTTCACACTCCTGCCCAGGTGCAATTTTGAGACATTTATTGTGCATATCTCACACAGCTCTGATGTCTACCAGGATCATAAAACCCAACCTGTAGGCTCTGACACAACGATGCTTTGAGAGGGCAAAGGAGCCAGGTCGAACTCAACATGACAGACAGATCTTACTCAAATAACAGTCTGATGTTTGGCTGCAGGTTAGGAATCTGGCCCTTACCAGCAATTCTCTGTCAGATGCTGTGAACTTTGTGAGATGTTGCCCTGGGGCCAGACTGGTCCTAATACAGCTGCACCAGATCAGTGGTTTCCTCCTTGAGGGAGAAGCCTCAACATCCACTATGAACAGAGAGAAAATCCCAGGAATGCTCCTGAAGAAAGATTCAGGCAGTTGGTCAGCAATGGCCTAGGGGATTGCTTGGAGTGGAAGATGTTTGCTATTCTGCACTGATAGAAGTGGGACAGTCACCTCTAGTAGCAGCACAAACACTGTACCAGGTTTCAGATACACTTCCTATGGTCAGTACGACTATGACAAGGAGCCTCCTCATGTTGGAGGCTCTCTCTGCTGTATGGAGAGCTACAGCAAGCATTAAAGCAAAGGGTCAGTAGTTTCCAACGCAGAGTTCACCTGTGAGGTGCTGAACCAACTGCATTAGGAGTTTGTGATGGAAGATGAGTTCATATGAATAGCAATGCACCGTGACTCCTCTGCCTGCTCCACTGCTACTACTTAAAACATGTTTTTGAAAGTTAATATACTCTTATTTTTAAGAGGGTTATTTGGGTGGTATGCTAGACTTAAAGAAGAAAATCACATTTCTTGGATTCTTAGATCCCTGGAAGGAGAACAGTGAAGAGAAAGAACTTTGCTTTCTAATAAGTTTATTAGAAACTTTAAAAACATTAAAAATCAGTGGAAGAAGTACAAACAGATAAATCACATATAAATCAGTGCTACTGACTCCCATCATCCATAAGTGCACAGAACAGACCAGGAAAAGCAAGTTTCACTGGCTACCACGTTGTTCTTCAGAAGGAGCAGCACTTGAGACAGTTTTCTTTGGAAGGAGCTCAGAAAGGATATTTGGCATAACCCCTCCTTGAGCAATGGTCACACAGGAGAAGAGCTTGTTCAGCTCCTCATCATTTCTCACAGCCAGCTGGATGTGCCGGGGCAGGATCCTGGATTTCTTGTTTTCCCGTGCAGCGTTCCCTGCCAGCTCCAAGATCTCTGCTGTCAGGTACTCCAGCACTGCAGCCAGGTAGATGGCAGAGCCAGGACCAACCCTGTCAGCATAGCCACCTCTCTTAAGGAGCCTGTAGACACGACCCACAGGAAACTGCAGTCCAGCCAGGGCTGATTTAGTTTTCCTTGGTGTAGCTCCAGGTTTGCCAGCCACCACATTCTTCTTTCCACGTCCAGACATCTTGACTGGCACAAAAAGATAAAGGATTTGAGACCTTGGAAGGGCAAGAAGAGATTACAGCCAGGTGAGTTACATTTCCTACTCTTCCACATCAAGAAGATAGCATGGTCTTTTTGCAAGGGAATGGAGAGCTACCCACCACAGTTCATTAACAGCAGACCTAGGATTTTACTTCTACTGCCCTTTTATAGCCTGCCTTTTGGTGAAAGGCCTTTTCATAAAATAAGAGTGGTTTGAAAAGCTGTAAAGACTTATTGAAGCAGATATGAGGAGCTCCAGAAAAAAAAAAAAGTTTTTCTCTGGGACTTAGTTTGTATTGGAGATTGGGGCACAATGGATCATCTTATATAGACTTACATCATCTTAATCGTCTTATACGAGACCGTTCTTAAACACTACAACTGCTTTCTCATATTTAACTTGAGGCTAAGTCTGTCTCTTTATCCAAGAGGAATCTGTATTCCAAGTTCTCCCATTATTCAGATCTTCATTTTAAGTATGAAGAGTGAGAGATTCCTACTACCCCCAGCAGCTTACACCTAGATACTCCAAGAATTTTTATACAAGTTTCTAAATTAATTCCCTGAGGGACGTTCTCTAGCTGCCATGAGAATACTAAGGCTGCTTCGCACTAGTAAAAGGAAGAATCAGCTTGGACAGAATGCTGCTAACAAAAATAGACATTATAGCCAATTTAGAAGGAAGTCAAGAATAATGAATTCAGTCCAATTAGAATTGGAAAAATACTTATCTAAATATTGTTTAGAATCTGAGTAAATAAGATAGTTAACTTTCAGCACAGCTGTTTGTAATATAAAAGAACATCCATCACCAGATTAACATAGCTTTTGTTTATTTTTTATAGAAGTGTAAATATTTAAGAAAAATCAGAGTAAGACTTCAGAGCAAAGAACCAAACCAGATAATAATAATAATAAAAAACAACCCATAACAAAATCCAAGCAAACCAAGCCATAGGTCATTGCCTCTATTATCAGACCAGCCCCCCCTCCCCCCAGTTATTTTCTAATTATTCTCATTACAGATGTACTATAAATATAATTTATAAAATAACCCCACATTTTTCACCACATACTATAGATGAAAAAGATAAATTGTTACCTTCCAAAAAAAATAATAAAATCTTATTTTGGCCCAGTCTGTGCCTTGCTACAGCCCACACTCAAAGGCAAACAAGCCACATATCATCCATCCTAGGCAGCAGTGCCTTTTTATTAGCAACCTTTTCTCCTCATTAGTGGGTCACCTGGACAATTAATGAGCCATTCCCACCTGTGGCTCACCTTCCTCCTAACCCTTGATTTGAGGGAAAAGGAAGAAATACATTACAGACACCCTGAAGTGAATTCTCTGGGGGGAAGCAAGCCTGTCTCGAAGGGCCAAGCTACAGCTATATTTCAGTCTCTCCGAGACAGTGCCAGCTCTTAGCCACTCTGCCTGGAGTATTTCTGTCCGTACACCATGTGTAAAAACAATCTTCTCTTTCCTGCTGAGGCTTGATCTTCCAAAGCTCATAGAGGAAATGCGATTTATAAATGCCATGTATTTTTAGTTGGGTGAGAGAGGTGGAAAAAGCGTATTATGTGTGCCCTAGGCAGAAGGAGATTTTGGGTGAAGGGGACAGAGAGGCTGTTAGCTTTGCTCGTATTGTGTGAACAAAGCCCCATCAAGTGACAGGAGGGGGCTGCTCCTAAGACTTGGGGCTCTTCTTGCAACTCAAGGTTTGCTGTGGGAACAATCCTGATGCTCAGGGCCGTTGGTTAGTTCCTCTGAGTTAACCTGGGCAAGAATCTCACCTAATGCAAGTGAATGTTTTCATGCACCTTTTAAACAACGAGAGCACGTTCTGTTTATGCTCATGCTCTTTCTGTGTTTGCTTCCTGGTGTTCGGAACAGGTTGCAACCAGCAACCTGCAAGACGATGGTGAGTGGTGTGTTTCAGGCACAGAAGATGAATATTAAACTAACACATTCTCTGTAAAGCCCATGTTTTTAATAAAACAGTTGCACACTGAAAACTGGCACAGAGGTAGACGGAGTTGTTTCTCTGCATGACCAGAACAAACACAGTCCTGAGGCCAGTGTGCTGGTTGTGGTGGGGCAGTTTTCTGGGGACCCAGAGCTAGGCTCCCCATTCCTGGATGAGTTTGCAGGCCACCAGGCTAAGGCACAAAATGAGGGTGAGGCAGGAGCAGGCCTCTTCCCCCTTCTACTCTGCTGTGTGCTTTTCAGAAGAATCATAGAATCATTAAGGTTGGAAGAGACCTTCAAGATCACCTGGTCCAACCATTAACCTACTACCAATGTCACCCACTAAACCATGTCCCTAAGCCACTCAATTCTTTTAAGTGGCAGAGGTGCCTGTTTTTAGGGAATGCTGATCCTAAATGGGATGGTGGGGGCATGGACGATAATTATGGGCTAAAAAAAAGATAATATGTAGTTTAGATTTATTTATTTATTTAAACACAGCATCAAAAGAAAAATGAGGAGAGGAGCCAGTGAAGCAATAAGACAGGATGTGAAATACAGACAATAGACTCAATGCAGAATAAAGGAAAGTGTCACGAAGAAGAACTAAGGCAGAGGAGAGCTCCAAACCTCACTAAATGTATTTGCATGCTTATAGGGAAATGTTCCCTAGGGTTGAAAGTTTATTTATTTATTTATTTATCTTCTGTGATGGTGCTTAGTTTGGTTTACATGTTTACGAAATCATTATGGCTGAGGTTGGAAGGGACCTCTGGAGGCCATCTGGTGCTCAAGCGGGGACTCCTAAAGCAGGTTGCTCTAGGACCAACAGGTTTAGTGTAGCGTCAGGAAGCTGTCTGGTGAGGGTGAGGAGCTGAGGCTGTGCCCAGCTCAGCCTGCTGTCTGCTAGGCATACCATGCCCCAGGGCCACGCTGCTTCCCCTGCACAACTTTGGTGGCCAACAAGGACAAGCTAGCCAGGGCTGAGCAGGAGCAGTAGGGCTCTGTGGCCACATCACGAGGGTACCCATGAACTTATGTTAGAGCAGGGAACACAAGAACTCCAGTTCTGACCCACAGAAGATGCACCTTCTCTTTCTCCATCACATCCATGATTATGTTGATTTGAGGGGTATGAGGAGAGGGTGGGGCATCTCCGTATGCATTGTTTTACTGTAATGGAATTATTAAGGATTTTATTGCATTAAAGCCCCACTGAGAGGGGCACTGGGCATTGCAGTGCTGTCTGCTCTGACGGCAATGCAGTGCTGTCTGCTCTAATGCAAATCTCGAGGGACCCTGAGGAAATGGAGACCGCATAGCCTCATTCCACAGCAGGTCACCGGGACAGATAGGCGAGCCTGGGATTTGCAATGACCCACTGCAAACTGTGAAAACTGTGGGAACTGTGGGATGGCTTTAAATGCTCCAAGTGGAGACCACCAATTTGTGAGTCACGGCCCCTTTACAGTGGTGCAAAACAATCCCTGCTTGGGGAAGACTGTGATGCTGTACTTAGCTATGTGGGGCAGTTTGACACCAAGGTGAGGGATACTTTGTCGGTATCTCAAATCAAAGCTGAAAAGGCATGGCACTTTCTTAACCAGGAAAGCCTGCTATCAGTCCTGAGAAAAAATGAGAAGGCCCCATCAAGCCTATAATTTAAAGAGTCGTATCAGAGAGCAGCTCGGGTTGGAGAGGACCTTAAAGACCACGTAACTCCAACATCCCTGTCATTGGCAAGGATGCTACCCACTAGGTCAGGTTGCCCAGGGCCTCATCCAGCCTGGCCTTGAACACCTCCAGGGATGGGGCATAGACAGCTTCTCTGGGCAAAAAGGATCTGGGAAGCATTGCATATATTTTCACTGGGATTGACTAAAACGCGGCATTCCTTGGAATGCTGTGGTTTTGCCTGGAACATAGAAACTAAAAACAGGCTTTTCAAAAATAAACGTTGCTAGGCGTCCCAAGAGGAGCTAAGACGAGGGGTTCCTTGATTACTGACTGAGTAATTATTAACAAGGATGTGGTGCTTGATACTAAACCCTTTTCCTGTTACCACGCCGCAGCACTGGGCGGCAGCTGAGACTGAAACCTCGCGCGGAAGGGAATACGAGAAACCCTTCCAGCCCCGAAGAGGGGGAGCCATGCCACACGCTCAGCCTCCCTCCCAAGGCCGAAACCCTTCGCTATGTCTAACCCGGAGCCACCAGGCCGGGCCGGCAGGGCCTTATTAGGCGCTGAAGGAAGCGGCGGCCCTGGCCCGGCCCCGCTCCGCCCCGCTCCGCCTCCCCCAGGCCGCGCCGCGCACGCCGGGACCGGGCCCAGCCCAGCGCCGCCGCACCCGGGGCCCCGGACCCGGCACCGCCGGCAAGATGCAGGTGAGGGCCCGGGGGACCCGGGCAACAGGGCCGGGGTGCGGGGAAGCTGGGTGGGGGCCGCCCCGGTGCTCCCCGCGGGGCCGGGCTCGGGCTCCGCCGCACCCCGGAGCTCCCCGCTGGGGCGGGCGGGCCCGGCATGGCCCCCGTGCGGGGGGTGCGTTGCGGGTTGGGCTCCCGCCTGTCTCTCGTTCTATTTCTGCTTATTATTTCTTTCTTTCTTAATTTGAAGTACAGGGTTTATTTTGCTGCTGTAGTAAGCGGAGGGGCGGGTGGGCTGCTGGCTTTTTTTTTTTTTTTTTTTTTTTTTTTTTTTTCTTTCTCGTTATTTCTTTGATCCTTATTTAACTCCCAGTTCAGAAGTGCTGCGTCTAGAGGTGAGGTGCAGCCTTGGGCAGGTTTAGTGCGAGCTGTACCGAAAGGAGGTGCTGCGAGACAGCAGGCGGTGTGTGCTGTGCTCGGGGACTTGGCTCAGGTCAGGGAGGAGCCAAAATCAGAGCACGGGTGTTTACCACCGAGTTTTTCTGCTTAAAACAAGAAACTGCTGCGTAACTTGAGCTTTTCAGCAATACGTAGGAGCCTATTGGCATTCTTCTGTGGGGTTATGGGAGCTGTTCCCTTACAAAAACTTTTAAAATTCGGGAATAACCTAGGCTTAGATTTAGAACCGCTCCCTAGCAGCGGCCTTACCCAGCCGTGACCATGTCACCTCTCTCCAAGTGCTGCTGTAGTCACGCCGACAGACTCCGCCAAGGGGGCTCTGCCAGCGTGTGCACAGCTCGGTCCACAGGGCTGGCGCCCATCTGTTTCCTAACCCGTGCTTCCCAAGGCAGTGACCTGTTCTGCTGAGCACTGTGTCCAGCACGTGTCCCCTGTCACCCTGCTTCTGCCCCTCTCACCTTGTGAGAGCTGCAGTGGTGCTTGTAACACTTCAAATTCTTGTGACTTGCCAAGATGTGCTGTGAGTGGGGTGAAATAAAACCAAGTCACTTGTTTGTTTTTTTTCCTGGACCCTCTTGGGGCTACAAGGAAGCCTCAGCACCAGGAGGGTGCACGCTGAATTCCTGATGATATGCAGACCGTTACCGCTGTATCAATGCCGTGTGTCCCTTGAAAAACTTGCCTGTGTTAACTTGTGATGTGTCAAAGTTCTTCTTGAATGCATGTCATCCATTTCTTGATTCTATGTAGGACCCCGACAAAGACACAGAGTGGAATGACATCCTGCGCAAGAAAGGTATCCTTCCTCCAAAGGAAAACCTCGAAGAACAGGAGCGTGCAAAGGAAGAGGAGCAGCTTATGATCCTTCAGAAGTCTCTTGGTGAGTTTACGTGCCTGTGAAGCAATGTTCCCTTTTCTAAACCTGTAAGGGATACCAAAGCTAATTCTTGTGTAGTGTGGCCATCTGTTACCAATATCAGACAAATACGTTCCTGAATATGTGGCGTCTTCTGGGACAGAAAGACTTTGTTCTCAATGCCAGTGCCATGTTTTTATAAATGTAAATGTTTCCAAACTGAAATAAGAACACTCTTTGGGGAGTTTGTCATATGGAAGCATAAATAAAAGTATCTAATGAACATGATCGTTACCTGTTGCATGCTTCCTCTATTATTCAGGCATCCGTGCTGTATTGTATGTCTCTGCTGCAGTCACAGAACTTGAGAGCTAGCTCAGGTACTTCTATACACGTGTAGCCAGCCTTTGGCTCAGTCCTTTACATCACTGTCCTTCCATTTATATGTATAAAGTGCATAATAATTTCTACAAATCCAGTAACAACAATTTTGCAGGAAAAAAAAAACACATTTCCTGTAGTTAATATATCCTTAAAATAAATAAATATTGTTGGACTGAAAGGCTGAGTTTTGCCAGAATGAGACTTTTGCTGATTTGATATTGCTTCTGTTCTAGTGAAGACTTACGAGGACATGACTCTGGAAGAGCTAGAAGAAAATGAAGATGAATTTAATGAGGAAGATGAGAAAGCTATTGAAATGTACAGGTTAGAGCATTGTACAGAACTTGGTTGTAATCAAAACTGGAGCATGTGGTTGGTTTTTTGTTTTGTTTTATAGATAGACACACTATTAGGTGGTATCAAAGAGAGGAAGGATGTTCTTAGGCATGATGCTAGAAAAACTGCAATGTATTTCTGATCTCATGTGGACCTTCTGAGTGTCTTTAATAGGATAGTGGAGTCTAAATTCAATGCCCTTTATTTACAGATAATGTATGCCCACTGAGTGAATAGTGAAATGGGGACTGTGAGAGTTTTGATAATCACCTTCAAGTTTTCTCAGTTTTTGTAGGAATGACAATAAGTTGCTGCATAATTTTGATTGCCGTGTTGATTTGCCATCATCTTTTTCGTCTCATGATTTTTACCATCTGGTTTGGTAGCGTAGTATCTGCAGATGAAATGTCTGCTGAGGGCAGAGATGACAAATTCCATTCACGAAACATAGTTGTACTTCTTGTATGTTGATGGCTTTAACCTGTGATTCAAACGTAAGAACATCTATAGCCTACATTAACTTAGTTTTGTTGCTCTGGGATTTGAAGATGTTTGTAATTTGCCTCTGAAGTCTAGATTTACACTATAAATATTTTTCTGTCAAAAATGCATCTGTTTTTAAGATTTCTTTTCTTGTTGTTCAGACAGCAAAGGTTAGCAGAAATGAAAGCAGCTCAAATGAAGAACAAATTTGGGGAAGTTTTGGAGATTTCTGGAAAAGATTACGTTCAAGAGGTTACAAAAGCTGGAAAAGGTATATGGGTAGTCCTGCACCTCTACAAACAAGGGTAAGAATTTTTCTGTTAAATCTTTCATGGTCAATGGCTGAAAATACTCTAGACAAGTGTATAGGTAATGTAGAAATTAAGGAACTGATTCTGGAGTTGAAAGAAATGTTGAATTAATAATTTCTGTCCTGTTGGCTGAAGACAGACAAACTTTGCTCTTAAGGGCAAAGTTTTTTTTTTTTAAAGGATGTTACCAGGAATTGTCTCTTTTATATACACACACTGTACTGTGTGATTAGTCTGCCTACAGAAATAGAGGTCTTCCCATTTCCTCTGCTATGGAAATACTTATCTTTGAAAATTATTTTGGGTAAAGTGCAAAGTTTTTTTGCTCTTAGAAGAATCACTGTGTGGCTTTGACCTGTTTGCTAGATGCATAAAGACAAAGTGAACAAGGTTTTCATCCTGTCAGCATAATGGAATATCTTGTTTAAACAGGTCTTATAAGTAGATATAATTTTCTGGGAAGGTCTAGAAATACTTGATTTTGTTTGTCGTCTCTGATTGCCTCGTGGGTATTTGTTGTCATTAGCTTTCTCATTTCCAGGAGTTGCTTTGCTTTCTGTTTTACCTGTGCTCGTGCAATTTTCAAACACTGTATCTCGTAAACCAAACTCTTTGTATGAAAGGGGGAAAGTGGTACTGCTAATATTTTTTATTAAAAAAACAAACAGCCTCCAGTGATGCTGACTTCCTTTGAATGCTGGAGTACTGGACTACGAAAGTATTCAGAAGTTGTTTCTGGTACATTTGTCTCTCTGTTGAACTGTTATTTCTGACCTTCTTGTGAAGATTACTGTCCAGCATGTCTTTTAGTTTTTCTTATGCATGTCTCTTACTATTCTTTACAGAATTCCACTCTGTGCCTTAATAAATCAACATTTGAATGGGCTTGCAAGAAAGTTCAGAGATGTGAAATTCATCAAAGCTATCTCTACCACCTGCATACCCAACTACCCCGATAAGAATCTGCCTACAATATTTGTTTACCTCGAAGGAGACATCAAAGCTCAGTTCATTGGGCCTTTGGTGTTTGGTGGCATGAACTTAACAAGGGATGGTGAGTGTCTGCATCTTAAATATTCCAAAGGAAAAGTGAAAATAGTGAACAGTTTTGCTGGGAAAGAAAGAAGTGAAGTGGGAATTAAGAGAATGGAGATCACTCAAAGTCATGAGGGTTGGTTGTTTTTTTCCCCACCCTTTTGGCTTAACAATGTGATTGAAGCTATATTGTAAAAGCAGCAAGTGGTTGGGTAGGTCAAGATATAGGTATTGTTTTTATGTGTATGTAAGTATTCACACCTTGTGTCCTGTGAAGCAAATTTTCCTGAATATATTAAAAGGGCATGTCATACCCCCCACACTCTTTTTTTAACCTAAAAGACTGATCTTGCCCCCAGTTGTGTGTGTTCTCTCTCGGAGATGGCAGCATGTTAAGCTCCTGCCTCACCAGGGCCCTGCGGGGAGTGGCTGTTGCCTTGCCGGGAGGTCATGGTTTTCCTCCTTTCTGCTTCAGCCCTTCTGGTGGCAGATCAGGGTCATGCAGCCTTATCAGGGTGATGTGCTTCGGGAGGTTAGGGTAGCGGGGCTGTGCCACAGGCCTTGCAGAGCACCGTGGCTCTGCAGAAAAGCTGTTATTTGGAGAGGTTGGTAGGGAATGGTGTCGTAAAGCAGTGCTTGAAGACAGGCCAGCAGTGGAAAAGGCTCTTCTTGTTGGAAAGTAATGCAACTGTGATGCAGTTTGGTGGATTTTATTGGAGATAGAAGGATACTCATCAGCTTTCTGAGTAGGTGTATTGGTCCAGATGCCTTCAAGCTTTTTCAAGGTCGGACTTAAGGGCATCTATATCTGAAGTGAACCATGAATAAGGAGCATTTCAGGACCCTGCTGAGCAATGGCAGCTGCCTATATTGGCATAGAGTGCAGAGGGTTGTTGTTGTTGTTGTTTTTAATAAAACTCTGAAATTTATGGATTACCTTGAATGTGTGCTGTAGAAAACACTACTCTGTCTGAAATGTCAGAAGGAGAAAAGCTCACCAGTGAGATCGCTAATTTGAGAATAACTAACTCTGTATTTAGAGGTTGCCTAATTATGCACTGAAGGAAGCAATGGTAGCAGAACAGAGTCATCTTTCTCCCATTTCTAGCTCATAAATAATTGATTTTGAGGGATCCAAAGGTAGCTGAGCCAGCTTAATTCAGTCATTGCAAAAAGCTAGGTACTGAAATTCTACACTTTCTTTTATTTTATTCTTTTTCTTATTATCCCCTAAGTCTAGGTGACTTCCACTGGAGATTAAAGAAAGTGTGAGGCTGTATTCATTAGTCTGTAATGTCTGAAGGAAATTAGATTTAATGATGGGTTTTGCAGCACAACTAGGAGAGAGGTTTCAACTGTGTGTTGTATTGACTTTCTACCACTTCTGGAAAGCAATCCAGTTTGGGTCTATGTAGTAATAGGCCCACTACTGATGGTGGAGTTTCTTTTACTGTCTTGAAAGGAACGAATACTCAGTGCATGGAGTAGTGGGAAAGGGGTAGATTGCATCTATAGAGTACCTCCCTGAAAAATACCTAGAATTCAGATGTATAAATGGAATTGCTGCTTTTCTTTTGCCACTCAGGAAACAATCTATTCCCTACGTTTTCTGCCTGTGATGGACTTGCTGTATGATGCAAACAGCTGTAATGTATTGGCAGTAGATGTGCAAACCTGGCTTCTGTCCTTACGTGGGTAGAAAGGAGGTGGTATTCTTTCCCCAGGAGAGCTGCCTTACCTAAAGCTGCTGCTCTGTATCAATTCTCTCTTTGCTCCCCGTTGTAAAGGGAGCAGGGGGCACAGGGTGTGATGTGGGTGGGCTGCAGAGCAGTGCTCTGAGCCTGTACTTTGGCTCTGTGCCCTGGGCCGAGATCCATGCCAGCACTCTTGAGTCCTGAAGGGAGAGGTTGGCTGCTGTGGGTGTGGGAGATGGGGCAGGGGCTGGCACCGGGACCAGAGGGTGGTGGGGGACAGGGAGGAGTAGAACAGGGCCCTGGTTTTGGTGGGTTTGATGGTAGGGTGAGAAATCAGCTGGGAAAGCAGGGGTGGAAGAATTGTCAAGGCCTGAGGTTCTTTTCTCCTTTTGAGAGTAAACCAGAAAGGCAAAGAACTGTGTATTGAGGTAAGTAAGCATATGTGGAAAAATATGTGGAAAAAAAAACAGTTTGCTGCCCCATATTTATGGCACTCTCATTTTGCTCCATGCAGAACTGGAGTGGAAGATTTCGGAGTCAGGTGCCATCAAGACAGACCTTGAGGAGAACCCCAGGAAGCAGATCCAGGACCAGCTCATGTCCTCAATTAGGGCGTGTGCCCCAACCAGGGGAGAGAGTGACTCAGAGGATGACTAACTCCTGCATCAGCATCAAGAGTGATACAATAGACCTGCAGCCCGTGTTCCCGTCTAAAGCACTGGAGATGATCATCGAGTTCTTGCTGAACCCCAGAAGAGTGGTATTTCAAGACAGTCATTTATCTAGAAATTCAAAGGTGGTTGTTTTCTTGTGGAGGTGGGGAGGAATTTATTGCAATTTCACTTAAGATCCTGAAAGACATTTTATATTATGAAGCTTGAGTAAATATTACTCAAAAGGTTTAAAATACAGGCATCACTAGACACAAAAGTCTCTTGTTATTATTTTAATAAATTGATGACTTTTTAAAAATATGAAATATGAAGTGGCCTAAGGCCTAATAGTTTTGACATGATTGTGTGTATGAACAGCTGTTCTTAATATGACGAGTTATAGCAGAATGTTGTCAGAAGGGCCACTGTGAGCTGGGGGTGCAAGCATCTCCAGAGATGCTGGTGATGGCCATCATCTCCTGGGACCTGCCAAGTCCAGAACTCCCTTTCATGCCCAATTATTTGCATAGCAGCAATACTTCCTCTTTTGCAGGGAGCTGGATCTCCAACAGCACGCTACTAATCAGGAAAGAAAATTCAAGGCAGTGGCACTCCATTGTGAAGTTGTTGACTTCTTGCACAAAACCAGAAGTCTGATGTGTTACTACAGTAGTGGCATTGCCAAATAAGAGGGAAAGTGACGTTTGAAGATGTCTTCCTATATTAAAACAAAACCCTCCCATCTCCTTTCTAAGGAAGGCTCAATTTGTCTAAGCTTGGGCTACCAAGCTTGGAGCTTTTGCTGAGAAGCCTGTCCCATGGACACGTTATATCACTGGATTCTGTGGGTGGATGGTACAGAACGTAACACTGTTTAAGCAAAAGTTTGGTTTTTAAGTTTTGTGTTGTTTCACAATAACTTAAGCATGTTTCCTGCATTTTATCTCCCCAGTAAAATCTAATATTTAGCTTAAACAACAAACAGCTTCACCTGAAACTCAAGAAACAGTTACAAGACCCTGATGCAAAGCTTTATTTTTGAAATCTTGATGGGGATTTGGGTTTCGCTTCAGTCTTTTTGTCTTTCAAACAGGTAAAACATTAACACTGGAAGTGAGCAAAAGTGCAGTAGGATAAAAACCGATAAGTAGTGATTTACACATTGTACATACTGCTACACTTCCCTTGACACTGGAATATCCAAACTGCTATCAGACCTGGTGTTTTTTGGGTACTTATCTATGGCTTCTTACAGTCTAGGAAGAGGACAACTCCTGCCCAGAAAAGCCAAGAAGTGACCTCTATAGAGGATTAACCTACTTTATGTTAAACAGGTTCTAGCAGAAGTCAGCACATTTTGTTTATTCTTGCCCTCATTTAACTGTACTTTTCTTCACATCTTAGAATGACCTCTGAGCACATCAGCTGGGTTTCTTTTGGAGGAAGCCAACCCAGCTACCAAAGAGCATTTGATCCAAAAAGCTACATTAAAGCTAGTCTGAAATGAGACCTTCTGAAACGTGCATGGAGTGAATGTCACATCCTCAGCCTCTGTCTCTCCACATCTGCTGCTCTTAGCATTTCAGATGACTCAATGCGGTCATAGCTGTTGTACTCCTCTCACTTTGTTTTTGAAGTTTATCAAACTTTCTAGGAAGGAGGGTAAAATCTACAGTCTATTTTGTGTCATTGCTGCAACAACTTTAAATTAAAATCAGATTTAAAAAGTAACACTTAGATAAATTTCTGTTTCTGTCATTCCCTCTCTTGATCCTCTGCAAGGAGAGAGAGTGGCAATAAATTCTGTATGTGGGCTTTTCTAGTTTTCTAGGCTGTTAATTCATAGACAGAACTGGAGAAACCAGCACTGTGTTCTGTTCTGCGTCCAGTACTTGCTGACTGTCAGCAGCTCTGTGCCTACATTTTTCCATCTCTAAAATATAAATCCTTCATCTTGTTAGTGCCTTTGAGGTTCATCGATGGGAAGAGCCAGCTTCTTTAATAAGACTTGCCTAATCTCTTCTCCTCTTCCTTTTGCAAGCTGACGGAGTATGGAAGCCAAGCACATCTTCCATGAAGTCATTATTGTTGTCTCAGGCGTTTTTTAAATGGATTCCAAGAAGCAGCTGTCATCCTTGTATAGTTATAAAGCTTGCCTAGTATGGAGCTTCAGCTAGCTCCAGGAAGGACTTCACCTTAGGTAGCTGATGGGTGATACAGTAAGTAGTTCATAAGTCCTCCTCCCTGAAAGCAGAGACGGAGTTTGTTCGGCTGTCAAAGGCAGCCCTTAGTGGTCCTTTTACCAGATAAAGCTGTGGTCCTGCCCCCTCTGTGCCCAGTGTTTAATTTAAAATAAATAAATACAAGGGGAAACTGCGACTTTGGACTATTTCCTTTACAACCTTCTCTTCCAGCAGGGCCCTAAAAGAAAACCACAGATGCCTTTCCATATTATACAGGAGTGCAATGGGATGTGTGGGAGCTGGGTCCACCAAGAGGACTGAGCTCCTGAGGGGGATCGGGGCTGTGTGGAGACATCCCTCTGTCTCCAAGCTGCTTGGCCACAGGTAGAGTGTGCCTATGAACGCTGCTTATGGCACTCCTGCCCCACAATTAGAGGTACCCCAAGGTATTAGTTATATCTCACCTCTGCAAGGAGCAAACCAGGTCTGCCTCCTGGGTTACCCCTGAGATTGGGTAGGGGAAGGGGAGATCGCCTCTTCTGGCCTGCTCCCCACTGTCTGTCGGGGCTACAGCAGGGGCTGCCTGGTGTCATTCAGCAGCATTCAACGATTCAGGAGGAATGGGGACAAAGTTTGGCTTGTGCCATCTTTTATCCTGAGATGTGTTGATGTGCTGGGGCATGCCATTAGAAGATGCTATGCTGAACATTGCAAATGGAGCAGTAACTAGGAAACAAAAGAGGCTGAATGTTCTGCTGAGCTGCTGAGACCCACACAGAGCGTGATTTTGAATGGTCTCTGAGCTTTGTGGTATTTGACTAAGTGTGAAAATGGCTTCTTGTAATCTTACTCCTTTTCTTGCCAGTCATGTTTCTCTGCTCAAGGCCTTTTGTAGAAATTAAATCTCTGCTGGAAATGGATAATGAGCTCTGTTTAACCTTTCAGCACAACAGAAGCGATGGAAGCACCCAGTAAGGGCAATGAGCTTTAGCTTAAAAGGAAGCCAGTTGCTAAATCATGAACCAAACCAGCCAATTAATATAATATACATTGCACAATGAGGCAATATAGTGTGAGAAAACAACTGGGGAGCCTGAACTCTCATTTGCAAAGATTTGGAGCACTGTTGCTAAAAGCACTATCAATATTTTTGCAGCTTGTCAACAGTCATTGTCAGACTGATGAGCACTTCTCACCAGTGCGTTGAGGCTCTTTTTTATCAGCTATCATGGGAGAATCAGAGGCACTGATCCTGTAAACAGTGCTGAGGCTTGCAGAAGTCCCTGTTCTGTGTACTGCTGTGAGAGCATCCCTGACTCATCCCACACGGTGGGTGGAAAAAAAGTAACCACGGGCCACAGAGAGGCGCAGATGATTTGCCATTCATTAGTGCCCGGTCACTGGAGTTTTTGTGTTAAATGCGAGTGAACTTCTAGTAATAGAGAGTGTTTTCTTCACAGTGTGGGTCTGAAGTCTGCTGTTTTACCCAGGTGCAGCCACCTTAAGTTCACGTCAGGCTGCCCTCATCCAGGTAAGTCACCACTGATCCTACTCTACCCAGACCTGCTTATGCTGATAATTTGCACTCATCGAGCGCTGCCAAACCAAGCCCAGTGTTGTACAAGCAGGGCAAGGGGCAGCCAGCTTTCTGGGTACTTAATCCCACCGTGTTCAGGGTACTGCACTTCGGCAGAAGTGTCTTCAGGATTTGGATCTCAGGAGGTGAAATGAAGGAGTGTCCTGTGAATACCCAATGTTGTCATACCCCTGTTTTGCTCAGGTACCCCGTTTCCAGGGCTCAGCTCAGCCATGCCTGGCTTTGGGTCTGAGCCATCATCTCCAATCCCAAATATGCTCAGATTGATCTGTGGTTAGCCTTACTGCAGGGAGTAGTTTGCCTTAAATGAGTTGATTTGCAGTGAAAAAGCTAGGTGCGTGCTTCCAGCTCCTGGGTTGGGGTACAGAATAAAGACCCGATGTTAAGGACATAACTTAGCACAACATCTGAACGAATGTAAATACATCTTCATGGAGTTCATGAAGAAAGTAGCTCTGATCTATAGTGATTCCCATGAAACTAAAGCTGTATTATTTATTTATTTTTTTATTATTTTATTACTCCTATATTGCAAGGTCAAGATCACAATAGTTTATTCTCTGGAAATCCACGGAGGCTTTATATTTCACAGGCTGGGTAGCAATATGAAATGAGACTTAAAATGCAAGCCTCAGTAACTTACTTTGGACTAGCTCTTGTTTTGTGAAGGAGGTTAAAAAAAAAAAAAAGGCACCATTATATGAATCTTTTGCTGCATATTTATTGGGATTGGATCATGTCTAAAGAAACGTCGCTCTTGCTAAGATCAAAGGGGAGTGCTTTCCCTTCTCCATATGCCGGTCACATACTTCTAAATCGCTGCATTGATAAACCTAATCTATTCCCTGCCAATTGTTTGGAATGCCGTACGTATCCAGTTGAACTCATTTCTCATTACAGCCAGCTTTAAATCACTCTTCATTTCAATCTCATTTAGCTAATTCAGTCATCAAAGGATTGCGAGAGGCATAAAGTATTTTATTGATGCATTTAGCTCTTCGCAGAATTATAGAAAATATTGAACTCCTTAGGCCTATTTGCAGGTGGCGTTTGTGATGCAAGGAAAGGCTTCGTCCCCTCCCCTGGAAGATGATTCTGGGCTTCAGATAAGAACCATTAAAAAGAAAATCCAAGCAGTGAGAGAATCACTCCAGACTTGTGTGGGAGATTGATGAACACTCTGACTCGTTTCCATGTAATGTGTTCAATCTTTCATTTCCTGACACCATGCCATTTTTCAGGCCTTCACCAGATTAATTTTAATTTACAGAGCTGACTGAAGGAATTGAGGTCTGATCAGAAATGGCAGATATTAAATATCAAGTACATCTGAGGTCCCTCCCGTTTAACACTTGAAGTGTTAAGTGGGCAAGGAATTATATAACCTAAGGCAGAACAACCCTGTGTAACAGATGTTAATGGACAATTAATGAGATGAATGTAATTATTCATATTTGTAAGCCTCTGGATCGCTATATCTGATATAAAAAGTGTATTTCTTCCAGTATATTGAACAGCTTTAGCACAAAACCACTTACAAAGATGCAGCTCATGTATGCAGAAGTTAAAACACGTAATAGCAAGAGCAGGTCTTGATTTTCCAGACAGCTGTTGCCTGTCCCCAAAGTAACACTGACTCCTGCTATGGCACGTACCATCCTGATCCCACTTCCTTAAATACCCACAGGAATCCTTCCGTTAGCAGGAAAGGCAGGAGAACCAGCTGCTGAAATTTTTTACTTGCCTCATTGCAGTTTATCCATCCGCAAAATAGTACAGACCTTCTGGGGGTGCTGGGAAAGTTCATCAGTTATCTGCTCATATGCAGATGTTTGTTTTGTAAAGCTGGAAGTAGGGACGTCCTGGATCCTTCAAGCTGACAACCACTGTCTGTGACGTAGCACTCGAGCAATTAGAGGAGCAATTAGAGGCCTCGGGCACTTAGAGGAGCCATTGTGAGGACCCCCTCTGTGGCAGGAGAAGGCCAGCAATAGACACTGGTGAAGGCTGACCTCTGCCACAGCATGGGCTAGTTTCTTTAGCAAGAAAAGGGTAAAAAATTGGTGGGATGAATCAAAAGTCCTGGTTGGTAAACATCCCCAAACTTCTTCAAACCTCTAATTACTTCTAGCTAGCAAATCTAGTGGTGCTGGGGAGTGGGATGGAAACCAGACCCTGCAGGGTGAACCAAGTCCAGACCAAAGGGCTGGTCCTGGAAATGCTTGAAGAAAGAAGTTGCTTCTTGGCCTCTTTTTCCCCAAGGATGGAGAAGGAGGGGGAAGGCCCTTGAGGCAGTGGAATATGTGGAATCACAGAATCATTAAGGTTGGAAAAGCCCTCCAAGATCATCTGGTCCAACCATCCCCCTACCCCCAATGTCATCCACTAAGCCATGTCCCTAAGCACCATGTCCATCCTTTAACATGAAGGGTGGCAGACACGGGTAGGTAAAGGGGGCTGAGATGGGAGGCTTCAATTAGATTTTTTTCCATCTCTAGGGAAGAAGGGTAGAGATGAAACAAGATAAATGTTAAATTTAGGGGCTGGCATTATAAAGAAAATTCAGGGGTATTTGGTGCTGGGATGTACTAGTAGAAGCATTGTTCTTCTCAAAGGAAGAGCTTCACCTGTGTAGCTGGAGACCACACAGAGGATAACTGGGTGGAGGAGAGCGTTAAATCAGACCAAGGGGACAAGTCTAGGGCAGAACCATACAAGCTTTGACCCTGAGTTCAGTACATAAGAAGAAAAAAGTCAGATAAGCACAGATGTGCTGATCCATAGAGAAATGTTAGGAGGTAGACTGCAAGTAAGTGCCACTACTCATGAGAGCAGTAATCAGGCAGGTTTTCAATAGGTAGAATCAATCATTAAAAAAATCATACCTAATTCAAGCCAGGGAAAGGCACTGCTCTAATATTTACATACTAATAAGCTGTCTTTAGTTCCCTTCAAGCTCAGCAAAGGCTATAAAGTTGTTCAGGTGACAGGAGCTGCTTATATCCAGTTTTATGAGATGTATGAAGCACTGGTGGCATCATGTCACCCGGCATATGTTACAGATCCAGCCCAGCTGGTAGTGTGGGCCTTTCTCTCCACTAAGATGTCAAATGTTATTTTCCCTTAAATAGCACTATAGTGACATTTTCAAACTTAGCTACTGCCCTATTTATGTTTCATTTTAAAAGGTATCAGGGCAATTTTATGAACAGTTCAGTAGCAATGCCATTGTCGGCTTGGCCGTAGCTGTTGCACTTTGAAGCATGCTGATATAGAAAAGAGAGAGGAAAAAACATCGCTTTGTCTTTTTGCTGACAGGTCTCAAAACCTCTCCTGACGAGATAATGGTGATGAGGGGTCTCCACTGGTGACATGAAGAGCTTTGGTGGCATCTCTACAGAACACCCTATCCTCCTCCTCTCATGGTGGGAGGGTAACCAGCAAGCACACGGACATCTCACCAAGGGGAAATCCTTAACATCAAATCCCCACCAGCTGTAACTGCCAGCCCATGTTGCATGGGGCGTATGGGATTTCCTTAGGAACTCAGGCAAGGAATCTGGCCCTGCCATATCCCCCGGGTTGTGCCCCGTGCGCCTCTTTCTGAAATGCAGGTGGTGCCCTGGAGATCTAGGTGCTGAGTTAGACACACACCTTTCTCTTGCTTAGAAAGCAGGCAGAGGGAAGTTGAGAGTTTTGTGCAGACTCAGCTTGCCTGCACAGAGGGCCCCCCAAAAGGCCAAGAATTTTCCTCCACTTCAGAACAGACCCCTTGGAGCAGAGCGCCTCTGCTCAATGACACAAAGGTCATGCTCTCCCCATCAGTGCTGATGGATTGCACTCCTTTACCCCTTCAAACTGGGAAACCAGAGAGCATCATGGCTGCACCATGCAGTTGATGGAGATTCAATCCTGCTTGAGGCCAGGCAGCCGGTGGGGTTATGCAGGACAGGTCAACTCACCAACATCCAGGGAGTGCTTGGAGACACCTGCTCACCTCCCAGCTTCACTGAGTGACTTTTTGTTTGTTTGTTTGTTTTGTTTTATTTGTTTTATTTTTTGTCATGAATTGTACTTTTAAAGCACTTTGCAAGATAAAAAGGAAATTTTTCTAGCACATAAAAGAGTTCAGGTCTTGTTCTCAATGATGGAAGGCTGGAACAAACATCTTATTTAGAGAGACTTTTTCATTCAAGGGCTCAAACTCTGCTTCAGGCATCTTGGAGTTCTCAGGGAACGTGGGAGGGATGAGTAATTCCACAGTGTCGCCTCTCACAAGCGTGCCAGACACAAAGTGACTGCAATCGTGCACAAGATGGCAATGTTCTCCATGAGAAGGACCTCTCTTCCTTTGTTACAGTCTGTGTACTTTTAGACATAACACTGGTTTCGGTGAAATATCAATGGCAGTGCTTGAGATGCTCAGTTCTGCTGTATTTAGGATTGCAGTCTCTGTGAATGCTTACAGGGAGATGTGCACACCAGCTGAATGTTCAGGTATGTCCCACCAGTTTCTACCAGCTTTAGCTAATGACTGTCAGCTTGTTTTTCCTGACCTGGCTCTATTACTGCGCATGAACACGGCATCTATAGCATTAATTTCACAAGACAGTTTTTTCAGGAATCTGAAACCTGCAACCATCTGTCACCATGTTGGTCATACACACTTCTGATCCCCCCAACACCACAGCTTTGGGCACCTTGTCCACAAAAATGTCACATCTAAATCAGTCCTCAGCAAGAAGGGTCCAAAATTTACTTGGATCCATATCCAGTAAATGCTGAGGAATAGGCTTGGCCTGTGAAATGCTGAACTAGAGCAATCCCATCCCAGTGCTTGTGGTGAACATGTGGAAGTCTTCACAGGACTGAATTGCATCAATTCCTCATTTCAGTCCCTGTTGAAGGCAAGATCATTTCCATGCCTTTCTCTCAGATGGTCTACTTCTCTTTTGGAGAAAAGCCCACATAATTAGATGGCTTTTACTGGGAGGTTGAACATCAGGACCCTCTTGGCCAGGAGAGACCACCTTCGCCCATGATGAGTGAAGAAGCAGAGGCCTAGTATCTGTCAGTGGTGTTAAAAAAGACCTGGAAACTTAAAACCAAAAAGTTTCTATTAGATTGTGTAATGATTTGAAAGAAGGATATTGATATTCTTCATACACATTGATTATGCAAATGCAAGATTCCCTTCACAGACCTCTGCCTTTCTGATCAGCCACGGGAGAACTGCTGGCATGGCACTGCAGGCAGCAGGCTGGCAGCCTGGCAAAGGGCACAAGAGCCTCTTCCTGGTCCCTAGGGACATCCAGCCCCTTGGTAGCCAGTAGAGAAGAGCAGCAGTCAGCCTCCTCGCAGCTGAGCCAGGCCCCAGGATGCTGCCACGCAGATGCCACCGCTGTCTCTCACTGCCACAGCTCTCCCCCCTCGCTTAAGCCATATAGAGGCACTGGAGGCGGCTCTTCAGGAAAGTAGAGGGACTTATTTGATGTCTCCACTAGCAACAACTATTTTCTAGACACAATGAGGGCACACCCAGGCACAGCTCGGTGTGACATTTAATAACTGGGAGTTGCACTGTTTTCTCCTGCGGTACGATACCGAAGCTCTTAGCAGCTGTAAGCAGAGTGCAGTCCTGTTGTGGCAGAGCTCAGGGACTAGCAGGAGGTCTCACATCTCCCACCAACAGTGGTGTGCTCAACACTGAGTAATCAGTTCAGGAGCTTTTCAGCAGCTATCACTCACTGAGCAGACTAGGAGGGATCTTAGCCCTAACACGATACTTCTTCCCAGGCTCTCGTCCTAGCTCCCTGCTACAGGTGGTGAGCCAGCTCATCTTCATACGTTCACCTTCCTCTTTCTTCCTGAAGGCACATTTGTGCAGGACTGAATTGCTTTGCAATTTTATTTATGATGGAAGAATCAGAATACTTATTTATTTATTTATTTATTTATTTATTTATTTATTTATTGTGGCTAAAAGCAGGTATGATGAAGAGGAAAGCAGTATCAATCCAGACAGTTTCCAAATCACAGCTGGACTCTGGATGAACAGACTGAGAAATGGCCAAAGAGGACCTGCCTGGAACTACTGGAGCATGAAGCATCCAATGTACCCATTAGTGACGAAAGCAGCAGTGTGGACATCTCTCCTTTACAGTCAGGTTGGGTGTGTGGTCTCTGAAATCTCAGGATCTAACCCTGCCTTTTGCAAAGCTATAGCACTGTTTTGTGAGATTTGAAGATCCCGTGTCTTGGTGAGCTGGTTACTGCTTGGAAAGTGCATTGTTACTCAGAACAGAACAATAAATAAATAAATAAATTGCCGGGAATAAGTGAAGCTCCTTGCAATGGATCAGCCACTGGGCATTTTACCCTCTCCCTCAGACCCCTGCCCATTTGGGATGCTGCAGCTGAGAGAAAACAAAGCTGCGGTAGGCGCAATCCACAATTTACATTTTTCACACAGAGCTGAAGGGCTCCCCAGGGGTATGTGCCCCGTGTGGGTGGGCCAGGAGAGCCCTGGGTCCTGTGAGGTGTCCGTATGAGCTTACTGCCTGCACCCACAGATGATGCGCCCCGCTCGTCTCTGTCCCTGTAAGGTGAATAATTCTGCTATTAGAGCCTCCACAGAGCTTTTCAATCCTTAAATAACCTAGCCTCATAATCACTTTGGGAGGTAATTAAGCCGCCTGCTTATCAACAGTGGAACTGAAATGTGGAGTTGGGATCTAGATTTTGGATGAGATATCCTTTTCTTTCGCAGGTCAGGTCACGAGACATTAATCCAAATGGTCTGGACCATGATTTCTGCTTCTGGCATGGCTCAGCATCAATACTTGAGTTAGATGTTTAGGAAGCTCCAATTTCCCAGCCTTGTTCTCAGAACACCTTCCCTTAAGACAGAATCCCAGAGTATCTTGTTAGAAAAATGAAGAGGATAGGGTGTTTTTAAAAATCTAAACTGTACCTAGTTCATGATAATTTGGAGAACATCACATAGATGTTTCTGCATCTCAGTGCAGTACAAGTGCCTCTCTGTATCAGGTTTTAGCCTAATCTGTGATGGACTGAACTTTTTTTTTCTTTTCCTCTTTTTACCATGGCAACCTCACTATGGTGATTTCAGGGCTAGGAAGCTTTATATTTGTCTTGACCAGCATGAAGAAGTCTGAGGCTCATTAAGTGAGGAAGGTGGATGGATAGCATATGGAGCACACCGCACATGAGACAGCGCTTCTCTTCCCAGGGCAACTGGGTCACTCGTATTATCTCCTCTAGCTGCAAGTCGCCTTTCGGAAACACCGAGTTGCTAACTGTTCTCTCCGTCCCAAGGGAAGAAAATCCCAGGCAGATGGCTTCAGAGAAACCTTGCATCTTTAAGATAAGATATCCTCCTGGAACAATAATTAATGCTGGTGGGATTGTATTTATTTATTTATTTATTTACTTTTGAGGAGCTTGGAAGGAATTCGGTATCGCCAGAGGGCATTAACACAGAGCCTAGCAGAGGACAGAGAAAGATAAAGAGGGGGAAAAAATAGCCATCAAAAAAAGAGTGATCCTATTAAAATGACATTGAGGAATTCTATTAGTGCTCTTTGCCCCCGTGCCTGCCTGCCTTCGAAGATTCGAGGCGAAACACAAGTGCTTGTCAGTCAGACAAAGCCAGCGAGTGATCTCTGCTAAAAGGTGACATTCACACACAGCTGAGGGGCACGCGGTGGAAACCCTGCACCCGGCTGTGGGTGCCTCACCCTGCCAGGGGCTCAGCGGCTCTGCCTGCCTGCTCAGTGGGGCTGAGCATGGGGCAAGGGGGGCCTTCGTCCTCACTGCACCCCAGCTGAAATGCCTTGCTACGCTGCTAGCTATGGGTCCCTGCTGGAACCCCATCCATATTTAAATACCATTGTTTGAGACTGGGACCCGCTGGCCCTTATTGTCATAGAATCATAGAACCATAGAATATCCCAGGTTGGAAGGGACCCACAGGGATCATCGAGTCCAACTCCTGGCACCACACAGGTCTACCAAAAATTCAGACCTTATGACTAAGAGCACAGTCCAAACACTTCTTAAACTCCGACAGGCTTGGTGCTGTGAGTACGTCCCTGGGGAGCCTGTTCCAGTGTGTGACCACCCTCTCAGTGATATCCAGGCAGTGATATCTTCTGATATCCAGCCTGAACCTCCCCCATTGCAGCCCGACACCATTCCCTCACATCCTGTCACTGGTGACTAAGGAGAATAGATCAGCGCCTGCCCCTCCACTCCCCCTCGTGAGGAAGCTGTAGGCCGCGATGAGGTCTCCCCTCAGCCTCCTCTTCTCCAGGCTGAACAGGCCCAGTGACCTCAGCTGCTCCTCATGTGCCTTCCCCTCTAGGCCCTTCACCATCTTCGTCACCCTCCTCTGGGCACTCTCCAACAGTTTTTACATCCTTTTTGTACGGTGGTGCCCAGAACTGCACACAGTGCTCGAGGTGAGGCCACACCAGCACAGAGTAGAGCGGGACAATCCCTTTCCTCGACCGACAAGCAATGCCATGCTTGATGCACCCCAGGATATGGTTGGCCCTCCTGGCTGCCAGGGCACACTGCTGGCTCATGTTCAGCTTGTTATCAACCACAGCCCCCAGTTCCCACTCTGTTGGGCTGCTCTCCAGCGTCTCATCACCCAGTCTGTACGTATAGCCAGGGTGGTTGGTACTGACTCGTATGGTTGGAGCCTTGGAAGCACACAAGAATAGAAAAAATACAAGCTAGCTCCTACTCTAGTCTTTCTAGAAAACAAAAACAAAACAAATCAAAGAACTACAACAACAAAAACTGCTCCCTTCTGCATGCTATTTAATTTGATACTTGATACTGTGTGCTGTATCCCAAAATAAGGGTGATTTTGGGAGCCACGAAAACTGAGACTGAAGATTGCTATCCAAGATCATTAGGAAGAGGCAAGCCCTTGCTCCCCAGTCCCAGCTAAGCTTTCTTATTTTCACTTCCTGAATGTGTTCTGCCAGTATGTTTCAGCAAATATCTATTTATGCAGGACATAGTGCACCGTGCACAGGATTAAGAACGTATTCTTAAACATGTCCAAAATAAGTTTTGAATTCTATTAATTTCACTCTCTCCCGGCATTTTTTTTTATATATATATTTTTTTTAAGTAAGAAAACCTATTTGGATCATGATCAAAGGCATAGTTTGTTGCTCTTTGTAGAAGAGCAGATTCTCTTTCACCTTTGGAAATCACTAAGCATAGCACAGAAACGCGCACACCATCTTGAACAAATACCTGTCTGCGCTGCTCAGCACTGACCACATCTCAGCTGGAGCACGTCGTGTAGTGCTGGGTGCTGAGCCCCTGGGGAGATATGGACCAGCTGGAGTGAATCCAGAAGGGAGCTGCAGGAAGGATCAGAGGGCTAGAAATCGCGACCCACTGGGAAGAGTGACTGCGTCGGGGATGCTTTGCTTAAAGGAAAGAAGATTAAGGGAGGGGGAAGGGAGGATGATAATATTCCTCAAATATGCAAAAGACTGCTGCTGAGAGAGCAGGAAAAATTTGTTCTCCCTGGTGGAAAGCAAGAGAAATAATGGGTTCAAATTGCAGCAAGGATGACTTAAGTTAGGCATTACGAAAAAGCTTTCTAAGCGGAAGAAAAGTGAAACACTGGGTAGGATTGTCTGATGAAACACAGACGCCGCTGGAGGTCTTTACAACCAAGTTAAGCAATTTGTCCTCTTGGGCAAGGGAAAGGAGCAGATGACCTTGGGACGACTATCCTAGCCTTAATGTTAAAGGGACTACCATGGCATTTTAGAGGAAAATAGTTCACCTGGAAAAAACCTCAGCTACTGTCAAAGAGGAAAGTTGGGAAAAGGAAATAAAGTTTTTGTTAATGCTTTCCTACCTCTTATAACCTTTTGTAATCATCTGGTCAAGCATCCTAAGTTTTATGAGGTATGCCAGCAGCAAAACGCAAAAATAACTCAATGTAAAGGGGACATGTTTATAGGTTTCCATACTGGGCTGCACTTGGCAGCTCTGAACCTCTGACTTACCCAGGGGAACTTGGAGCAGCATCACTCTCTGGAAAGCTCATCTCTTTCCAGATCATTCAAGTGAGGAAGGCAGATTTCCCTCCTGTCTTCTTCAGGGGGCCTTCTGCTGCCAAAGGTGGATGGAGAGCAGTGTCGGGGCAATCCAGGAGGAGGAATGACACCTGCTCTGAGCGATGGCCGAGCACTGAGCTGCTGCGTCAGAAGGTGGAAATGGGAAGAGGATAAGCAGGCGATTGCCAAGTTGGCCATCACACCCAAGGACACACTGGCAAGCACTATCCACTCTGCCCTCTCCAGCAGTCTCAGTGCAGCCCCAGAAATATGCTGCCAAACAGGATGACACTAGCAGAGAGACAATGTACACATTCCATAGGAGTTGATAAAATAACAGCTCAGTACGAACTGAAACAAACAAACAAACAAAAAAAAACCCACCTTATATATTGGGCAGGTGGATGGCCAGGATGGAAGATAAAGAGTTAGACCCCTGCGTGGTTTTGTTTTAAGCCCAAGCAGCCTGTGCCCGTGTGCAGGGAGTCCTCTCTCAAGCCTCATGCCTGTTAGAGATCAATTGCTTGCTGATCGTGCTGCAGGAGAACGGGAGCAAATAGAGATGATCCCTCATTAATGCAGAAGCTTACGTGAGACCAGCTCCGAGGAATATTTTCAGTAGTGCCTGAATACTCTCTGGTCCAAGTTTCCTTAAACCAGAACACCATTTTATTAACCTATCTGACAGAAGAAAATCAACAAGAAGTTTGTCTCGCTGTCTCTCCACCTTCTAGGTATTTTTAAATATGTGAGTTTGTTTGATGAAGTCTTTCCAGCTTGGAGCTGTGTTGAAGCACATCTGGGGACACGTCACCTGCTGAGACTTCGGAGGGCCAATGGTTACTGTTAATTACCTCGCAGCTAGGCAGGAGCCAAAACACTACCCTTTGGCCTGGCTCAGCCAGAGTGAGCACAGCACAGCTGTAAACAGCTGTAAACAGCCGTCAGCAAAGTAGAAAACTGCTCCTACCTTTTGCTTTTGTTTTGTGGGAAAAAAAAAAAAAGTAGGAAAGGAGAGGAAAGGGAAAATCATCTCACAAGAAGCCACGCATGGATTATTTCTCTTCCTCTTCCGAAGCCCAAGACATCCATCTTCTTTTTCACAAGATGTGAGCTGCATGCTGAGATGCCTTGTGATTACTTTCCTTGTCCCAGGAAAAATGACCGAGGGTGAAAGAATTCAGGGACTGGTGGGACGACCTGATTGGCAGCACTATTACGTACGTGCTGCGCTCCTTTATTTCTGCTGGAAACTTGGTGTAATTACAGCTCCTGTCTGTGGCCTGTGCTATGCTGGAGGTCAGCTGAGGTGATCAGGATGCTCCCTCTGGCCGTAAAAATCTATTAACCTCACTCTGCACCATGCACGGCTCAGACGCACAGAAATTCAATACCCATCCACCATCTGAAAGCTCTCTTGTCAAGGAGGAAGGAACTGAAGTGCTGGGGTGAGCGGGGCTTCTCCAGTTTTTCTGTTGAAATTTGCTGGAGAGAAGCTCCCTGGCAAAGGGTTCAGCTTGGAGATGTGGCTGGGTTTTGAGGCTCTAGGTCAGGTGTGGCTGAGCCGGGACCTTCAGCTGATCAGCAAGGGATGGACAAGAGCGAGAAGCAGGCTGCAGGCATTCCCATGTTCGCTGATGGTGCTGCTCCCCTTCTTTAAAGGGGATGGAAGAGAGAAACCTGGTAGAGATTTGCTACCCTTTCTTATAGAAGGAGAGCTCTTGGGCACAGGAAAGTAGGCTGCCCCAGAAACAGGCCAGAAAACCACCATGCTCTTGAGACCAGCTTTTTTTTTTTTTTTTTCTTTTTTTTTTTTTTTTTTTTAATTTTTGCACATATAGGGCATAAGGATTTTATTTATTTATTTATTTATTTATGGGATGAGGATCCTGTTATTTATCAGCTTTCTTAGGGAGCACTTTCTGGAGAAAGTGGCTACTGAATGTTTCTAGTTAATTTGGTAATCTGCTTTAACAAGCAAGAAATTTGTCTACCTTAAGGTAGGCATCTTAAGAGAAAAATGAGCTGCCCAGACTTTGTAATTGGTAGAAAGAAATGGAAGAGATGGCTGAGGGTGATCGGACACCTTCGAAACGGTGCCCATTTCCCTGCATCATCTATATGATGAGCCTCAGGGGACCAATTCAGGTTTCAACATCTGACTCACAGGAACCCAAAGTTAGGGTCCCAGCAGCTACCGGAGTGAAACTGCAATGCTTCTCAGAGATTATCTAAATGTCATTAGAGAGAGAAATTTAAAAAAGCTACCTAATAATCAATCATTAGTTAATTAGCTCCAAGCTATGAAGTCAGGCGGTTCCAACCGGGGGCCAAATCCAGCCCGTGGGCTGATTCCATCTGGCACAGCTCTGCTGCTGCCGCCGCCGCTCCATGGTGGGACAGGAGGCGATGGGGAGCAGCTGTTCGCACCCTGGGTGAGGTCCAGCAGTTCCTAATGCCTCCTACCGTGCTAGCACACAGCCAAACCCTCAGCCTGGGGATGTGCTGCCTCCACACGGCTCACGAGAGGAGCCTCAAAGCGGGCATCTGGGCTCCAGGCACACAAAACAAAGCTTGGACCACCCCGTGAATTAAGTCATTCTTCTTGGCCGGAGAGAGACTTAGGAAAGTAAACATCTTGAAGCTCGTATTGCACAGCCCTGCTTTCGAAAGCCCAAATTAAGTGCTTGGATGCACAGCCTGTGTTGAGGGGTAGCGTCTGCGCAGTTGGGGTTCGTGTGATTCCCTTTGGAGGATTTTTCACAAAGAAAACAGGACCTTGTGTTTTCTGACATTTGCTTCAACTAAAAGGTGCTGTGAGGAGTTTTACAGAATACCAATTAGGCTCACAGGTTAGTGAGAAAGAGCTATGTACTTCTTCTTGGCCGAGGTCACCGCACAGCTGAAAAAAATCAGAGCTATTCACAAGCAGCCTATCCTGGAGCTGCAAAGTCTGATTTCTCCCCCTGAGCCAGACGAGGGTTGTTAGCAGAAGTAACGTCTTCCCTTCCACCAGCTGATCCAGTCAGAAAAGAGTAGCCCAGCTTTTGGGCTGTGAGCAAAGTCTGAAACAGAGCCTGGCAAGCTGAAGAAGGGCTTCTGCTCCCGAGGGTTTATCTGGGCTCTTCATTCAGCTACACCAGCCAGTCTAGGAAGAAATAGCACCTCACTATAAATCACAGCTCACTTGTATCTCTGACAATCACAGCTACTGCAGTGTTGCTCTTAATTCCTGTCACTATTCAACAATGGCGTGGCTCAGGTCCCTCAGAATATCCTGGTGAAGTTCGGTGCTATATTGTTTGTAAATAGCTTTGTCCATTTAATTTTTATGAGTGCTGCCAGTTAATGCTGAGGCTGCTGATGCCATGGGACAAATTGTGCTCTCAGGTCACCAGCAAAGCTCAGCTGTCCTGTGCTGGACTCACTGAGAGCCAAACACCATCGCTTTGGGCTAAAAGAGGAACAGACCACCCCTAATATTCCTGGTACTGCCTGTATACAGCTTTTCCATTGCCTAACTGCTCCAAAGGCCACCCCTTTCTGGTCAAATGCAAGGTTAATCCTCTGCAGCAGGAGGCTCTGCTTCTCGTAGCATCAGGGAGGGAAGAGAGGAGATGAGTGATGGGCTCCTCTCCTTCCCCTTAAAGCACAGTTGGAGTTCATCCACGAACAGCCCTGGAGGTATGTCCTCCCAGTGCCTTGTGTCCGCTTTACGAGTGAGCCAGAGAAAACATGCACAGAGAGGAGCAGTGTTATAGCACAGTGCTGTAGAGCATGAAAAACCTATTTTTCATACGGCAGTAATATGTGATGTTTAACAAAAAATATATATAATAAAGTGAAGGTAAATTGAAACTATTTACTCTCAATTTGTATTCATATTACCTCTAACTCAGCAGACAGGCTTACTTTCTCTCTCTTTGTGGTATGAAACAAAGAGAACACCTCTAACTGTGATACACAGCCATACACAACAAAAAATCAGCCACCTACACAGCTTTAATCAGAACATCTTTCACTGCTCGTAAGAGGAATTAATCCAAGTAACAGCTTTCAAACTGACCACGCTAGCATTTCTGGAATAAAGTCTCCATCATTTCTCTGCATTTTGTCTCCATCTGTTAGGCTAACCTTCCTCTGATTTGTCTCTTCTAAATGCTAGCTAACCAGGTCAGATGTGGCCACAACGTGGCCAGGAAGGCCTTGTAGCCATACAGGTCTTTCCTCACCACCTGACTTGGCACACATACACCAGGCAACACTAGCGTGGCAGCTGAGCCTGCTGCCCCTGAACAGTTCCGCAGTTCATCTGCCCTTTGAGTAGGAGAACAGTGAAAAATATCACTCTTCTTGGCAGATGTAGGACTGTCACCACTGATCTAAGTTCTGGTCCTTTAACTCCACACTAGCGTGCATCATCTCTTTAGTATTTCTATTATGTGGTAGCTCTGCTTTGTAAGATTGTAGGCAATGCCTGTGGTGCAAATAAAAATTGCATTAGGTACCCATGACTGATGCCCCAAATAAGTGTTTCACTGGGTACAGTTTCTATATAAATATACGATTCCTGTCCTGAAAATCTTACCTTCAGTTCACACAAGCTGAGGGACAGGGTAGCTGTTGTCTTTTCTAAATTGTAGTCCGCTTGGTGTTAGACTAAGTAAATTGCTTGAAGAAATAGATGCTCTACTCAGGTTGATATGAGGCATAGTGTATACGTGTAAGATATAGTATCAAACTTCCAATTGAACTCTTCATTAAAAGAATAGCTTTCAGTGCTAGGAAGACTTCATCATAAATTAATGAGAGTGTTGTCTCCAAACAATATTTGGAAAGTGCATCCAGACACGCGCACATGCATGCACACTCTGCCTGACTCATGCCCTGCTCTTACTTAAGTACTCAGGGCACAACATGCAAAGTGGAATCCTTATTTCTTTAAATAACTCCTTCTTTCAATGAACTTACTCATGCTCTTTGAACTTCAAGGTAGAAAAATCAAAGGCAGTCACCGTGTCTCTTAGGAGTTCTTGACCTACTTTGTACCGATCAGTTCTCATCTCTTACAGAAATGTGGAAACTGTGTCAGAAGGATTTACACAATAAGCTGTCAAGAATGTTTCTTCTTTTAACTTTATACATTTCAAGTAAAGGAACCCGAAAAAAAAAAGGAATATGCACAAACTTTAGAAAGAATTGTAGGAAAAATGTCTATGCCAACAGATAATGTAGAAGATACCTCTGCAGACTCAAGGGGCTACTTGAATGAATTGTCAAGTATAATTCAGAAAAGTGCCTCTAAACTCTGTCATATTGGCAGTAAAATAAGAACTATTGCAGAGTGATTTTGTTGGCAGAGAAAAGGGTGATTTGAATACCTGAGCAGGAGGAAGGGGAGGAAAATATTTTCCCTTTTGAGGAAAAATCCACTAATCAGTCATCGCTCCATGGCAAAAAACAAAGGCTCACACTAAGAAGTAGTGTCAGAGTACAAACATAGGATTCCATATTCAAAAATTTTAGCAAATAATCAGAGGTCGAGTTAGATATTGGTTAGATCCACCCTCAACTTTGCAACTTCCCATTAAATCAGCAATTGAGGTCACTGCTATGCAGAGATCAGGACACATCAGGTTTCCTTGTGAGGTAGCCTTTGAATTGTCCCCAGACAAAAAAAGAGTCACTTTTACAGGTCTGTTTTGCAGTTTTACAGTTCTGTTCCCCCTTCTCATCCTCCTCCAAAGGAGTTCCTTTGCAGTGGGGATTTCTCCCTCCAGGCAGGCTCTGAGGACCGTATCTAGGAATGCAATAAGATGCGAAACAACTGTCTTACAGTTCGGGCATGGTGAATAAGCAACCTTCTGAAGAAGCGGCACCTTGGAAGAGTAAGAATGGGTTTTGCTCAGTGTCACCAGGGGGCTTGCTCGGTGTCGTTAGGGGTAAGCCTCATGTGCTGTCACTATCGGTCACATCAGGTCACAGCTGTAAGGCTTGCACCGTTTTGTGTTAAGACATATGATAAACAACATGCTATGCATTTTGTTGCTTGGAAGTGCCCCTGTTTCTGATAGTAAACATGGGCAGCAATGTAAGTGTTTGAATACCACTATCAAAACACTGCCAGTTATTTTTAATACAAAGAATGTCAGTTTTGATACATCTGTTAGGAGGTTCAGTATCTTTTCATGTCAGTGTCTCTGCGGCCATGGCCACATGTGTGTGTATGCATGTATGCACATGTGTGGGTGCATTTTTCACAAGCCTTTGCCGTGGAAACTGGACACCCACATCTCGATCCAGGAGCACTGTGACCAGGGGGGGATAATGGGGCAAGGTACAGCAGTTCATGTGGAAGGGTGATCCAGTCATGCCATCCACCCAGCAGAAAGCTGCTTCCTCCATGTCCCTTGTGGCCTCTCCGGCCACACGAAGTGAAGCAGCTACTCAGACAGAGCTGCCAAGGGCATTTGTGGCCACCCAGGTCTCAGGCTGCAAAATGTCCTTGAGTTTTCTGTCAGTGTCTGATGACAACAGTGAGTACACCTATGGGAGGTGTGCCCAGGTAGAGCTGCTCAGCCTGGTGGCAGAGCTTTGTGAGGAGGTGGGCCAACCTCACCTTCCCTTGCTTACCACACCTTCCCAGGTGTGCTTTCACAACAGGAATGAGGCTCTGGAGCTCGATGGATGGGCAAACGATGATGTGGATGAAGGTCCATCCAGGTTGGAGGGGTCGCCTAAGACAAGTCAGCCTACGCCCTGTATCACAACCACCTCTGTCATGAAAAAAAAAAGAAGAAAAAATAGGTGACTGCCTTCTGAGGGAAACAGAGGGCCCGATATGCCAAGCAGTCACAATCCATAACCTGCTGCATCCCTGAGGTCTGAGTAAGAGGCCTTACTGGAAAACTCACTAGCCAGGTACAGCCTTCTGATTATTACCCATTATTGTTTTCTCATGTCAGCAGTGATGAAATAACAAAGTTCAGGGGCAACCATAAAGGACTTCAGGGCCTTGGGGCAATTGGTTAAAGGATCAGGTAATGTTTTCCTCTATCCTCCCCTTCTAGCAGGGAACAATATTGAAAGGAACAGGCAGAACCTGTTGACAAATACATGGCTCAGAGGCTGGTGTCACTGCTAGGGCTTTAAACTAGATTTGAAGGGGGAAAGAGATAAAACCAGGCCCACCAATGATAAGCTACAGGACAGCACACCAAAAAATGAGGGACTACATGCTAGTGAGATCCTTCAGTCTTCTCCACGAGGTGCTGGGCACATTGAAACACATTTGAAATGTTTCTACACCAGTGCACACAGCATGAGGAACAAGCAAGAGGAGCTAGAATCCTTGGCTCAGTTCCAGAGCTTCAACAACATTGGCATAAGTGAAACCTAGTGGGAAGAGTCCTGTGACTGGTGTGTTACAATGAATGGCTATAGGGTCTTCAGACGGGGCAAGCAGGGCAGGTGAGGTGGGGGTGGTGGTGCGGTATGTAATGGAGGGGCTGGGCTGTATGGAGCTCGCAGTTGGCGATGACACAGTTGAGAGCCTGTGGGTGAAAATTAAGGGACAAACAGAGTGGATGTTGTTGTGGGAGTCTACTACAGACCACCCAGCCAGGGTGATGACACCCTGGAGTTAAACTTTAAGGAACTAAGATATACCTCTAGATCAGCCACCCTTGTGACTTCAACTTGCCAGATGTTAACTAATAATACCATACAGCTGATACAAACAGGTCTAGGAGATTCCTAAAACATTTTGCCGATAACTTCTTGGTACAGGTACTAAGGGAGCCTTCCTAGATTTTTTGCTTGTAAGCAGAGGTTCTTATGAGTGAAGTGGCGACTGGTGGCCATCTTGGCCATAGTGACCATGAAGTAGTCGAGTTTAAAATCTTTGGTAATAGGAGGAAAAGCGCCACCAGAACTTCAGCCTTGGATATGGGGAGAGCAACCTTTAGGGAATTGGTTAGTAAGGCTTAGAGCTTAGGCAGAAAAAGAAAGTATATGGCCATTGGAAGCGAGGTTGGGTTACATGGGAGGACTACAGAGATGCTGTTTGCCAAAGTAAGGAGAAAACTCATACGGCTAAAGCTCAATTAAAGTTTAAGCTGGCCAGTACTGTGGGGGACAATAAAAAGGGCTTTTTAAAATAAGTTAACAGCCAAAAGAGGACCAGAGATAACATTAGTCTGTTACTTTGATGAGGATGATCACCTCACAAGTAGGGAGTTCTGGTGGTCCCAGAGCCCTGAGTTGAAGGACTGTGATGTCACGAATGATAAATTCCCAGCCAACCCTGAACTTCTGCAGGATTTGCTGCTCCAGCTGGATGCATACAAATCTAGGGGGCCCAATGGGATTCATCCCAGGGTACTCAGAGAGCTGGCTGATGTTATTGTGAGACATCTCTCAATTATTTTTCAATGGTCTTGGGAATCTGGAGAGGTCCTGGTCGATGGGAAGCTGGCAAATGTTGTTCCAATTTTCAAGAAGGGCAAGAAAGAAGACCCTGGTAATTACAGGCCTGTCAGTCTCACTTCAGTGCCTAGCAAAATTATGGAGAAGATTATTTTGGGAGTTACTGAAAAGCACCTGAAAGACAATGCAGCCATTGGTCACAGCCAACACAAGTTCACAAGGGGAAAGTCCTCTTTAGCAAACTTAATTTCCTTTTATGACAAGGTTACCCATCTAGTTCACCAAGGGAAGCCAGCTGATGTAATCTTTCTGGATTTCAGCAAAGCTTTTGATATTGTTTCTCACAGTATCCTAGTGGACAAAATGTTCAGCGTACAGTTAGACAAAAAGGTAACACAATGAAAAATTGGCTGATGAGTCAGGCTCAAAGGGCTATAGTAAATGGGGCTACATAAGGCTGGCAGACAGTCACTAGTGGGGTTCCCCAGGGTTCCATTCTAGGGCCAGTCCTCTTGAAGGTTTTTGTAAACTTAATTCCTGACTTGAATGGAAGATTTGAAGGTATACTTGGTAAGTTTGTGGACAACACTAAACTGGTAAAAGCTGTTAACTCCTTCAAAGGTAAAGAGGCCTTGCAGAGAGCTTTTGACAAGTTAGAGAGCTGGACAATCACCAACAATATGAAGTTTAACAAGAGTGAGTGCCGGTTTCTGCACCTGGCCCAAGGCAACCCTGGTTATACATACAGACTGAGGGAAGAGAGGCTGGAGAGCTGCTCAGTGGAAAGGGATATGGGGATTCTGGTAGGTGGCAAGTTGAATATGAGCCATCACTGTGCCCTGGCAGCCAAAAGGGCCAGCTGTACCCTGGGTGCATTAAGCACAACACTGCTAGCTGGTAGAGGGAAGGGATTGTCCTGCTCTTCTCTGTGCTATGCGGCCTCACTTCAAGTACCATGTACAGTTTTGGGTGCTGTAATACAATGAGGACATAAAACTATTAGAGAGTGTCCAAAGAAGGGCTACATAGATGGTGAAGGTTCTGGAGGGGAACAAGTATGAGGAGCATCTGAGGTCCCTTGGTTTGCTCAGCCCAGAGCAGAGCAGGCTGAGGGGAGGCCTCATGGCGGCCTGCAGCTCCCTCACGAGGGGAGCGGAGGGGCAGGCGCTGAGCTCTGCTCTCTGGGGACAGCGACAGGACCCGAGGGCACGGCATGGAGCTGGGACAGGGGAGGGTCAGGCTGGGGGTTAGGGAAAGGGTCTGCCCCCAGAGGGTGGTCGGGCACTGGGACAGGCTCCCCAGGGATAGTGTTCACAGCATCAGGCCTGCTGGAGTTCAAGAAGTGTTTGGACAACACTCTCAGACATAAGTCTGATTTTTAGGGGTCCTGTGTGGAGCCAGGAATTGGACTCAGTGATGCCTTGGGCCCCTTCCAACTCAGGATATTCTGTGATTTTGTGATTTTATGTCATTTTTTATGTCTAACTTAAGCACTTTGTGGGGACAAAAGCAAGGGAAACCTGCATCATTACTGAAATCCATCCAGTACTTTTCCATTGAGCACAGCCAAAGAAATGGCTCAAGTTCAAGGGCAGAGCTTTTCTCAGACTATGTGGAATAAAGTCTGCCTGTAAGAGAAAAACTGATTTAAAGGATGTTGGATCCTTGAATGACAATCCACTTGAAACTACAGTGGCAGCATCATTGTCAGGCAAGTAAGCAGCATCAAATGTGATGATGCTTGTATGTTGCTCCTTTAACAGAACAGGGACCTGTAATTTTTAATATTTAATTGCCCCATGTTTCATGCACTATGTGGCAATTTGTTCCTGGACAGCTTGTTTTAGTATCATTGTACCCAGAGCTGGTAGCATCTTTGCCCAGGTCCTCCTCCTCCTCACCCTCTCCTCTGCCCTGCTACTCCTGCTCCCATAGCTGCAACGGGGGGCTCAGTTTGAGACTTGTTCTTTCTGTAGTATTTTTCTCCATTTTGGAGGTGATGTGCAGGGATGAGAGGGACTGTCCTGTGCCTCCTGAGGCTGGTTGCTGTGAACTCCTCCAGACCATTGGAGGTGGACTCCATGCTAGGAAGGGAGGTGTGCAACCCAGGCTGGCCTTTTTCCCTGCTGCCTGTCTGCTCTGCTGTCTCCTGGAAGACCACACCAGCTTTCCTGGAAGAAAAACGGATGTGATAGACAACCTCCATTTAAAGCCTGCTCGTGGGAATGCTTCTCATCAGCATGATGTTGTAAATACAGTCAGACATGTTCCTGTGCACGCAGACAAATGCGTCATACTGCTGCGTTGATCTGAGCACAACTATTAGAATAAGGGGAGCTTGATATATATTCACCACTGCACATTAAACCTACAGCATGCTAGAGCTGTCTCCTCTCCGTTTCGTGCATGTACCAGCAGTAACCAGGTAACAGTAAACTGATTTACATTCCAGAGTGATTATCTGCAGTGATGCACTCCATTAAATGGGCGGACGGTGGCTTACTTCTCGTAATCCATGGTGACATACTGGAAATGAAAGTGACAAAAATTATAGATAGCTCTTGGGCTGATTATGTGAAAGAAAAGACAAGGAGGAAAGATAGAGGCCCAGGGGCTTGCTCCTGCAAAATGCCAAGCTAGGCTGTTGATGTGCTGTGTGCCCCATTTCCACATAAGGGCTGTGAAAGGAGGATGCCCGGGATTTTCTGCAGTTCAGAAACCTAGTGCAACCCTTGAATTTCCTACTCTTCAAGTATTCTTCTATTTTTCATGAAGGAACATCTATGAACATGTGTATGCCACTGTGTATATGAGGTTTCAGCTCAACACAGCTTTAGCTTGAAAAACAAGCCATTACTGACCCAAAGATCATGAAGGTAAGTCTGAAAGTAAGTCTGAAAGTAAGATTGAGAGGTATGTAAAAAATGAAAAATGCTGAAAAGAATCCCAGATGCCTGAAATTTGTATTAGACTGTGATTTTGTTTAAGCTGTAGGACTCAAATACAGATAAACACTCAAACTGGGTCAGCTCATGTGCATTCAACAGTTCAACATCTTTCCTCAACAACTGCTTCTTGGGTCACAGAGTCTAATGCTACACAGCTAAATAAATAAGTCAGGACATAATTTGTGTCTCTTTGTTGCTGAGGTCAATTGTAGGCACACTGGGGTTTCTAAAAGAACCATGGTCAAATCCAGTGATATCTTAAGAATTGTTTTACTCAAAATTAACATCCTAAAAGAATGACTTAAATCAGCCAAATGTCAAGACGGTCTTCAAAATCTGAAGCATAAAAATAAACCTCTAAAGACTTGCCTTAAAAGATAGCTCCAAACTCGACAGCTCTGAAGTCTAATAAATGGAATATACACATCTTTTGAGAAAAGCATACTGGTGAAGAGAGTGTTTATTGTGTTACAAAAATCAATGCAATCTGCAGGGACTGAATCAAATAGCTGTACAATCTACCTTGTGATTCATTTTGCTTTCATGAGTAAGGGATGCTAGGATGAAATGGAATATACTTGTAGCTAGAATGGATGGAATATGCATAGTGAGAAAATATCATCCCCCCCCCCCTTTTTTTTTCAGCTTGAAATCTGACAGCGACATATGTTTTTCGTTGCTTTCATTAATATATCAAAATGTTTCAGTCACATGGTGAAAACCACTAATTCATGAAAATGCAGATTAGATGCCACAACCCCTAAACTATCAGAAAACCTTTCATTTAGGTAATATTCTGAAATACTACCATCAGCCAGTGTTCTGCTGGCATGCAGGATTTGCTATCATCATTCACACACATTTTTGTGTGAGCTAGACTTACAGCTCATATTTTCAAAGTATCTGTGTCAGTCTCTAGGCTCCTTTGCGTTAAGTCAAACAAATAGCTGCATGAAAAAGATTGTCAATGTCACCAGCAGGATCTCTTTACTCTAAAAAGGAGATGAGTAAAGCAGAAATTAAATTGTAATCAAGTAATACTTATATGCAAATATCAGTCCCTTACTTTCTAGGAATTAGGTAAACTATTTTTATTCAGTGATTTGAACATTAATGTTCATAATGAGGGAGATGAGCTCACTGAGTTTTGTAAAGGACATTCCCATTCCTGGAAAGGCCAGTCTTTGTCACAAATGCTGTGTTACTGCTAACGATAAATCTACAGGAGAAAGCAAGCAAATCCTGGAGGTGATCTGAGTGCCCTTGGAGCTGCATTGATTTAGTGCTCAATTTAATATACCCCAAGACATGGCAAAGCCAACCGGTCTGTCCCTGGTGCCAGGCTGGCAATGGCCACTCCACTTTTGGTTCAGAACAACACAAATCTGGCTGCTGTGCAGTGTGGGCAAAGCAGGACTTCTTCTGCCTGCAGCATGCTCTGGGCATGTTCCAGTCAACATCACCCAGCTCCGAAACAAATCAAGTGCACAGCCTGGGGAACCTCAGGTGGTCCAGGTTTCGTCTTTTGCATTTTTCTGTCCGGTTTTGATCCAGTCATTTCTCTTCTTCCCATCTTAATTCCTCATCTGTAGAACTGGGATAAAGGTACTGTTTTTTAGTAATTTCAAAGATGTCTTCATAAACAGTCATGGTGGGTTTGCATACTAGGGTGAGGAGGAGCCATACAAGTACCAAGTTAGCGGGAGCAAATCAGAAAGGCTGAAATGTTAAATGATAAATGTTATTTAATATATTGCAATAACAGTGTTGTTTTTAAAACTACCAGAATTTCTAAAAGGACAATAAGGAGATGACAATCAGCTTGCCACATGACAGCCCATCACAGTCCTCCTTCTCTCCTGTGCTGTCACTCTGTACCCGCTGAATGAATAGGCAAAAACAACCTCATTTCGGCTCGGGACACAGGCTGCCAGTCACTTCTGACAACAAGCATTTGGTGCCCATTTTTAGCAGAATTGTAACAGATCAGTCTCTATCTGGTGGCTCAGCGAAGCCGCTCCATCTGCGTGCAGCTCGGTGCTCGCACACGCCGCGCTTGATCTTTAAACGTATCGCTGTTCTGAGTCACTGGCTCGTTCTGTTTTAATGTAGGTGATCTGATTCACCAAAGTGAGGTAATGATATAACTGGGGAAAATTAAGTTCCTATTTCTATGAAAGCATAAATGTTATCTGAGACGGTGACATTTACAATTCGCTGAAAAATATGATTTGTTTTATATGCAGTTGTTAGGCTGCCAAGGAGCTTTTTTTATTTCTAGCAATTTAAGCTTCTCTGTAAAGTAGATGATTTAAGACAGGCAGAAGATGCCTTTTCCTCACTGATCCATTATGTCTGCCTCTTCCCTTCACTCTTGGTCTGCAGCAGGAAAAGAAGCTGCACTGGTTAGAAATTGCTGGATCAATGTACACAGCTCGTTTTTCTTTCTAATATTGAGGGAGGGAGGAGAAAACCTTATAAAACACAGAGCCGTAAAATAAATAAATAAAAAAAGAAGCAGACAATTCCATCGTGATGGATAACGCTTACACAATTAAATAAAAATGCGCTTGCAATACGAAAGAGCAGCCCACATTTCATTTTTATCTGCAGTGTCACACTCCTAATGGTTTCTGTCACAAAATCCAAACAAAACAAATCTGCGAAGCAGGAGTCTCAGGTTTCAGGGATGCAGAGCTCTGCCAGGTGGATCAGGAAAGTAGGTCAGTGGGTCATTAATGCAAACCTGACGGGAAAGAAACCCGGACCCGCTGAAAAGCAAGAGGTTTAGCACATTCTTACATTTGACGCACTGTGTGCATATCTTTGCCTCTAAATAGGCATTGCAGTTCAAATACTGCAAGCCAAATCACAGATCTGAGGACATCTCTGAGACTGAAATGCCTTCATCCTCTCATTGTGCAGACCTCACAAATCGCTTTAGAGATATAGTGGGTTTTTCACACTAAAAAAGCAACATATGTTATAATTTCTGTGTGCCTAAGTATACTGCAAATCATTTTCAGAAACCTCTTTGACCAAGGCAATTAACCCTTAACATGCCTGTCATCATCCTGTTCCCTCCTGAAAGCCCAAAGTATTTTCGGCGCTTCATTTTCCAAGAAGATGGGATAGATGCAGGGTTGGGAATTTCCTCCTCGTACCTTTAGTTATGTTATGGCTTTCACCTTACGCATGGCAAGGGGTGTGTGATCAGGAGGGAAAAGGAGGTCTGTAGCCTTGGGCCTGTGTCTCGGGGTGGGCACCATCCTGAGCTCCCCTCTGCCTCACAGGCACCTCTTGTGGCACAGCCCCATGTGCAGCCCCACATTACTGCCTGCTGATCATGTAACCAAACACTTTTTTTTTTTTTAAGTTATTTTTTAACCTTTTTTTTTTTTTTTTTTTGTATTATTTTAGTTTGGTACCAAGTTTCTCCATCTCTCTCTCTCTCTCTCTCTCTCTTTTTTTTTTTTTTCTCCTTCTTCTTCTTCAGTGTTGGATTTCCCCCTTTGAAAAGCCCCTTTCAGGAAATTCAGAGTCAGCAGTTAAGAAATCTATTGCAGCTTGGAAATCCTTCATAATGTGTTAGTTCTAGAAAACATCTGACAAACACAAAAGTCTTTTGGTGGATAGAGTCATTACAACATCCATATTAGCAAGCACAGAAATTTAGAGTTAAGATTTCTCATTTCTCCTCCATACGATAATTTCCTTGATTTCTTTTCACTTGTTTGACTTGTTTTTTCTTGTTCTTCTTGCCAGCTTTATATCTTTTATGGGCCCCTTGGAAAAACTACATACAGAGATAGCACCATTACAAAAGCCAGCCAGCCACACCCCAGTCCTGCCTGGTTTGCCTCAAACTTTTCTGAAATTATGAGCAAGAAAACCAGCGAAAGGGTGAGGGCAGCAACATCAGGTAACGGCATTAGGCAAGCTGCATATGATACAGCAATGCAGCACATCTCCATGCAGACGTAGATCTGGATGACTGCTCTGGATCCTGATGTCTTGTTCCGGTCAGGACAGTCTGTGACCCCTTCAAGGGTGAAATAATTCACCCGACGCAGGCAGCAGTTCTACACCAGGGCAAGGAACAGATGACAAGCCTCCTCTACCTTGAAGGAGTCACATAAAAAACTAATGGATATCTACATGTTGTACGGATTTAAATCAAAGTGATTACGGCAGTTGTTTCTAATTACGATTTCAGTCATTAACAGAGAATGGTTAATCTTGTCTGCATGTTGTCTTGAATTTTTACCTCTAAATTATGTCCCCTCACAAAAGCCCACGCTCAATAATTGATATAAATGTATCTTTATTTTTGCATGTCTAGAAAGTAAACAAAATCTACAGGAATTTATCTGTGGAGTAGTGGTTTACAAACATTTATTCATGTCCTTTATTTTTAACTTATTTAATTTTGAAATGTCAGAGAAACATCTCTCATTTGCTAGATGATGCTTCTTTCTTACTTACTATTTGGATGGAAATTGAATGGATTAAAATGTGTGAAATCAACATTTTATTATTTGATTCATCTCAGTAGTGCTACCTTTTATGTATTGTATGCGTGGGACAAAGTAAATGTGCCACGGTAATTAAACAAGCAAACAGTTTTATTAAACAAAAGTTGTAATGTTTCTGTTTGTCACATTAAATTGATTATTTATGGTCAATCAAAAGACAGTCTTCTGATTATCTTAGAACTAGTAGATTTCATCCTCTCACATTGTTTTTCACTCAGAAACCAGGGGATGAAAACAGGTTTTCTTGGTTTTTAAGCCAGTACTTCATTTTCAACTCAAGTCATCTTGCCCTGAGCTACCTGACTATAATGTAATGCAGAAAATGTTCTTTCTGTACTTACAGTAGAAGTTATCTCTGATAAAAAAATGTCACTGTAGCAAGACCTACTTCCAAGTACTTAGTGAATAACTTCCACCAGCTGTGGGATGGCTTTCTTTACTAGTGTAGCTGCTTGTACATGTACAAAACATGCACTGCTAATTACTTTAATGTAATTTATATTATTCTAATATATGCTAATAAATTTAGACCTTCCCATATGCTGCCATATTTTACATTTTAGCTCGAAAAAAACCATTGTTTTAAAGAGAAGAATAAAGATCTAATTTCAACTGTAATGAATCCAGACTTTTAATGAAAAGATTAACCAACCTTCCTCTAATCGGTGGAGCAAGGTGATTATACCAACAAAACAAATTTAGCAACATTACTGTCGCCATATATGCCAACTTATTATACGCAGTAATAACTTGAAAGCATAATTTTATTAATTACCTCTATAGCAGTTGAAAGTGCTTCAGGTGCATTCTGTTGATGGAGGGACATACTATGAGCACAGTCTAATTTCTGCTGAAATCAGATGTTTAAGTCCTTTTGG
This sequence comes from Oxyura jamaicensis, assembly GCF_011077185.1. Classification (NCBI taxonomy): domain Eukaryota; kingdom Metazoa; phylum Chordata; class Aves; order Anseriformes; family Anatidae; genus Oxyura; species Oxyura jamaicensis. The sequence continues at coordinate 137,599,951 of NC_048893.1, forward strand.
AAATCAAACAAAATGAAGCATTTGCTGAGTGTTTTGTTAAACTGAGAGCCAGCAGAGGGATGCCCACCAATTTACAAAGATTAAGGATCACTTTAGGAAGTCTAAGTATTTATTTGACATCTCCAGGTAACAGGAAAACAGAACTTGGGCGGGCAGCCAAGCTGAAATTAAAGCTTCATTTTAACTAATGGGTCACAACGCAAAGTGATAGCGATGTGAGAACAGTTTGCTCTGAAGAAGTCATCTCCACTGTAGAGACCATGCTGGACTGCAGATGCAAATTCACTCTGAGCACAGCCAACCAGGGGCTGTCAGGGATCTTTAGGGCAGCAGAGCTCGGGGTTATGTGTGACCAGTCCCCTGGGGGGCATCTCCTCTGCTGCATCCCTGCTGGGGACTCTCAGGGATGGATCCACATGTGGGGAAAATGGTCCTGTCCCAGCAAAGCCAACAGTGACTTACACCAGCTGTCCTCAGCTCGGTGCATACTGTACCCGGCAGCCAGAACGCATAGGTTACACGGGGAGAGTAATCTTTGAAAACGAATTCTAAAACAATGCGCTTAACATATGAAAGGCCGGGAATCCTAAATGAAAGTTTTTACATACTTGGCATTCATTTGTAAGTTGGCAGTGACAGCTTTCATCCTACAGAAAACATTTTTTATCTCATGAAAGTTGAAAATAGCTTTGTGCAATACTGGTGCCTCTTGCTAAGATGGGGCTTTTCATCCGTGACCTACTTTGCTTTCTGCACAATATACCTAATGAGTAATAATGACTTCGGAAAGGGCAGCGCTGAAGAAGGAGCTGAAGTTAACGCCTTAAGATGCTGTCTGCGTAAACATCAAACAGAATATTTTTCAGCAGGCTGAATAAGAGAACCCAGTTAAAGTACACACGCCTTTAAGAATTAAATAACGCCGGGCTGTCAGGTGGAGGCTTGTCGTGCTGGCACCATGGGGCAGGTGGTCATGCTGCGACAGGACAGGGTTAGCACTATTGGGTGCCCCAGGGGCCAAGCAGACACAGGCAGCACCATGTGCTACCCACCTCCTGTTTCCTCAGCAGTGGGGCTGACACACTGCTCTGGCTTCTTCTGCCCTCATCCATAACCTTCGCTTCATGAACCCCAGCCCATCAGCCACCCCTTGCCTGGAATAAAGCTCTGTCCCTGCCCCATTCATCCTACAGCACCCTAGACCATGTCTAGTTTCCTTGCAGAAATCTTGGTTAGACCATAAAAGTAATATTTTGCTTTTTTAAAAATTATTATTATTACCATTATCATTCTCCTTGTCTTTTTTTTTTTTTTTTTAGACTGGCATACTTTGATTTTGCTGGAGTAGAGGAAATATGCTTTTCTCTTCTTGGGTTACTAAAATTTTCTACTTTGCAAGACTATTTTATTCCTCTCAGGTGAGCTGAGAATACTCTTGGCTGCAAGGGTATTTCTTGCCAAAGTGTGTAGAAGGAAAAGGATGTTACATACCAAAAAATCCATGTGAGCTGCCACTTCATGCATCCACAACACCGCATCATTTTTATTTCTTTCTTTCAGCAGATGCCTGGGAGTTTTCATACCTGCCCCAACTTTGAACTGTGTTTTGCTTCTTTGCTTGTTCGGAATAATCAGAAACCAGGGGACTGATTTTGTGGAAAGCACAAAATGCCTCCCCAAGCAATGAGGAGTAAACCAAGATGAATTGTGAGTTGCTGCTGGCAGGTGAGGAGAGGACACAGAAGGGAGTGGTGCCTTGCCTCAGACTCAACCCTTGCCTTCAGAAAGAGCCTCCTGCTTCAGGCTTGACTATGGGTGAAGGTTGATCCAGAGGATTTAACATAGGGGTGATCAGCAGGCCCAGGCTTGAACATGAATTAAATCCCATACCAATTAGCGTAAATAGGTCCTAAGGAAAAGTGAAAGCCACAAAAGCCATGTAAAGCAGAGAACAACACTGTACTTCCCTCACAGTATATCTAGCAACATAAAGCAGCATCAAGATACCGATATTCTCAATGTTCACAGTAGCTGCAAGGCCCCTTTTTAATACTGACATGATCTGAAGGGGTGTTTGTTTAAGTGAAAACCATATCCAGTGTTTTAAGTAGGTCAGGTTCAAAGCCTAGTCAATATTTGAAAAATCTGTGCATGTTAAAGAGGCAATGAGAAAAATTAGCATGTGAGTCAATGAGAGCTTTTCTTCCCAATTGTACTTTGCATAGGGAAAATGAGGACAGTACACAATGAATCGGTATTTGTGTCCCAAATACCCAACTCCTTCTCTGACTCCCATTGGAAAAAAAAAAAAGAAAAAAAAAAGAAAGAATTCTGAAACACTTTTTTTTTCTGAGCTCTTCCTTGATCAACCCTTTTTCTAAATTGAGAAGTGGAAACTTTGATTTCCTATTGTAACTTTGCCAGAAAAATCGAGAGCTAGAAGTGAGTTTTATTTAACCTAAATCCCAAACATCCACCCTAATTACAGTATATCACTGTGACTTGGGAAAGCTGGATACCAGATATATTCATCGCAAAATATAGGCTGTGGATGACAGAAGAAGACTTACAGATCAACAACTAAATTTTTTTTTCTTCATATACAAACAGCTGAGATGGAAGAATTATCTAAGCTACTGGGGGATGGTAGGGCAGGACAGGAAGGGAAAAAAATGAAGACAGCTCTTGCCAGCTCTGGCCAGTGACATTTCGGCAGTTTCCCTTACGTCCTTCTTTAGACAGTGGGCTTCCAGAGAGCAGCTCAGAGCAGATGCTGTGAGTCTTTTTTTTTTGGCAGAGCCACCAGGTGTTTCTGTTCAGATCAGGAGTGTGCTTTATGAGTGACTATCCTGATCATCCTCACTTATGGCCGGTTTTCATGGCAGAGCAGCTCTTGGCTTCCTTTGGGGTGAAACCAAGCTGGAGGAGGCATTCCAGGGGCACACAACATCCGGAGAGCATAAGGAGCCTTGTCACTGGCTTAGGCATTTTTTCAGAGTTCAAGAGCCAAAGATGGGTTGGATAAATATCCCTTGGTGTACCTTCCAGCTGCAGCCCCTCTAAAAGCCAACACCGTCCCTGCAGCACCAGGGACACTCTGAGAAGGGGACAGTGCTGAGGGGATGTGTCCAACTGTGCAAGCAGAGGCTGCATGTGAGCTCTGCCATGCTCAAGAGGTGCATCAGGAGCCGCAGACACTTCACACCTTGGGCACTATTTAAACTTTGACTTGATGTACAGTGACAGCCATGGGCCATCTCTAAGACAAGATGATGGAAATTAATTCATGGTATTAGTGCAAGACCTTGTGGGTTGGTCTTCCGTGATTCACCAGGGTGCAAAACTCTCACTGAGACAAAGCAAACAAGGCCAGGAAGGGTTTTCTGAAGCAGACTCATGATTTTCAGACCATGGATGGAGAGGAAGAGAGAAAAGAAGCAGTATACCAGGTGGAAAGGCAGTACCTTTACTGTCTGGGTGCTGTTTTGCAAAGCTACACGAAATCTGGATTTTGTGAAGCTAAATGACAAAATTCCCACTGATGCTGACGGGAACAGAATCTAACTCTTGTCAGTGTGGGATCTGTTAGCCTGGAGCTTTTCATCAGTATTTGATCCAAGTAAACCAGTGGACTGAAAACTGAAACCAGATTGCAGTAAAATTCCACGTTTCTGTGAGCAGCAAGTCAATCAAATGAACATAAAAGTCAAACAATATCGATTTATTTAAGATTTGCTTTATTTTGTTCTTACAGGAACATAACAGGACATGAGGAGACATTTCTGTGTTCAGTTGCAATTCCAGCAGGTTTCTACCCAAGTTCAGCTGAGAAAAGGAACAAATGAACCCGCCACAAACTGGAACAGCAGTTTTAAGCTAATGCTATTGGTTACGATTCTAAAAATACTCTGGATAAGAGGCCTGTGAAATATTTTTTTGTTATGTTAAACACTTGCCATTCAAAAAAGAGAGTGATACGGAGACAAATTATTTTTCTTGTATTTTATATTAACTTCAGGGATATAAGGACTTTGTCAGTGTCACTGCACAAACAATGGATTTTACTAAAAGCAGGGACAAGGGTGGCAGCCTTTATATAAATTTGAGACACATTTCCTTCTTTCAAAAGAAAAACATGGTGTCAGTACAGTTAAATAATGGCAGTGTTTTGAGAAGATCATTGTAGTCTTTCATACACAAATACAGACAAATTCATGTAAGGGAAGAAGTGAATGGTAACAAATTGTCTTAGCTGCCTCATACTAATTCCTAGGCAACACTGATGTGCTTCAGTTTTGCACTTCACTAAGGATAAACAATGTGGCAAAACATTAAAAGCAGTGCAAGCATGGTTTCAGGATTTCATCTATGAGATTTTTGAAAACATTTTTTTTTTGTTGTTACCTAATGCCCTCGCAAGAGTAAATTTCTCATTACATTTCTGCCAGCTGGAGAATTCCAGTCAAGTGAGAAGAAATAATGAGCTACATTACAGCGACCAGAGAAAAGAAGGTATGAGTAATGCGAAGCATTTCCCACTAACCGGGGTGCAGACACATACACCTTCCAGGGAGACGAGAAAAAAGGTAGCAAGGATGTTCCCCTGCACACACCTGCTCTGACCACGCAGCCAAGATTTAGACAGTTCTGTGTGCACAGCTGCCTGTTGCTTGTAAGCCGCTCTCAGATGGTGGTGGTAACGTCATGGCTTTATGCTTGTTAAATGAGAAGGAGGGACTGAAGGCAAGGATAATTCTTTGGTCTCTGGAGAACATGAGTATGTGAGTGGTCTGCCTCCTCCTATGGAGACCATGATGTCCTGTGAGCTATCCTTATCTTTGGAGCACCTATAAACCATCCCTAAGCACTTCAGAGATGTGGAGTGGAAGCAGGGCATCACCTCTTGAGCAATTTTCCCTAGCAGGTAAAACCTCCGTGTTTGTTTTAATCTGCTTAAAAGAAGACTACATATTACTTGGTCTTTCCCATGCCACAGAGAAGGAATATCCTACTTGTCTTCAGAGTTACACCATGCCCCTGTGATTGATCTATTCAGGCTACAAAGCCTTAGGCAAGTGCTTCGTCACAAATTTGACTCTGCTCAAGCTATTTAAGTTATCCATTCAGTATGAACAGTGTGTACCTTTCATTGCAAACTTTCTTCATCCTTAATGTCATTACTAAGTATGAATATCTGGCCTAGGTTGAATAAACAGCCCTGGGAGGAACTTTCATATTCATCTGTGTTTAATTTTCAGGCTGTATTATCTCAGGTAGTTTTGATTAAAGAAGGACCCAAGAAACCAGCTAGATTACAACTCTGCTTGAGTTTTTGGGCAGTTCAGAGAAGGGTTTATAAGACAGGGAGTCTGAAAGGCACACCTAAGCATAATCAGTGGGACTCAGAACTGCAAAGATAAGTCAAATTTGGTTGCTGCCATAAAATTTTCATTGCAAAACTCAGAAGTGGAGAAAGAAGGACAGTTAAATGGAGTTAAATATTCACATAAAAACCCAAATCAGGATATTTTTTTTCACCTAGCACATGTTTTTTTCACAATTCTTCTTGCAGCCAGTTTGACAGTGTACCAGTGCAGAACTAACGCTGTCAGAGCCAACTACGTGTACAGCAGCATACAACAAAGTAAGGCACTACTGTGAGAAAGTTTGCCTCAAGGCTGTGTTTCTAATAGACATTAAGGCCATAAGATGGAAACAAAAATCTGTGAAAAAGGCATTAAAGAAAAATATACATAGGAGGAAAAAAATAAACTGAGGGCAACATTTTCAGTGCAAGCGAGAATACCAAATGCGCTGCACTGAATCAGGTTTCTGGTGTTCCTTAGCTTTAGCTATTAGTCTCTTAGCTATAATATCTTTCTGTGAGCTCATTTTCTAAAGCCACCCTTTTCCCCTCCCCATTGCGGGGCAGAGCTAAGAGCTTCCTGATTCTCTCTTCTCACGGTTCCCCTCATGTCCATACAGGAGCAGGCTTCATCACTATGATGTACTATTGCAGAATAACTAGTTTATGGTAACATTATGCTTCCCAAGATACAGAATAAAGTCCCTGCCCCAGGGGAATGCCAGACTGTGGAAACACAGCGAGGGGAATCACTGGAGAGAGAAGGAAAGCTGTGTGAATGTGCATAGAGGGGACAGGAGAAAAAGAAAGCTCCCCACGGTGCAGCTAATAGGGCTATATTTTGGTAGGACAGATGTGTCTTTCCTCTTCTCTTCTTTCTCTCACTTTCACACAAACACGCTGATTTAATGATTGCAGCCAAAGACAAGCACAGCCCTTCTTGCAGGACCAGATAGAAAGAAGAGACTGATTATGAGGATGCTATTGCTACACCTTCGGCTATAGCAAAGGGAATAGTGAAAGCTGCTGGCAAAATAAATTGCTTTTTTGCATCAAAGTTCCCGTATATTAAAAATGTCCCACTGTGCAAATTCCTCTTTGAAAAGAAAGCAAGAAAGACTGAGGTTGGAATTAACTCTGGTAAACTGTAAAGAACTGAGGCTTTCCAGAATTCAAGTGCTGAGGCGGATGGCAGCGTGAGAAGGATTATGTTAAAAAAAAATACGCAGCAAAGAAACCCACTTTCAATCTAGCACATTTCAATTACTGAAATTATTTAATATTGAACCTAATTTATTTAAGCTTCTTACTTTGACAAGAAGTTACTCTACACCAAAAGATTTTGAGCGTACAGTGTTCCTCATGCAACGACTTTGAGTTCGTTGGTGTGTGATATGAGGAGCTTCCCATGCTCCCTTATCACTGGGAAATCCACTGGCAAAGAATCATTTTTCAGACATAACTCTCCACAGCAGAAGTGAGATCAGACTCTATGTATTTTGGGGCTGTAGTTAACGAGCAGAATTAATTGCATTAGTCTTGTAAAGACCTCATCTTTCCCAACCCTGTATTCACACTTTAATGATGTTTTATGATGTGAAGTCTTCTGATCTTGAACAGCACCGCAGTTAAAAAAAAAATAAAATCCTCCTATTATCACTCTAGCTGTCAGATAACTGGATGCTCAAGACACTTTCACTGGGGAGAAGAAACTGGGGAAGTGATGAGAGAAATAAATTATCTCTATGGGTGTCACTTTGCCTGCTCGATTAGGTACCTGTAGTAAAAGAGATGTTGGGGAGTCTGTGCTGGTACAAATTCAGACAACTTCACTCTTCCTTAGGAAGCAGAGCTGAATTTGAAGGGTCAGGATAAACTGCATGGGTTCAAGGCACAAGCCCAGTCAGGACAGTGCTCGTCTGTGGCTGGGTCCCCAGCTGTGATAGTTTTCCCTGCAGCAGTGGGCTGGGGCTGAGCATCAGACTGATGTCAGGCTGGTGGGATCTGCTCTCTGTGTGAGCTTCTGCTCAGCCCTTTCCCTCCTCCTGCTTACAATCAGACAACAAAACCACCATGCTCTGCGAAAACAGCTAGCAAGGAAGATACAAATTGATTGCTCCCAGATTTCGGCCTGAGAAGAAGATGTTTTCTATTATCATACAAAAACCCAGTCTTTTCAAATTCCAGTTCTTGAATGGTAAAGTGCTTCCAGCTCAGATCCTTCCTTTGTGGCCATTTTTGGAGGTTTCCCATCCAAGTGGTGTTTCCCAGGGCTCAGAACTGGGGCTGTTTGGTTTAACATTTTTATCAATGACCTTGATGAGGGGATTGAGTGCACCCTTAGTAAGTCAGCAGATAACTCCAAGTTGGATGGGAGTGTTGATATGCTTGAGGGTAGGGAAGCTCTTCAGAGGGATCTGGATAGGCTGGATCGATGGGCCACATCCAGCTGTATGGCATTCAGTGAGGCTAAATGCCTGGTTCTGCAGCGGGGTAACAACAACCCCATGCAGCAGTACAGGCCCGGGGAAGAGTTGCTGGGAAGTCACCCAGCAGAAAAGGACCTGGGGGTGGTGGTTGACAGCTGGATGAACTTGAGCAAGCAGCATGCCCAGCTGGCCAAGAAGGCTGATGGCATCCAGGCCTGCATCAGAAATGGTATAGTCAGCAGGATGAGGGAAGTGATTTTCCCTCTGTACTTGGCACTGGTGAGACTGCTCCTTGAGTGCTGCGTTCAGTTTTGGGGCCCTCACTACAAGAAGAACATTGAGTTTCTTGAGCCTGTGCATGTAAGAGGAATGAAGATAGCAGAGAGACTAGAAAACAAGGCAAATGAGGAGCGGCTGAGGGAATTGGGGTTGTTTGGTCTGGAGAAGAGGAGGCAGAGTGGAGACCTCATTGCTCTCTACAGCTACCTGAAAGGAGATTGCATTGAGGAGGGTGTCTGTCTCTTTTCTCAGGGGACAAGTGATAGGACAAGAGGAAATGGCCTCAAGTTTCATCAGGATAGCAATTTTTAGATTGGATATCAGGAAGAATTTCTTCATGGAGAGGGTGGTCAGGCATTGTAATTAGCTGCCCATGGAAGTGGTGGAGTCCCCATCCCTGGAGGTATTTAAGAGATGTGGATGTGGCACTAAAGGGCATGGTTTAGTGATGAGACATGGTAGGTCAGGCTGATGGTTGGACTTGGTGACCTCAAAGGCCTTTTCCAACCTAGATGATTCTACAATTCTGTGGTTCTAGGCAGCCCTGTCAGTCTGGATCGGATATTGTGAGACACTTCAATGCATTATTTTTAAAATTCAGCATGTATATGGCTTTATGTACCTAAGTGCTTGGCTAAATAAGGGTACCTTTGCACAGCTCTCACATTCAAGGCAAGGTGAGCCTCAGAGCCCCACACAAAGCCCCAGAAGGTGAAGGCACTGGTGACCAAGAGATAAATGGCTCCTTACTTTCCCTGGTGATCTGGCAAGACTTTATTATTATTATTATTTTATTTTTTTATTATTTTTTAATTTTTCCCAAGGTGGTGGTATGCAGCCTCCCCAGCCAGCTGGCAGTTCACTGGGGACAGCTGCATGTGGCAGCCCTTCACCCCACACCACAGGAAGGTGGAATAATGTGCCAGGTAGTCATTCTGCCCGCATACAGATGAGAGATGGAAGATGATGGCTACCACTGCTCCAGGATGATGCCAGGTCACCTGCAAGCAAACTGTGAAGGGCACACATGCAGATGGGTGTCCCAGTAGGCTCCTGTCCTCATGACTGCCTTGTGCTCTCCACTTCTTAACAGGTCTCATCAGCCAGCTGTAGCCTGAACCTGGGGGGATTCCCCTTATCTTTCTGCTTACAAAATTCAGATTTGCTGCTATAAAGGGATATTGCAGGCTTAGGCTACAGTCAAGACAAAACAAGATTAGTTGGACATTACCATTTAAGATCCAGAACACCAAAACCAGAGAACAACATATGATGGTCAGGGATGCGGGGAATGGGGAATGCTGGCAGGGAGTGAAGATCCAACTACAGCTTGGGCAAAATCTAAGAGGAAAAGCAAAACAGGCTGCCGCCATCCATGGCTGCAAAGCGTCTACCTCTTGCAAAACCAGCAGAAGGAGATGTGTACAAAGACATGGGCATGGCTAGCATCCCTGGCACTGCCAGCCACCAGTGCAGGAGCAACATGTGGCCCCTGCAATTCAGGGGGTCTCTTTCTGCAGTTGGGGAACAGGGATCCCCTTGTCCCAGCACTGGTTGCCCCTTTCAGTATGCGAGCAACAGCTCTTGCTAACTCTGAAAAGCCACAAGCCTCTCCCATCTGCAGATATCAGTGTACCTCCTGGCTACAGCACAGAGACCACTTTCAGAGAGATTTCCCAACATCTCTCAGTATCAAGGTTCATTTTTATGCCTTTTTTTTCTTTCCTTTTTAAAGAAGATTGGAGCAGTTAAGAGCTTCATCTGAGCTCAAAATGAGCTGAAAACAGAGGAAACAACCAAGCAAAGTTCAAGCTGTGTTTTATTCTGTATCTAGAAGCAATGTTTTCCAAGGAAAATTAAGATGTGTGGAAAGCTCATCTCACTATTGACAGCAGAAGCCTCTGAGGCATTTTAAGAGCTTTATAGTTTTCAGTTAAGCAGGGGAAGTTAACAATAAAACTGTGGCATGGAAATGTTAAGAGTGCCAAACTCCCCCACAGAAATGAAAAGAAGTGAAGTTAACACAGCGGGACATACAGGTAGTTCACAGAAGCTTGCTGTTGCTGTAATGCGTGTTCTAAACAGATGAAGCGACACAAATATTCCTTGAAACTGTGAACTGGAGAGGTGAAATTTATCTGAACTTGAATCACTTAAATCAGTAATCTTCATAAAGATGTCCAATGAGCATGAAGTACATTAAGATACGGAAGATGTCAATGACAGCACTGGCTCCTCTGAGGTATCAATGAGAGCAAAGCTGGGAATCCTCATGGACTGTGGCTGCACTTCAGCATGAGAGCATGGTGCAGGCTGGCATGCAACTTCACAGCAAGTAGGAGGTGAGACATCAGAGCATGCTGCTCTGACACCCCCAAGTCCCCTCCGGCTCCTTCAATCACAGGGAGAGCAAAGTGGTATCGTCCTCTGGCTCAAGATGTGCTGTTTCTCAGGAAAAGCAGCGGAGGTACTGATTTGGTGAATATGCATCTTATGGTCTGCTGGGGAACCACGGAATGGGAGATCTTTAGTCTCCACCAATGAGAGGTTTCTGACAGGTGAATTACATTCTCCTCCAAAAGACAGCATATTCAGTTTAGAAAGGAGAAATAGGGGTGCAAAACAATTCCTGCCTTTATTTATGAAGAAAGTTAACTGAATATGGGCACATGTCTTTAATAGAAACCAGGCCAAATCAGTTACAGAAAGCACAGACTATTTTTTTCAAGTACAAATGCAGGATTTGGAAATTGAATGCAACCCTAGAAGAAACAGGGTAGCTGCAAACATGCTGTCCAGAACATTATTATCCATAGTTTTGAATAGTACAAAACTGCATGTTGCCTTTCCTGCCTACCTAAAAACAACCCCCAAGAGCCTCAGAGGAACACCTTGACCATGGACAATGACTATGGAGCATTTGATAAAGTTGCTTCAGAACAGTCCAGAGTTAAAAGTTGTGAATGTGAAATATAACCTAAGAAGACTCAGAAGAGCCACAAGCCAACACTACTCTGAGGAAGAAGAAAGTCATAAAGTACTTGGCCATCCTGCCAGGATGTGTATGGCATTCTTCTGCCCTCCAAAGGAAAGCTTTCAGCTCTTGAGAGAACTCTACTTAGAGATGCCAGGATGTTAATCCCCTAACTATCACAGGAAATTATGTTTAAAAAAATGCTAGGGGTTAATGTAGAGCCCTAAAAATCTAAGATACAGTTCTAGTGGATAGTAACACTTAAAAAATCCACTGCTCCCTTGGAAAATGTCAAGCATAGATTATTATTTTTGTAATTGTCTGGAAAAAAAAAAAAAAGTACTTATTCTAAACTAGTTTGCTCACTCCTTTGATATGATTTTACTAGTGGATATTAAAGTCCAACAGACTTCTTTACATGCCAAGTACACTGTCAGTCAACGTGTCTGATATGTTGTTTAACAATGGGTTACAATATAATGGCATGAGTTCAAGTGGTTTGTAGTGGAGCAGTGGTTCAGACATGAAACCTATGGTCTGTAACACATCAGCCCAGGGGGGCGATGAATATGGAGTAAAAATAAAGCACCTGTTAAAAGATGGCTGGATCAACCACTGATCCACATTTTATGTAGTAGAATTACAGGATGTTGCCAGTGAAACACACACTGCCATAAACTGATGATTTATTTAACAGAAAACTCAGGATCAGAATGCCTATAACATCAGAAATTCATGTCAGAAGAACTGGTATTTGCAAGTGTACAAAGAAACAGATTAGGTCATTCAAGGGAAATCATGAGTGTGGGTAAATAAATTTGGGCAGCCGTCCAGGTGTAACTGGGTGTGGGCACTAATGTTTGCAAGAGAGACATGGCTGTTTGGAGACTGTAAGAAACGGTTAGCCTGCTGGGACATTCAACAGCAGATGACACTTCTTCTGGAGAGGATCTCTTTGGATGGCACTGGGTCTACCCTTCTGTCTGGAGGCTCAGACAAGAGCTGTTGAATATGGCTAAGGCCAATAAGCCCTTGGACAAAGTGCTGGGTTGACTGCCTTTAGCCCATAATGCATGAAGAAAGACCTGAAGGTTCACTTGACCAGGTAAGCCACCTCTGGGGTTAATCTGACCCTGTCAGTGAGTTTGGTGAGGAGTTTGCCTCTGAGAACTTGGCAGGAGTTGTTATAAACCTTGTTGCCATTAATATCTTTCTGGGAATGGCAGATGTAGTGTTAAAAACAGAAACTTCAGATGATGAAAATTTGGAGGTGAGAAGGGGAAGGGCACAAGATGTGCAGAGGCACGCAGAGGGACATAAGCAGAAGCACCCCAGGCCCAGGACACATCAGACCCTCAGCACCCTCCAGCACAGACAGCCATAGTGCTGCGGGGCTGGGGGCTTCTTAGGGACATGGAGCTCCCCATGGGGGCTCAGGGCAGGCCCTAGCAGCCAGATCTCTCCCACCACCGTAGCCAGGAGCAGGGCAGCTGGGAGCACCATGGCAGCCCTGGCCCCAAAACTGGGCACCTCCCTGGGGGTGGGCCAAGGCTGGGCTCGGACATGGGGCATGGAAATGGGGATGGGCCCGGCTGGGTGGGAGCCCTGGCCCAGCTGTGGCCTCAGTGGGGAAGGAGCTGGTGGTCCCAAGGCTGATGTGTGGCCCTGGACCTGGGGAAGGTCTGGGGGGCTGAAATGGAGTACTGGAGGCCCTGGTGGGGCTGGCCAGGGACTGTCAGGCCTGGTGGTACCTTCAGGGCAAGTGACTCTATTCTTCTTCTCATGTAACAGTGGTTATTATTCTCACGTAACATTATGTTGCTGTACAATTTTTTATTTTTATTTATTCTTTGTCTGGTATGGGGTCAGATGGGTTGAACAAAACCTGGAAGGTCACCCCAGGTTTCTGGTCCCTTTTCTGCCCGAGACTCACATTACTAGTGCTGCTATGCAAGGTGTACTAGCACAAGTCAGAAGCCTGTTTATACTTTCAAAACCTTAAAATCTTTGGAAGAGTATTCATTTCTTGTGGGTTTACCGATAAGATAAAATACCAAGGACAAGTCAAACAGCAAAGCATGATCTATTTTATTTCTCCCTACTTTCTATTGCTAAAAGAGCATGAGAAACACTCGAGGGCAGTTTGCGGAGTGCATCTACCATCCAATATGACAAGTAGGTTAATTGGAATGAAGGAAAATGTGACCCTTGACTACAACTGCCCCTTAAGGGTATTGAGTTTAATGTTGTTGTTATTGTGTTCTGAAACATTGTGAGGCAAAACACAGTGACGGGCTCTTCTCCGCATAGGAGCCGTTCTTAACAAATAGAGCTGCACCGAGTGACTCGGATTAAATTTGACTAAATCTTGCCCCGAGAAATCTTTCCCTAGAAAATCCTGTAGCACTCACAAATATTTTAGGAGTGACAATGCTGGTTGTCCAGCTCAGCGGAAAAGCACAAGTGCTATAAGGGAGCAACACAATATTCGTCTCCTAGGCATGAGAATGCACAGATCACCTGCCGGTTCTGTTGCTGGCTCTGCGTGCAAAGGAATCAGCCCTGTGACTGAAAGTTGAGGGGGAAAATAGCCTTTTTTTTTTTTTTAAAAAAAAAAAAAAAAAAGGGGGGGGGGGGGAGAAGGCATTCAAAGAAAATGTGTGCAAATTAATGTTAAAGAATAGTGATTTTTAGTCTAATTCACTTGAATGTTCTGCTCTGTTGAATGCAGACAGTCTCTATGGAAATTCAGACAGTAAGAGTTAGGGCTACATGCATTCAAATTTGAATTGGCCTCATTACAGCTCAGTGTTAAAAGCTGTTACTAATATGGTTGGAGCTTATTCACATAAATTGGCCCTCCAGTTTCTATGGGACTACTCCTTGGAACCGGATTTCGAAGAAGGAAACAAGTTGCACTCACAGAGCTGGAGGTTGCTGCAAGCCTTGCTGGGATGCATGCAGAAATGCCAGTAAGCACAGGGCAGATTCTACTCCCTGGCTGAGGCCCAGAGGCCCATGCAAGCTGATGCCACTTCTCCAATCTTGCCCCCATGCAGCACCAGCACTGGCCTGGCGCTTGGTGGCGGAGGATAGTGGAAGGTAGCGTACCACTGCTTTTGCCCCCAGACCTGAGCAACTTCACTGGGTCAGGCTTGTCATTGAGGTCTGTTGGCTGTGTGCTGAAGACCACTGGGAGCCAGATCTCAGCTCTGGCAGGAGACCCAGCCTGGAAATGCCTTTCTGTGGCAAAGGGTCTGGGTGAGGGCAGAGCATTGGATAGAAAAGCCACATGCAGGGATTTAGTATTCCTGGGGAATAAAATAAAATAAAATAAAATAAAATAAAAAATAAAAAATAAAATAAAATAAAAAGAGGAAAAAAAGCTGGGTGAAATGGTAATAAAGGCAGTATTAACAAAAGGAAGAGAAAAGACAATGGTCTGAGGAAGTCCTGAGATCAGCTGAGCTGGGTATACACAGATCTAGCTGGATTGGGCCTCATCTGGAACTGCTAGTGGGATTTATTTATTATTCTTTTTTTCCACGCAAAGGCTATTTTTAATTGGGGTTTGTGAATACTAATAGAATATACATGTAAAAAAATAAGGTCTCAAAAGCAAGTCATAGGCAAAACTGAAACATAAGTTTGTAAATAGAAATCAATCTATTTTAGGTATGATTTTCTGTATTGTACCTGCTATAATAATCCTTAACTAAAACTGAAAAAAAAAAAAAAAAAGATGGCTCACCTCTGCATAGGAGATGCCAGGAGAAAAGGAAGAATGAAATTCCCTTTGAAATGGACATGCCATTGAAGACCTGTGAACTGGACTCAGGGAAAGGGAAACATTGTCCTTGTTCCCTCTCCTAGTAACAAAACAGGATTGACCCCAAACCTGTTTTTACACATCCATATTAGCTGTATTAGTTCACCTTACACAAAATCTGTTCCATATGTTCAGTCCTACAGGTGCCACTGGCTTCATTGGGAGCAGGATTGGTTTCCTGTCTTGGACTATCTGAACAAAAAGCAATAAAACTGTGTGTCCCAGACCCAAACCTGTTCTCTAGCAGCAGAGAAAGGTTTCAAAAGTCTTCAAAAGTTGAATTATTCAGTAAGAGGAAAGCATTTTTCCAACCGTGGTAGACGTTGGCCTGTGACCTGGTGAGTGGTGATTTGAATATTTCAAATTATCAGAACATTTTTTTACATCCTTCTTGGGTTTCTCTGGGATTTATAAACCACTTTGCTGAAGGGGGCAATTGCAGAGGAATGTTAGCAAAAGCACAAAAGGCACAAAAGGCACAAAAGGCACAAAAGGCACTAGCCACCTGTTGAAATATTACAGGGGATGCCTGCCTTTCCTCCATGTAGGCTTTAAGGGAACAGAGCAGGGATGCTTATTTTTCACACCTCTATAGAGAGCAGTCTGACAGCGCAGTCTGATAAGCTGTTCATATTGCTGATGTGTGTTACTTCTTCTGCCCCGCTATAGCTGTATGTTACTCCTTTTCTTTCCTGGCCGCACAACAGCTCAGGTCTGCTGCTGGAGCTTTGCCCTATCACTCTCTAAGCCCATTCTGTTGAACAATCCTGTTTGCCTTTATCAAAAGCAAAAGAAATGCCCTTTATAATAGGAGGGGGCTTTTAAACTTGAGTGTTGATGACACCATCAGAGGAATGATTAAACCAGAAGAGCTAATTTGGCAGCAATATCTGACGGTGACTGGAGTAAAATAATGACTGGACTCGTATCACCAGTACTCCACTCTGTCTATATGGGATCCCAAATATTGTGGATGCTACAAGTGAACTTGTTCTTGAACTGGTTTCTGCTGGCGCCTTAGCATCTGCCTGACAGTACATCCCTGTGAGCTTTTCTACCTAGGTGTTCCAAGAATGAATTTTTGGTTTGATATTAGCAGCATACAAATTGACTGGAAAAAAAAGAGTGCAAAATAAACTGATTTTTGCTGGTACATGAAGAAAGCAGAAAGGAAAGAAATGTTATTGTTCTTAGATAGACCTGAAAGTAATGGCTTCGTACAGATAAAGAAATATTTGGAAACACATTAGTACTGCAGTATTCCAGCTGGGACATGGAAATAACTTGTCTTGTTGGTGCTCATTTTCAGACAACAGAAATGAAATCATGTCTCTAGCACGGAAAGGTCAGCCAAGAAGATTTTGCTAAATTCATCAAACTGTGCTCCCCACTGAGTAGATATCACTGGTGTGCACTAAAGTAACAGAGGGGCTGATGGTGTGTTCACCCAAACAGCACAATGTGTCCAGAATAGAAGCTGAAAAAAAATGCATTGATCTTTTCATTTCCTGTGCACTGAGAAGAAGGATTCCCTAGCTGAAGCTTAGCATATATCTTTCTTTCCTCCCCCATCTAAAAAACATAATGGCTTCAGAGAGAAACCATTATTCCAGCCAGCATCACCTGGCAGTAACAAGATGCAAGAAAGTTCTCCAAGATTTCAGTTCAGTATTTTTATTGAGCAATAAAAGTCCAACCTGCCTCTTCTCATGAAACAAAGAAGAAAAGAAAAAACATTCAGTACAAAATTGTGTAAGGATATCTGTACACGTTTTGAAATTGGTTCAAAGCTACAGCCATAATTGCCACAGCATCCACAGATTAGATGACATTTACATCAGTTTTTAATTAAATTTACTTAATTTAGATATTTATCAGCCAGAATCCATTGGCATACTTTCTTCAAGCTCTTTTAAAGGTTAAATGAGCAATATGTGTAATGAGGTCTTTAAGGGAATACAAACTGTGTCAGTCTGAAATTATCCCGAAACCCAGTACTGTGCTGAAGGATTTGTAGAGTCCTGGCAGAGGGGAGAGTGGCTCCTGTTAACTCTGCTCACTCTGCTGACACCAGAGTGCAGTGTCTGACCTTCACACTGGCTGCTCCTGTCCAGGTCGGAGTGTGTGATGTGATCACATGTGTGGCTCCAGGATGATAACACATCCACGGCTCCAGCTTCTCGTGAATGGCGCTCATATTGCTGCTTCCAGGGATCTTGAAGATGCTGTGAGGTAGTGGTTTTGTTAAAAGCTTCTCAGGAGGCACTGAGCTGGGACAGGGCTTTCTGAAGTGTGGCAGAGTGGCAGTAGTGAAAGAGAAGTGCAAGCCTGGCTGGCTGAGGAGTTCCCTTGCATCTCTGGAGGGGAGGAGAGCAAGGAAAGGAATGTGCTGTCTTCATCCCCAAGCTGAACACCAGTCCTCTTCTTCCGTTACATCACAGCTGAGCCTGCTGTACGTATCTCCTGCACCATCCAGCATGGCACTGCACCTTTTAAGGAGTATATGGTGAAGCGTGTCTTGGAAAGAACATTATCACAAGCCGGCACAAAGCAGAATGAAGTGCACTACTCTGAAAAGGGCAATTACAGTGAAACTACATATGAGAGCTGCAGATGGACGCAATATGTAGTTGAATGACTAACAAGGAAACACAGTAGATGGCCTCCTAACAGCACATGGACCATATGGTATAGCAAAACTTGGGGAATCATTCTCCTCAATGTGGCAGTTTTATAAACGCCAAGGTAAAAAAACACATAAGCTCTTTTGAAAATCCCACTGAGTATCTCATCTCAAGCTGACAGATTTTTTTCAGTGCTCTCCTTATGGGTTCAGACATTACAGCATTGCATACAATAACAGCGAGATAGGAAAGACCAGAAGACTCCCAGTGAAAGTCCACACAGCATGGTAGGCTTTCACTGAATTCAGCATCACTGAGTTTACTAAATCCAGCATCAGCATTGTTTAGATTTTGGTCAAGTTATTTCCAAATTAGTTTTTATTTCTTCACACAATTTGGTGATAATTTGCATCTCAAAACACAGGATACTTTAATCACAGTATATGCAAAAAATAATCAGCCCTGATTCTTTCTGCCTGGCAATGTATTGCAATTGTGGGGATGATTGAACTGAACGTGGGAGAATTAGAGGTGAAGAATGACTGGGGAAAAGTGAATTCCTTTTGCAACATCCACCCATGGATAAAAACAGAATTATAGGTTTCTGGGCTTTTTAAAGAAAACTTGCAGGCGCTTTGGATAAAATATAGATGACATATCCTTGTTTTGGTCCCAACTGTAATGAGAGCTAAGCAGCTTTACTTCCACTCCATCTGCAGAAAGTCTCTGGAACAAGAGAGAAGCATTCATTCATTCCTTAAGACTGGTGTCAGTAGGCTATGATTAAACAAGCTACACACGCTGAAAAGTAACTTCTGCATTTCTTTTGCTGGGATTTTTTTGGAACTCGTGCTGGACCTGGGTCCTCCAGCACATGACACCAGGCTGATGTACGTGCCTCTGCTTGGGCATGCAGGCTGATTGCTGTTGCTCCTGACCATATCTCCGTGACAGTCTGTAGGTGTTATTGTCTGATAGCAGAGTTCTCGGGTGGTATCGGTAGCTTCTTGTCAAAAGCTGTGGCTGAAAGGTATGAGCCGGATCCTTGTGATGGTTTCAGCAGTGCTACCAGGCTTCTAAGTCTTTGCTCAGCTTCTCACTTGTCTCTGAAGGTGTCAAAACCACCGCTCTGACATCTGAGGTCCTGAGCACACCGTGTGTGTCTTATTTGATCCTGATTATCTTAAACAGTCTGACAAGACACTGGGAAATGGAAACATGACATTTATTATTCTGCAGAATGAAGGATTTTATGTTCTAGCATATTTTTGGCAAAATGCAGTAAAAGAGTCACATTTAGGGATATAGCAGACAGCTCTTAAGCAATATGCTAACTTATTTCTTTCTGTCCAAACCGTAAGCTATATGACAGCTGCCTTTCTAATGAGAAAAATGCAGTAATCATTACTTGTGTGTAGTGGTTGGCAACAGTTGTTTGAGTTTCTGGTGAGCATAACTCTCTGATCTGTTTTTCTTGTGGCAGTTTACATACAGTTTCTGAAGTTTGCATTGTTAGTCATACCTATATTTAGAACTTTCATTAGTGATGACTCAATACAAGCAGAAAAAAAGATAAGGAGAAAAGATATGACTGTAAAACTCAGTAGTGGTGAGAAAAAAATCGTATCCTACATTTCACTCTGTGGTAGCGTGCGTCTTGAATTCCAATTGGAATTAATTTCAGCAGTCAAAAATGTTTTAAAAATAATTGGCAATGCAGAGAAACTCATTTATAAGCTGATTTTTATACACTGATTTTTGCTTTAATTACAGTAAGTGCTTTCTTTCCCTGATTAAAAAGGAGCTAGGGTAGCTTAAGGCAAATGTGTTCAGTTATTTAAGTAAAGAGATCGGATTTGTCAGGTAGAAGGGGAGATGGGATGTCAGTTCAACTTTTCTTCAGAGAAGGGACAGAAAGTAAAGTCAAGGTTTGCTAAATTGTCGCTTTGGTGGTGTTTTTTGTTTGTTTGTTGTTTTTTGTTTTTGCTGTTTTGTTTTGTTTTGTTTTGGAGAATATGTAACACTCACATAGAAAAGAAAATGTATGTTCTTCTCCCCTGCTCTCCTGATACTCCTGAGGGTGGCCTTTTCACATGGACTTTGGAAGGCCAGGAAGGTTCCTGCTAGATGAGGCCTTTTCCATTTATCCCAGGCCTTTCCCAAATATCCCAGCAGCATTCAGTCCGAATGAGCCAACATGTATGGATTTCCACTGTGATCATAAAGAAATTGCAGGTGGGATGACATGGCTGGGTTTGGTTGGCTTGAGCCCTAGTTCATTGCATGAAATTGGGTGCCCTGCCCAGAAAACTACCTGTGATCATTTTTGCTTTCCCTTACCTTGCTAGAAAAGCACCTCTCTGTGGTTGCACTCTCTTGACTCTCCTGTCAAGAGTTGTGACCTCTAACAAATAAATGAAACATAGGTGGCTTAAGAACAGGTTGCAAAGATCTCTCTCGCAGGCTCCCAGTCTTTATGTAGCCACCTGGATCTTTGATCTTCTGCATTTTGTCTTAATCATCAGTAAATTATACAGGGTCGTTATTTTATTTTTTATTTTATCCATAAAAAAAAATCATCTTTAAAGGGAAAAAAGTAGTTACCATGTAAAAAGGGAACAAGCAAGGAGAGGAAAGAAAGATACTGCCAAAAATATTGCATTTCCCTCATCTGTATCTTGAAAGCTGTGTGGATAAATTATAGTTAACATGTGGATGATGTAAGACACTGACCTAATTCTGCCCTCATCTTTATTCCAGTAGTGCCCTTTGACTTACTCTGTGAGGGTGGAAATGCGAAGTTTCAGCCAATTTCCTAAGAAAGGAGTTCCCCAATTTCTGCATTATTTTGAGGGCGAGATGCTGCCCGGAATAAATTCAGTTGGCTGGGTAGTGCAAGGTCACTCCTAGACATATTTCACAAGAAAAGATGAATTTATAGTTGGTCTAAATTAGTGCAGCTTCAGTGAAGTCAATTGAATTACTCTTGCTCTGTTCGGGTCTTGTAGTCGGATTGCCTCTGGAATATGAAGAATACCTTGTCTACTATCAGTAGCAAAGCAAATTTAATCTTTCTGGGTGATAAAGAAGAGAGGCCAAGCCTTTATTTCAAAAGGTAAGAAAAATGAACATGCATTTGGAGGTGCACTAGGGAATATTTAAATGACAAAATCCTGCAGAAAACACCGTGACACTGATACGACGAAAAAAAATGCAACTACTCAGATATCCCAGGGCAGACAATGGGGGCTGGAGGTGGTGGCTGGCTGGAGGGCAGCAATACCTGGCACTAGGCTCTGTTACCATCAGGAGATGCAACGGGAGCAACTGACTGCTTCTCTGGGCAGAAAGCTCCCCAGGACTGGGAAGGGGGGTACATGTTCACAAACGTGCTGGTGCAGAGCAGTGCAAGACCTCGTGGCCTTTTGTTGACCCAGGAAAGTATATTTAGAAAGATGTGCTCTCAGGCTCCCCGGTGATTTGCTCATGCAGCTCAGTTTTCAACCACTCTTCTCATAGCCAAGGACACACGATAGACTTGCAGAAACTCACAGCTTATGGGAGGTATCCGAAAATTAGCCTTTGCAGACTATTTCTTTTAATGAAATGTATCTGTAGCACAAATATCAAAGCACCCAGAGATGGAAGCAGTCATTAGCCATTTACCCATCAGCAAATTCAGCATTAAAGGGGGACTAAAGGGCTACATATGCTTGCACACACAAATCCAGACACAGATGTGAGTAGTACCTAGCTGAAAAGTCCCAGCTTTACATGTATTTTGCTATCTCAACAGAGAAACGAATACTCTGGGGCACATGAGTGTACTTTCCTGAATATTTTCCTGATCAACTCAGTTTCCTTGAGTGCTAGGATTTAGTGAAATATCAGTCACTCACCAAGTGCTCTTTGGGAGGGCCGTGTGGCAGAGAGGGAAAACATTTTCCCTTGCATTTATGTGTAACAACATTTTCTGGAGATTATGAATGACTTGTGATACTTTTATGCTTATTTCCCTGAGATGGATGAGTGGAACGTGAAACAGTTCCTCATTATCATTTAGTAAGTCGCTCCAGAGAACAAGCCAATAAAAAAAGACTTTGCCTCATTTTCGAAAAGTCTTTAAGACTACCACAGTACACTGCGTTTGCCAGGAAAGGGTACACAAAATAAAAAAGCAAGAAGAATATGCTAGAAATTATTTCACAACATCTAACCCATCTGCAGGAAACACAGAACGGGCCAAGGGGGTGCCCTGTTTCGTCAGGAAGTAAGCCTCGCTGTTGTGAATTAAATCCAAATGCCTGTGTTTTCATATGATACATTGCAATTAAACAAAGGAAGAGGTTTTGTGAAATGCTGCACCCAAGGAAATAACTCTGAGCAGGAATTTAATGCAAATATCAAAGCTGCCTCAGAATGTGTTTTGTCCAAAGTATTTATTTCTTGTGGAAGCACTGTAGGATTTTGACAGTGTTGGCAAATCTCAGATTTTGATTTTGAGATCCAAGAACTGACTAATGAAATAGATAACAGCTGTACATTTTAGTACACAGACTACCATTACCATTCATTTGTATATTCAAGGTGGACGTATTTGCCCAATAAGTTTCAAAACTCTTTAAAATACAGATCATAGGAAAAAAAAAATGGTCTTCTATGCTGTTTCTATGCTGTTATACTGGGGTTTCTGCCATTCAAATGACATCTAGCTCAAATATATTTTATTTACCAGCAAGAGAAAAAGGTTTCTAGCTGCCAGGCTGGACTGGAAGCAAGGTGGATGCAATGGGAGGGTGCTTGGGTCACCCCTGGGGTCGGTGGCATGTGGCAGCTCTGAAAGGAACTTTTGCCCCAGGGTAAAGGAAGAAGATAAAATTCTCAGTTTGTGTAGTTACCAACTTCTCTGATTCCTGCCCTTTGTTTTATGCTGTTTCCATGCAACATAGGATTCAACAAGCTAGAAAGATGCTGCTATCAAAGTGCCAGCCCTTTTTTCAGCAAAGCCACTGGGTGAAGGTCTTTTGCTCAGCTAGCGGTGACTGTGTTTTTTTCACAGACATTAAGAAAGAGATTCTTCAAAAGAATAACACTGTTTCTCATTTAGTATTTCTTAAAAAAAAAAAAAAAAAAAAAAAAAAAAAAAGTTGATTCACTTTTACCTCTATTTCTTTGTCACATTGCTTGGCTCAACCAGAGTTCATGTGCCAAAATGTCACCTTGCACTGCTCTGCTGAAAAAAAGGGTGAAAAATCAAACCTGGTCTCTACTGAGAGAGTCTGAGTGTATCCTTCTCAGCAACAGGGGGAAGGTTCTATCAAAGGACCTTCAAACACCATCATCAAACACCAGCAGTGCTACCCCTGCTAGACTTACAAGGTCCTTTTAATCCCAGTTGATGAGAGCACCTTCGAGTACATACTGATATGTGCCAGGATACCAAGAATTTAAAAGCCAGAAGAGAAGACTAAATTGTTCCTCAAAAAAAAAAAAAAAAAAAAAAAAAGGTATTAAATGCCTCTGCAAGTTTGAAGAGGCTGTGTCAAACCATGTGGGCTCCTGGGAGGAGCCAGTGCTGACTGCTCCTCCTGGGGATGGCTCTGTGGCTCTGGGTTCAGAGCTGTTTTTCTCTTTTTCAGAAAATAATCAATTAATATCTGATTTTGATAGAAAGTGGGATACCTTGGCATGACTCTGGCCCCATGTGTGCTCCCCGTGGCCCTGGTGCAAGGCCCCCGTTTTCAGGACGGAGCTGGATGCAGGGGCCAGGGCCACCATCACAGAGCTATGCCATGGGCGTAAGCCTCCAAAACAGTGCCACCAGACACCATCACAGCATCTCCACAGCTACTTTCCATGTCTGGTATAAGTTGGCAAGAAGGGGGATGAGAAATTGGGACTTACATTTTAGCCAGCTCAGGCAGGCAGCTACCCTGTGTTGCAATTAGCCTTTCCCTTTAAAATCCTTCCAGGCTCCACTGGGGCAAGAGGCAAGCCACTGTGCTGCAGCACGCAGCTGCTGGGGTGGTTTTGGAACACAGCGTGTCCCAGAGCTGAGGTTTGTGGGCAACTCCTTCACAATCATGTGTTTTTTAACACAGCAGAGCTGAGACTTCTGGCTCCCCTGGTTGAACCATAATAGCGAGGACGTGCTGTCGCTGCTCACGCAGCGCTGCAGCCCCACTCGGTGCGGGCAGGACCACGTTCCTCGCCTGTGCTCCCAGACAGGGTGCCTGTCTTTGAGTGTCATAATCTTTGCTCAGTGCCTGGCACCGCTGAATCAAACTGCAATCATGTCTTCCCACTGCGTCTCCGCAGGTTGGTAGCCACAGACCTCGATGCAACGAGGCATTGCTAATTAGGATGGCTTTCTCCTCTTCAGGCTTAATAAAAATATGCTCCATCCGCGAGTGGAGCTGAGAGAAGCACAGTTCGGGTGGGGAGGGGGGAAATCTCCCAAACAGATTTGACTACCTTCATTGGAAAAAAAAAAAAAAAAAGACAGAACAAAGCCTAGGTAATTAAAAATTGCAAATTAGAATACTTTGAAAAGTGTTCATTTCTTATGGACTTGAACCCTCTTCAGCAAGCCAAGAGGATAATATCTCCTCTTCTCCCAAACTTCTATACATTTGGCGTGTGTCACTGCATATCCAGGAGTGGGCTAATTAAAATTGTTTTGTTGCTAATGATAGTGCATCTTCTTTCACTAAAGAGTTCAAACTACAGCGTTCCTCTTGATCTGCTGTGAGATTTTTTAATCTCTAAATTAGAAAAAAAAAAAAAAAGCATATGCCCTTTTAATGCCTATAAGAATTTGAGCTCGTTAATGCAAGAGAGAAAAAAAAAGTAGGATTTCTATTATAGCTGTTCTTTAATTATGGAACAGCATGTGCAAGAAGACTCTTTACTCATAACTGTGTCCTCAATTCTATTACACATTTTAGTGGAGAATGCATGTAATAGAAAAACAGCAATAGACTGTGGAAATTGTCCAGAGCCCCGCTCTCCTAGGGAAAAGATGCCAATGGTATTTTTGTGCTGCTACTCCTCAGCAGCCTCTTTGCACTTTCCTCCAGGTTACATGCACAGCATGACTCACTGCCTGATGGTTTCATTGAAACAGAAAAATATAGACACAGTAATGATTGCATTCAGTCATAAACTACAATCAATACAGCAGAGTTTAAATGTTCTGTGCCCTAGCAGGCCACTACAGGGTCCCCCCCTTTCCCAATCTTATTCCCCGAAGAAATGATTTTTCATTTCTAAAGGATAACAGTTGTTCCAAGTGATCTAGCAGATGTAGTCGAGCCTCTCAGAATGAAATATGTAGGTCAGAGCAGGAGGCATTCATTGTTTTCTTTGATGTACCTTCATGTCAGCCTTTCTTTGGATGGAAAAGCCACTTCGCAATACTTATGGAGTGCCTCGCGGGAGTCCGGCTGGAGGAATCCTGCAGTCACCCCCCACAGGGTTCATCCAGGGGCAGGTGGTGGGCAGGGATATTTGTGTTCAAACCAGAGACTCCGTGGCCCTTTATTTATGGACACTGGGGCGTAAATCTCAATCTGGTTCTCGAGTGAACACAATTATCTCAACAAAACTGTGGGTTTGTGTGTGTGTGTGTGTGTACATCTCAGCGCCATTGCAGAGTTTGGCAAACTCACAGTCTCCGATGAGAAACTACTCCCAGGAGACCCCGGCGGGACTGAAAGTAGGATGGGGGAGAGGGGGAAAACACAGCCAGGTCAGGATGCAGGGAGCCTCTCCTGGAGAAATAACAAACTTGACTTTTGGCCTTTAGAGCCATCGCACGTCCCATTGCCAATCACAGTTCCCTGGAGGAAATATCCTCTTTTCAATGCCAGTAAAAAAAACTGGGTTAGTGTTCAGGATTACCTGCTCTTTTGCCATACCTTCAGATGAGGGGAGTCCAAAGTAGTCACATCTTCCCCACGATTCTGGTGCTGTAACAAAAAGGCATGGCTGCAGCATCCCCTTCCCATCGCGGGTCGGGAGGCATCCTCCACAACGCTCTGCTTGGCACCCCAGCAGGCTCGAATTCCACCTTTCTTAATAACCACGCTGCACTAGGAGCTATCAAAAAAAAGGTTTTCCCTTTTCCTGTTAGCAGTGGTAACTGCCTAAAGATGAAAAAGAACTCCCAGAAGGCCAGTATAAAATGAAATCATGCCAACAAACCCTAAATAAAGGTTGCAGTTCCAACATGTCTTCTGTTACACTTGGGATGTGCGGTAAGTGACAGCTGAATAAATCAGACCCCTGGAGTTCCATCATAACGATCAGGTTAAAAGTGTTATTATCTCATTTTAGCTAAAAGTTCTGATTCACACTTTTTATTTTTTATTTTTTTGCTCATACCTGAGAGATCTTGGATTGTATGCCACTCATATTAGAGCAGGAAAAGGACTAGTGCAACTTTCTAAAAAACAGCCTCTTTTTTTTTTTTTTTTTTTTTCCCTTTGGTCATAAATCAGTGTTCCCAGTTTCATTCGGCTGCCTGTCTCCCTTTCTTCCTCTCCCCCTGTTTCCTCCTCCCACTCGTTAGTCTGTTCAGCACCTTCGGTGAGTCACACAGAGCCGGCTGACAAGTGAAGTCAAGTTCGACTCCACATAAAGTTACTGCAGAGCCCTTCTGCCGCGAGGTCTGCTGCATGCAGCTCAGGCTGGGATGGCCCTTCGCCTCTGAGGATGCTCGTTTGGGACCACGAGTCCCCTGCCACACCTGGAAATCTGAACTGTGGGCATCGGTGTGAGCCAGCTAGCTCACGCAGAAGACTGTACGTGGAAAGCTGTAATTTACCCCCCTTGCCAAAAGGCTGCGAGTATGGATTGAATTATGTCAGGCTAATTTAAGCCTGAGGGAATGAAGGAAGAGCCCCAGTACTGGTTAACTCTCAACTCCTGTCTCTCCCCCCCAGCTGAATTATATACCCTTAAAACTTGCAGAATGGATCCTCCCTTGTGACATGGAATGTCAGGACAGGGCACGATATGTAGGTCACGATAGCTCCCTGTACTACAGTTCCTGAAGCAAGGCCTAGGAGCCACGTTCAGCAACCCCATTTCAACGAGGCCTATAAGTGTGTGCCTAACGTTAAGCACACAGCGATCCTTAAAAAAGAAAAACAAAAGGCTATGCCAATCCTTGTGCTAGTAGATGAGAGGTTTATGGCAGCCTTACTAGCTGCGTAGAACTGTCCTAAACCAGATTTTAGTCCATGAGGCAGAGTGCATAATTCTAAGTGTCTGGCTTAGATTTTGTGGCATTTCGACAATAGTTGCCTGGCCTCAGGAGAGGCACCTAGACCACCCAGTTTGGTAACTGGGAATCTGATTCTGCCACTGGGGATGGTAACTGGTGCAGAGGGGCACTCCACAAGTCTTCTCTGTTGAGCAGAGAGCTGCCACGATGCAGGCAATGGTCTAGAGACCTCCTCTATAGCATGGGGACATGATTCTTGACCAGCCTTATCAGCCCCCTTTGCCTTGCAGTCCTCTTTTACATCCAAGGCACTGATGTTCTAGGAGCTGGGGAGGTGCTACCCCCTTCATGGTGGTCACGGGTCTCATCTGGGAGGGTCTTGCTCCTTGCACCCCACGTGGTTTTTTTTCATGTGATCGTTAGTGGGAAAAATCAGAAACAATCTTGGGAGCAAGTCTGGGGCCTCCCTTCTGCCCCTTTTTCATGCAGAAGCCCTTACACAAGAGTTACCCACCACAGCACTTTCCTATTGTATTTGCTCTGTTTCCTCTTTAGCCTGGTGCTAAGCCAGAGCTGGTGGGTCCAGACCTTTATCCTGGTAATGAAGCAGTCTGGATCTTGCCTTTAGTGCTCAAGCCTTACACAAATCTAAGTCTATTCTTTCTGCTGCAGAAATGGCAGTTAATCTTCATTTCACTGTTAGCAATGATGTAATTTTATGACTCCTATAGGTACAGCTATTAACAAGGCTTAGAGAAGTCTTAAATACACTCCTTTTCCACAGACTGGGTAAAGGCTGGTTTGTTACCAGGAAAATAATCTTTTAAGTCTGGGATTGATTACTGCTCGCTCTTTTATGTACATTTAAGTATTAGGTCAGTTCTGAAAGATGCATAAATTACCGAAACCAAACTGTTGAGTTAATAAGAATGATATTTTCTAACTCTTATGGTTCCATTTTAAGTTCCCGTGCTATTAATGCCAGCTGAATAGCTTACCGCAACTGAAATGCACCGCATTCAGGGCTAAATTATGCTAAAATAGGTCAAGCAGCAGAGAAGGCAGTTATTTTGACTGAACTAGGGTTAACAAGATGCATGTAACAAATGCCTCAGGAGAACAATCACATGCGCTTGCTGCACATGATACCACAGCAGGATACCCATAGCTTCAGGTTCCAGCTAAATGGCATCATGGTGTGCTCTTTCGGGCAAGAAAATAGTTTTACAATTGTTTGAATATGATCCCCTCCGTTTATGTGATGTAACCTGACAGTTTAAAGGGTCCCGTAAGTACGTTTTCACTGAAGCCTATGCAACTTCTACATACTCAGCTAGGCTGTTTTTAACATAAAGCAGAGGGAGAGCAAAGAAGTAATTAATGAAAGAGCTGATACCTTCTGAGACTCCTGGCATGACAGCATGCCCAGCTGTCTTTCCACTTCCTTCTGAATAAAGAAAGAAGAAGTCAGGAGGCAGAAATTAGCCTGAGGTATTAAAATTGGACACAAGCTGAAGTAGTGCGTGTGAACATCCTTGGATTTTATGGTGAAAGTAATGAAATACACATCTAGTATTAGTCGAAAAGGAAAGGAAAGGAAAGGAAAGGAAAGGAAAGGAAAGGAAAGGAA
>NC_048893.1:137628319-137676816 GCF_011077185.1 Oxyura jamaicensis
AAGGAAAGGAAAGGAAAGGAAAGGAAAGGAAAGGAAAGGAAAGGAAAAAATAAAAAGTCTTTTCCTATAATTTCTTTGATTTTTCAGTAGTCAGTTCTATACAACACATATGGAAAAATCTACAATGTATATCTTCCCTTCCCTTCCCTTCCCTTCCCTTTTTTTTTTTTACCTTTTTTTCCCTTTTCCTTTTCAAAAAGCCTCTATTATGAATAGCTGCATTTTGAATACTTTCACTACATCTCTATGTTAGGGAACAAATACCTTACAGCGGAAAAATGAAGCAGAGAAAAACACATAGACATATTGATTGAGTCTGCTCTCACCAAGCACCTGGGCCCAAATACTTGTATGTATACACTCTGTGCATAAACAAATGTTGCATCTAATATGCCAGATGCACATCCTTTTTCAGAAAGTTGACATGTACACTGAATATTAAATTTAGGAACATTTATGAATGTGTACTGGAATTTGCTTATCCAAGAGCACTGGATGTTTTTCTGTAAAGCTATTTGCTGGTACTAAGTGCCAAAACGTTAAAAATTTCCAGTCTTTACAGCTGTGTCCATTTTTATGAGGGGTTCTGAATTTATTATTTATCTGAACAGAGAGACAGAGGAGACAGAGAGGGAACAAACACATGCTCTCGGAAAGTCTCTTAAAGAAACTGATTATACAAAGAAATAAGCTTTCTACTGTAACCAAAAAGCTGTTTTAATCTATTTTCTTTGCCGAGAGTTTCTGTAGCTTTCTCACATCTGGCCGGGCTGCTTTTAATACAATGTATAGAGAGAGCAAAGAAGGCATTGATGAACAATCCTTCCAACTCCAGCTTCAAGTGATGCAAATCAATTTATAAAATCCAACAGAACTGTTTTCCAAATAGAAATGCTGACTTTCGGACAAGAGGGGAACTCCAGGGTTTGGACATGGGAAATTCAGGAGGGTGGTTACTGCCTGTGACAGCTTTGTTTAATTTTATTGTTGAAAATAGTTCAGAATGAGGGTTTCAACATTGTCTTCCTATTTCAGTCTAGGATCTAGCAAAAGACCTTTTTTCTTTCAGTTTAGAAGCTATCTCAGTCTGTCTTTGATAAACCAAACGGCATTCACCTACCTTGAGACAAAATTTCCTTTACCATAAATGAGATGTGCAAATTAGCTATGATAATTAGACTTGACCCAGTTACTGGATTTGGGAACATCCTTCTACCTTGCCTGGAGCCGAATGTCCCTACAGAAAGCAAACCTCACTCTTAAGACTGGGTATAATCAGGGTTAAAAACCTTTCATCGGAGACACAAGAAAAGACGTAACTGAACTAGCACTATTCCATTGCCTGACATTGTTTGCTGCTTTTTTTCTGCACAGTGAATTATTCATTACTAATGATTTCGTTATCTACATGATGACAACTCCTCACCCCTCCTGCCCCATACACACCCTACCATAACAAGAACATTTATGACAAATAGTGATGTCACATCCTTAAACTTATTTAATAAGTACCAGCTGTGAATCAAAGGGCTCAAGTAATCCTTTCTCACCCATCTTACAACTTCAGTGAGTTGCAGGGTATCAATGGCCGAGTGTTACCACCTTTGCTCGGAGATAAGCCGCGTGTACACAGCAGCGTAATAATGCCTGATGGGAAACACATGCCCAGGAAAACCCCCACAGCAAGATTGCATTGTGCTAAGAAATTCCGTTTGTTGGCTGGCTGGCTTCAGAAATGTTATTTATCCCTTTTGAGCTTCCAAGTGAAAATGCAGGGGCTTATCTGCTGGGAGTGTAATCTTCTACCGAACCAGCGAGACTCTGAGATTCTGTTGAACTCTCTGAGAGTTTCCATCGTGTTCTTAGCACAGACTTAGGGATTAGCTGACACATGCTCCCTGAACTTGCATTCTGGGGGGTCAATAAGGGAAATAAAGCAAATATTGCTGTGCTACAAAATAAGTTTTTTTGTTGTTTCGTTTTATTTTGTAAAAAAACACCTAATAAAGGATAAAATGAAGTTTATTTCAGTACAGTATTCTCTGGGAGTTGCAGCAAAATACTAGGATTCTGTCCAAAGCTACAAAGCTAACCTGCACTTTATACCAATGACCATTAATGGTCATTGGTATAAAATGCAGGTTAGGGACATCCTTGTGATAAAATATAACTATTAGTAAATCTTCTACTCTATCTACAGCTCCCAGAGGCAAAAATGTGCCTTTGCCAGTTTGTATCAAATTTGTGATCAAAACCAAACGACACATCTTCCAGGAAAAAAACTGTGGCTATGGGGTGAGATTGTGTCAGCACATGGATGAACCCATACTGGCAAACCCTCTCTGGTGTCGACTAGACCTGACCCCAGAACAGTGTAACACAAGCAGGTTTTTATTTACCTATTAATACAACTTTACAATAAGGAGAAAGTGAAATAACTCATATGAATTGGAAATATAATTGTTAGCCTGAAGGAGGGGAAAAAAAAGCGTGTGGTGAAGCTCCTCCAGGCTGGGATGGGTGCTGGGAAGCTGAGACAACCCGCTTTGTTCAGCCAGCTCTTACACCAGATGCTTGGCATTAGTACACTCTCAAAAGTACAGTTTCAAGCTAAAAGCTCTATTTTGAGGCTGTTGAAGTAAGGAAGCCTCTCAACATTTTTTTTCATTTATGATTTATGAGGGCAGTTGAGCCCTTGGTACAAAATTAAAGGCTGAATAAAAGAAACTGGAAAGAGGCAGGACAAAGGAACTAAGTTCACGGTGAAGTGCCAGAAACCTCCTGAAGCCTAATTCCCCTTCTATATGAACGTGTCACTTGACCTTGGGCAAGTTTCTTACCTTGCAAAAGTTTGTTTTATCTGCTGACAAAATTTGCAACGCTACACATGCCCAGGAATGAGGACACATTCATTTCAATGTGTAAACCATTTTGAAAGCCAAGACCACTTTTTGTGTGTATTATGGAAGTATTTCAGTCCAATTCTTTATATAGTATTTGAAGAATCATAGGCTTATAGTGACTAACCCAGTCATGGTGCCACACAGCTGTAAATTAGACCAAGGCAGCAGTTTGGATCTCCTTTTCAGCTACCTGACATCCTCGCAACCAAATGAAAATGCCACAAACTTGTTCATTTAGCAGCTAGAGAGATTAATGTAGGAACAGTGATGTCTTTACGCGCTAAATCAGGCTGCAGTTTGTCTGTAGGTTCTGAAAAATCTGCGGTCTCTGCTTCCATTCCTAGTTTTAGGAAGCTGGAAAAAAACTGAGGTAAATTAACAACACTTCTCCCTTAAAAACATGTCTCTAGGTCGCTTCCTTTGAGGAGATATTCTTGGAAATTAACTAAATGGAGCAAGATTGCTGGAGATACGTGTTTTTTCCATGAGCAATTAGACTGCAAGCCACACATGAGGCTGGCTCTGCAGCTAGCCAGGGCTCGCCTTCAGGACTCCTGTTTTCCCCAGTCTCCCCGAGCAGCAACCAGCACGCGGGGGTGACAAGCCACGCCACCCAGGTGCTGGTTGGCAGCATCAGGATCAGGACCAGTTCCCTTCCAGATGGATGCCCAGGTGTTCAGGCTGTTCTGCTGCACGGCCAGCTGGTGGAAGAGAAGCCAGGCCCTGCCGTTAGGCGTAGGCCCGAGCCTCTCTCACTGCAGGCCTTTTTGTTATGAATGGAGTCACTTGGGCTTTTCAGCTCCTGGGCTTTCCCTTCTTTGAAATAATCAGAGAACCTCAGTTCTTTAAATATTGGTATTTATTCCCCCAGCTGATTTGAACACCTCAGGAAGGTGCTTCCCTGGGATAGGCTGGGCACTCAGCTCCCAGGAAAGCATACTCAGCAGAAATATTACTCTGTCTCTTACATGGTTAGGCTCTCTCTCCAACCCTCTTGCAAGCCTTAGCACATGGCAGGACCCTCCTGCAACCCTTGTTTCCCCCCACCCCGAGGAGGGGCAATTCAGCAGCTTCCTCCTGCCCTCAGGACCCCTCAGGTGAAGCCTCGCTCCACTGACTATCCAGGAATGGCAGATGAATGGAGAGTGCTTAAACCAAAAGAAGAGAAGTACAAAGCAAAAGATCATCTACATTTCTTCATTCAAAATGCAATTAAAAAAAAAAAATAAAAAAAAAACTCATGGAAAACACCTAACAGTTAACTGCATCAAACCAATTGTCCTTGAATCCTTAAAACAAAACAAAACAAACAAAAAAAACAACACAACCCTCTTTGCTCTTAAACTCCTGTCACTGGCAGGAGATAAAATGATAGGTTATATAATCTATATTCTACTATTTAACAGATACTAAATATAGTGCAGCAACTCAGAACAGTACAAAACATAATGATGTGAGAAATGGTGCTGAAGAAGAGAATACTGCCATTCTACATAGAGGCATTTTTAGTGTTATGATCCTCAGGAAGAACATCAAATATTTTTCTGAGTGACCTAATTTTCTTTGTCTGATCAAATGTGCCAGATGCTTCCTTATTCAGAGTTGCCACTCGAAGTGAAAAACTGTTTTCTGGCAGCCACTTGAAATCTCGTCTTCAGTTTTCTGTTAGGGATTATTATACAATCATTGCCCGGGCAGACTGAAAGCATATGGTAACGGGGCTGACATTATCTCTGCTATTTCAAAGTTCCCTAAGGATGTGTGGGCACAGCTACAGTCTCAGGTATAAGCCAGCCTCCCCAGTGCATTCAAAATGCCACCCAAACTCAGCAGTGACCACACAAGCTGGAATGGAGAGCTTGGCAGCCTGATTTCCATCCCCCTCTCAGGGGTGGGAGCTTTTTCTTCCTTTTGCAGGTATGTTCATGACTTGACCAGGAGAAAATGATAAGGGTGGCTCAGTGCCATTTAACATGCAGGTCCCACATACAATTTATTTTACTGTTGTTGTAATTTATTTTGTGCTATCTTGTCCCTGGAGATCCCAGACCCCCACTGCTCAAAAGGCAGCCCTTAAGGTTATAAATACTTCTGACCAAGAGAGGACCAAGGGCAATGGGCAATACCAGAGAGGCATACGGGAGTTCCCAGAGGACTTGGGTAGGGTAGAGGAGGTAAACACGGTGCTTTCTTATTCATACTGATTTTGGGGAGCAGTCCTTGGGCTGACTGGTCCCCCAGTTGCAACAGCTCAGCACCAGGCCATTGAGCAACCTAGCAATCAAGCAGCCTCCATGACTGGGGTGCTCCAACAAGAGGCATGCGGCTACATACATCTCTGGAGTAGTTTGACTACAGGTGTAGATTTAAACCACCATTGGCAAGGGACTACAACTGTGGATGTTCAATAAACACTTAAGTACTTAAAGCCACTTTATTTCTGCCTGGCTAAGTTGATTAGAAATTGATCTAAGATAAAAGAAGATGAGTTGCTTTTAAATTGTAGTATCTTCATAGCCAATACATTCCTCAAAGAAAATCAGTAAAAGGTGCATTGACAAAGCTGTCATGGAAATTATGTTTCCAAGCCATTTAGATTTTAGTTTCTTTAACTTACTCTGAAGTATCAACTATTAGTAGTATCTACTGTCTCAACAAAAACAAGTGGATCAAAATCCAATCTCATAATTCTATGCACAAATATAATTCAACATACATCCTTTTTTTTTTTTTTTTTTTTTTTTCCCCGTTCTGACTTAAATTAGCACCTATATACAGCTCAAGGAGCCCTGCAGAATTTTAAACAGGCAGTATTGAAATAAATAAATCTGTGAGATAATGCATTCTACAATATTCACAGCTGAGATTGCTCATTTTCTTCTAGACAGTCTGTAATTTTACTGTAACTTAATCATGACCCAGACTGTAGTACGGTTTCTTAACACATCACTACAAGTTGTCCTATTCACACCCCAAATGAAAAGAAAATTCATACTAAAATACCAACAACTTGGAACAGAGACATCATCTCAGTCATACCTATAGCATCACCAGGATCTATTAGACAACGAGAGGAGCTACAGGAAGAAATTTAAAATCTAAGAAGTTCCAGCAGTGCTGGTTTTAACAAACTCTATCCCAGGGCAGAAACCCTGGGAGCGTAATGATTTTAATTGCCTAGAAGCATATTAATGGAATTATATTAATAATTCCACTCAGCCAATCAGGTATAATATGAAAATCCTAATAAATGCCTCCCGACTGTGAATTTGCCATTCTGCTGTGCCAAATTCCTCACTGGTGAAGGCAATTTGTTTCCATTTCTCCCCTCAAATCTGTCACCTACTCCTGATACCTCGGGCCCTACTCAGTGCCTCAACCACCCTTCTTCAGGACCACGCAAGAAAAGAAAAAGAATCAAGCTGCTCCCGAATGTCACTGCTAAACATCACTCCAGAACTTTAACAAAGTCACTTTCTTTAAAATTACCCATCATTAAAAGTGGCTGTTGGGGTTTATTCTGATTAGCCAGCTGTGCTGCAGAAGCCTGGTGCTACCCCAGCCTACTCCCAGCTGCTTCCTTCCCAAGATAACATTAGCTACATGGAAGTCTTCACCAGACTTTCTGTAATTATTAGTAATTTTCAGTGCTTTTCTCCACCCAGTGTTTGTCTGAGCAGAGGACGGCAGGGAGTTCTTGGATGACTTTTTCGCTTCTCAGGTCATTTATTTGTCCAAGTTAAAATCCTCATTTGAATAGCTTGGTGTCTTTTTTTAAAAAAACAAACAAACAAAACAAAATGAAACAAAACAAAACAAAAAGTTGGTGTGTAAAATGTAATTTTAGAGAGGAAGCTGGGACCTGCACAGATTCTTTGCTCCTTGCTCACCCCAAGCCTGTACTCTTGGGAAGTTCCTATCATTGTTCTATCCACTGCTTTCTCCATGCATTAGGCGTTCCCTGTAAAATCTAGTATTGTCTTTTTGTTATGTGCTCTGCCCTGTGTTTCATCCCTACTACCTGCTCTTTGCAGCTCCCCTATCAGCTGTGAATCCTCTGTCATCAATAATCCACTACTTTAACTGGCTTAGAGTTTCCTTCTTTCTCTCTCCCTGTCCCGGTCAGATGCCAGATTAGAGCCAGCAGAAGCCTGCTACTATCCCTGTTGTATGCATTAATCTTCTTACAAGTGTGGTCTGTTCTGTATTTAACCTCTCCGCTCTGCATAGCCAGGTGATACCAAGAGCTCTAGCAAAGTTATTTTCCTTTGCATATTAATGAGTGAAGAACCCATTAGTAACACACAACTGTAATTTTATATAATAGGTTTATCTGAAATTGCTCAAGCCACTAATCCCAGACTACCACTCGGTCTGTTCTTCTCCCAACAAGCATTGATGCTGTAGGGATTTGAATGATTTGTTTGGTGCTGTGAAGCCAAAATCCATCAGGTGAGTGATTCCTTTGAAATCAGTGAGTTATCTTGCTTAGCCAGGGCAGTAACATTTGACTCTGTGTCTGTGCTGCAGAACAGTATGAAGCTGCATTAAAAGTGAGATAAATCTTTGATTTTGGTTTTCCTCCCCTTGTGGATTTCAGAGTATAGATGGGGATGTGCCTAGTGGTAAGAAAGCAAGACCAGTAACTGGGAGCCCGGTCTTCTCTTCCTGGCTCAGCCCCAGTTCGCTCTGTGACTGCGCAAATCGCTTAAGCTGTCTCTGGGATAATAATCGACACAGCAATTCTAGGATGCTTAATTTTTAAAGTGTCAACTCATATATTTTCTCTGATGTGCCTCAGGAGATGTCCTTTTCCCTTTACTGGGAGCAGGATCAGGGCCTTAGTACTGACAGCAAGATTTGCAACCCTTGACCCTTCTTCCCCAGTCTGCCATAACTACTTCATACAAAATGTTTAATAATAATAGTAATGCCAGAAATGCTGTCCCGGAGCCCTGAAAACCTCTTATTTTCTCTGATCCTAAAGTACAGTGTACAGAATCCTGTGCAATGGTTTTCTTTTCACTACTTTCAGCATTAATTCTTCTTTCTAGTTATGTCAGCAGACGTGTAATTCTGCTGCTGCTGTTTTTGGCTTTGGTCTTGCTGATTGCATAGCATAGTCACAGACCAAAAAAGTTGGATTTTGTTTTTTTTCCAGTGTGTGCCCGAAATCCTAAACTTGCAGAAGTGGCAAGTGATGGACTGTAGTTTCGTTGGGGTAGGGCTTGCAGTTTACATGCTCTTCGTTGGGGATGAGCTTACACTGCATGTCCATCTTTTAAAAAATCTACTGTCTCAAAGTGGAAGCCCAGGAAAGATTAATCACCTCTGAATATCCAGCACATGGTAGACTCCTCTCAGTTTTTACAGGGTGATTCAAATTCACCAGCAAGATATGTAATAGACCATCTCTCCCCATATGGAGTATATCTCCTTCTAGTCATGATGGCATCTGATCCCTGTGGTAACTGTGATA
Source organism: Oxyura jamaicensis (assembly GCF_011077185.1). Classification (NCBI taxonomy): domain Eukaryota; kingdom Metazoa; phylum Chordata; class Aves; order Anseriformes; family Anatidae; genus Oxyura; species Oxyura jamaicensis. The sequence goes on from NC_048893.1 coordinate 137,636,702, forward strand.
AAGCAATTATTATCACAGGTAAAGAGCAGTTGGAAAGTATTTGGTGTGTTTCTCTTACTGCAATTTAACAGCTGGAGACAAGCGAGGGGAGTGGGAACTCATCTCTCTGCAGTTTCAGCAGCAGTGACCAGTGGAGCACAATTTGGAAGTTGTCCTTCTGAGCACCTAGAGCAGGACAGACGCCAACAAAGTCAGTGGAAAAGCAGTCATTCAGACTTTGTCAGGGTTTGAGTCAGATCCCTGGCTTCAGCAGCGAAGATTTGTATTTATGTAGTTTGCTACATCACAATATGGTGTCTCAAAATGTCTGCTACCACTCACTTTTAAAGCGTACATATAGCACATACAGTCTTGTCACAGCTGACACCTTTTTTTGATTTTGCTACGTGAGAGTACTCTGTTGCTGATGAATCAAGCTGTTTTCAAGATTAGTTTACTTCTGAATATTTTGTGGGAGAAAAGCAAAGGAAAAAAGACTATTTTTCAAAGAACTATCCCCATCCCTATCTTCTGAGCAATTTTTCTGAGACTTTTTCAATAGTCATAAATTCAATGTAAGCATCCATTTTCCTGATGACTTATGAAGTAAAAAAACAAAACAAAACAAAACTTTACAGCCAAATGGCTTGGCTCAGGAAAGCATCCTTCTTTAGGACAACGTTTAGTATAGGCTAAGTCCATCAGATCTGAGCTCAAGGGAAGAAGAGATGCAGTGCTTTATCACCCAGAGTTGGAATGAGCAACAAGTGGTCACCTGTGCCATCACCCCACGGCGGTCCCAGTGACATCTGTCACTCTTTTCAGAAACATGCTGTAGTGGGTTTATGTGGCAAGGTTTTGGTAGCAGGGGGCCATAGGGGTGGCTTCTGTGAGAAGGATCTCGAAGCTGCCCCATGTTTGGTAAGGGCCCCGCTGCTGACCAGAGCTGAGCCAATAAGTGATGTTGTTTGCGCCTCTGTGAGAGCAGATTTAAGACAGGAAAAAAAAATGCTGCGCCACACAGCAGCTGGGAGAGTGAGAGGAGTGAGGAACAGCCTTGCAGGCACCAAGGTCAGTGAAGAAGGAGGGGGAGAGGTGCTCCAGGCGCCGGAGCAGAAGTCCCCTGCGGCCTGTGGTGAGGCCCATGGTGAAGCAGGCTGTCCCCCTGCAGCCATGGAGTGCCATGGTGGAGCAGGGTTCCACACTGCAGCCCATGGAGGAGACCACGGTAGAGCAGGTGGACCTGCACCGACGGAGACTGTGGCCTGTGGAAGACCCCTGCCGGAGCAGATTCCGGGCCAGACCTACAGCCCGTGGAGAGGAGCCCACGCAGGAGCAGGTGACCTGGCAGGAGCTTATGCCCGTGGGGGACCCAGGTTGGAGCAGTTTGCTCCCGAGGGATGGACCCCGTGGTACGGACCCATATCTGGAGCAGTTCTTGAAGAGCTGCTGCCTGTGGGAAGCCCACGCCGGATCAGTTCAGCAAGGACTGCATCCCATGGGAGGGACCCCACAGCACAGGGGACGAGAGTGACCAAGAAGGAGCGGCGGTGAAGAAGCGCTATAGACTGACCATAACCCCCACTCCCCCGTTCCCCTGCGCTGCTTGCGGGGAGGAGGTGGAAGAGGGTGGATGGTGGGGGAAGGTGCTTTTGGTTTCTTTCCTTTGTTTCTCACTTCTCTAGCTCATTAGTAATAGGCAATAAATCTTACTATCTTCCTATGCTGAGTCTGTTTTGCCCGTCACAATAATTACTGCGCAATCTCCTTGTCCTTATCTCAACCCTTGAGCCCCTTTCATCATATTTTCTCCCTGTTCCTCTTTGAGGAGGGGGAGTGAGAGAGGGGTTGTGGTGGAGCTCAGTCTCCCACCCGAGTAAAACCATCACACATGCTGAACCCATTTGTCCAGACTCCAATACGCTCATCTGTCAGAGACATCCCCTTCTTTGCAGGACCTGTCTGCAAAAGCATCAATTTAAGCTATTAGAAGAATTGCAGTTTCAGTCTTTACCAAAAAAAAAGGAAGAAAAAACTCTGCAGGTCATCAATGTGCTAAATAATTTAGGTATGTGTTCCTCTCTTGTTGCACAGCACTACTGTTAGCAGCAGCAAGCGCAATATGCATGCTGCAAGAAGAGAAGAGGCAGGCTAGGCCAAATTCTGCCCTCAGAGGCATACGCACAATTTCCAATGACATCAGTGGGAATTGTGCGTGTGGATTGAGGGCACAATCTGGCCCTTTATTTTCAGCTACTGTATTATGATCATGACGTGCTAATTTCTAATTCCTTTAGCAAAAATAACACAGGAAAGCTTAAATATTAATGTTGCCAAATGTCAGAAACACCTCTAAATAGTCTTGAGCAAATTCATGAAAACAGATTTCAGGAGCCATGGCCATGCTCATTAATGGAACCTGACATCTTCAATCAGTTAAAACTCTCCTTATCTTCACTGGGGTTTTGCCAAGCTAAGAACTGAATAAGGTCTGTGGGATTTATCTCAGTGATAGCTGCTTTGGACATCGGTCTCCTGACAGCCATGGTCACAGCTTCCCACTCAGAGGGATGGATGTGAAAGCACAGATGTCATTGTGGGATGCTAAACATCAAAGTAGGGCACCTATCTCCTCAAAAGCATAAAGAGAAATCAACCAAATGCAAACTGATAAGATGAAAAGTGCTGGTGGAGATTTACTGGAGAAAGGAAAAAAGGAGAACTTAGCCCCTCATCAATCCCTGGCACCATTTTCCTGGCCACTACTCACATTCACAGGGAGAGAGAGGAGGTGCTGGAGTTAACAGGAAGGGTTGAAACCTCTGCAGCTGTGACCCTATCTCTGCCCATGTGGGGAGATTGCATCCTTCCTGGAGAGATGCTGAGTGCCTGGGCCTCCAGCAGCAGAGTTCACTGTGTGAAATGAGCTGCCAAGGTCCCTGGGAGGGGAGAAGGGCAAAATGATGCACCTGAGTCTGGCATATGTCTGCAGGGAGTTACTCAGCTGGGACAAGTTCCCCATGGTGTCACAGGACCAGACTGCAAAAGAGAAGTGGCTTCTTCATCTGAGGGAAAACAAGGTAGTTTGGAGGTGCCACCTCTTGGTGTGGCAGCCTGATCTGTGCATTACTGTCTGGTTAACCTTACACTGACAGGAAAGGCCCTCTGTGGTCTTTGGCCCCTTTTGCTGCTCCAGTTTTGGTATCACTGCAGGAGCACATCCTTCTCTGCTTCTGCAGACTTGGCCGGGCCCCTCCTGGTAGGCTTATGGTATGGCGAGTTGCCAGGTGAGATGGGCTAGATTAACGTGAATAGTCAACATAATGAATAATGAGATAGAATAAAGATGAATGAATGACATAATTTTCCTGGAAAGGTGATGGAAAAGTTCATCCTGGATGTCATATCTAAGCATGTGGATGAAAAGAAGGTGATCAGGACTTGTCAGCATGGATTCACTGGGGAAATCATATTTAACCAATCTGATAGCTTTCAACAATGTAATGACTGGCTGGCGAAACCAGGGGAGAGCAGTGGATGTTGTCTACCTTGTTTTCAGCATGGCTTTTGACACTGTCTCCCACAATATCCTCATAGGCAAGCTCAGGAAGTGTGGGATAGATGAAGGGGCAGTGGGGTGGATTGGGAGCTGGCTGTATGGCAGAGCTCAGGGGTTGTGCTCAGCGGTGTTGGAGTGATCAGGAGTCCAGCTGGAGGCCTGTAGCTGGCGGTGTCCCCCAGGGGTCAGTACTGGGCTCAGTCTCATCCCCAGATGAAGGGACAGAGCACCCTCAGCAAGTTGGCTGGTGGCACAAAGCTGGGAGGACTCGCTGGTACCCCAAAGGGCTGTGCTGCCATTCAGAGGGGCCTGGACAGGCCGGAGGGCTGGGCCGAGAGGAACCTCATGAAGTTCAACAAAAGCAAGGGCAGGGTCCTGCACCTCGGGAGGAATAACCCTGTGCACCAGTACAGGCTGGGGTCTGGTCTGCTGGTCCTGGTGGACAGCAGGTGAACCACGAGCCAGCAATGGGCCCTTGTGGCCAAGAAGGGCAATGGTGTCCTGGGGTGCATTAGGGGGAGTGTTGCCAGCAGGTGGAGGGAGGTGATCCTGCCCTGCTCAGCCCTGGTGAGGCCACACCTGGAGTGCTGTGTGCAGGTCTGGGCTCCCCAGTACAAGAGGGACATGGAGCTACTGGAGAGTCTGGTGGAGGCCTATGAAGATGACTGGGGGACTGGAGCATCTGTCATAGGAGGAGAGGCTGAGAGAGCTGGGACTGTTCAGCCCAGCAGCCTGGAGAGGAGAAGGCTGAGAGGGGGTCTTATCAGTGTATATAAATATCCTGAGTGGAGGTGTCAAGAGGATGGGGCCAGACTTTTTGGTGGTGCTCAGTGACAGGATGAGAAGCAACAGGCACAAACTGAAGCAGAGGAAGTTCCGTCTGAGTAAGAGAGGGCATTTATTTACTGTGAGGGTGACAGAGCACTGGGACAGATTGCCCAGGGAGGCTGTGGAGTTTCCTTCCCTGGGGATATCCAAAACCCGCCTGGATGCCATCCTGCGCAATGTGCTCATGGTGGCCCTGCTTGGCAGGGTGTTTGGACCAGATGATCTCCAGAGGTCCCTTCCTACCTTGGCCATTCTGTGATTCTGTAATTAATGCTGGTTGAATGTGCTGCTGAAATGTGCAGAAAACTGTGGAATGCAGCCCAGCAAAAATGAGGGGACAAAATGAGGGATACAGCAAGACCCTGCTTTTGAATGTTGGTCTAAGTCCCGTGAACCCTGCCTGTGACCTGGGAGGGAGGGCTGTCAGCCCTGCGCTGCCCACGTCACCCAGCTCCAGCCTGTCCTCATTTTGCTCTCGACATCCTGTTTCATAAAGGCAGCAGGCTGCCCACGGCACGGCACAGCCAGGAGCCCTGCGCCTCCAGCGCTAGCTCACAACAGCACTGCCAGCCTGCCATTGTCCTCCAGGACCACGCAGCCTGTCCCCGCTCGTTGCTGGATGCTAAACTGCTTGTTATAAATAAACATGGTCCTAATAATAGCTTGCCTGACCTGACTCGCTGTAGGAAATGGCCCCAGAAACGAAGAGGATGACTTTCAAGCACAAGAGTTGTAATTTTACGTGAATAAACAATGAAAAGGGCAGCTCAGGATAGGCTGGGGGAAAATTGTATCACGGGGAGCTAGAGGTACAATCCCAGGGTGTTAACGGGCTTATTTGGTTGCTAAATCTGCTGCTGTCTCCCCTTGTAAGTTGGCTAGAGTTTGATGGATGGATGTGGAGAAATATTACTTGAATTGTCAGATAACTGTTAGTCACCCAGATTAAAAACAAATTCCATTGACATTGTGTCATACCTTGGGAGCCCAAAACAGATATTGATGTTTTCATCTTGTTGCAGGGAGGGAGATGGGAGTGGGTAAAGTAAGAAATCAAAATTGCCCAGATAGAACAAGTCTTTCAGCTTTGGTTGAAAAATGACACTGCAGCTCAGTGCACCAAGCTGAGGGTGAGAGATAACACAATCCAGCCTATCTCTCTCGCTCTCTGATGAAGGAGAGACAAAGACAGCATTATCATAAAAAAAAAAAAAAAAAAAAAAAATGCACCTTCCAATACCTGCGCAGAATTATAAGCAAAAAAGTAGAAAACAGAATCAGTCAGTGGATGTTGCAAGATCCATCCCTCAAAGCACTCTGATATGAGTGGGATGCAAGAGGGCTCAGCGCCCCCACTCCCAGAGGAGGAACGGGGTGCTTTTGCTCACCTTCAGGAGATGAAGCAGTGCCACTCATGTGCCCATAAGCAGCAGAAGGGAGCTGAACTTGCTCAACCAGGAGAAGTGGTTCAAGGGGGACCTAATGGCCCCCATTAGCTAGCAGGGGTTGTCAAGAAATGGAGCCAGGCTCTTCACAGCATTACACAACAAGCAGGTGAGAGATTATGGGTGTAAACAGAAAAAGAGAGGTTCAGGTTGGATATAAGGAGAAGATTTTGCCCATGAGGACAGCCAGGGAGTGGAGCTGGTTGTTCCAAGAGGATGTGCCATCTCCCTATCTGGAGATTTTCGAAACCCAACTGGACAAAGCCCTGAGCAACCATGGCTGAGCTCATGGCTGGCCCTGCTTTGAGCAGGAGGTTGGACCTGAGACCTCCTGAGGTCCCATCCAATGTGAATTTTCCTATTATTACTGTGATAAATCCACAATTTGTTTCTGCTCAGTTGATCTCGGTGGTGGCTATGCTGATTACATCCACCGAAGATCTGGTCTTGAGTCTATAGTTAACTTTCCCAGATTCAACAATAACACAGGGATGTATTTTGCATGAATTATTAAGTGGTATGAAAATATCCTGAAAGGCTCCTTCATGGTATACTTCTAAGAGCAATGAAATGATAAAATATGCCATATACATCTTGAGACAAGAGAGATTTGAAGTGATTTTGTCATTGGTCAGTGTTATGTGTATGTACAATACTGACTAATTCTTACGCAAGCTATAAAGTTCTGGGAGACAGACTGAGCCTTTCTTGACATAGAATTTGGCATCCAAAATTATATGTACATGTCTGGGTGTGTTAATTATGTATCCATGCATGCTGTACATTGTAGACGTAGATATAGGTAATGCACATAAATGCACTTTTTACACAACTTATAAACAATGTTACACCACCATTACTGGATTTGCAAAATCAAACAGTCCAAATTTAGGTAATACCTGGGCAATCTCAATATGTCTCACTTCAAAGTGATATGACAAAGTTGTATAAGTTGTAAAAGTCATTGGGCTATACCAAATATGATACTGCATTATAAATGTTTGCATACCTCTTTTTTTTTTTCCCCATAGATCACAAGATAGCTGAGCAGAGAATACTTGCTCAGTTAATGAGAAGCTGTTCCAAACCCTTACAGTCATCTTGTTCACTCAGTAGCTCTTTTTCTGATTTAGTGAAAAATTTTCAAACTTCAATATGCATGTGATGTAGGAACAAGTTAAAATTCACCGTGTCCTCGTGAAGTGATCACAGACATACCAGCAAATGCACAAAGAGGCTACAGTGACAGCTAATTGGAGAGGGGGTGATCTGGGGTGCTCAGTGTTGTTAGCACAGCCCCATAACTTTGGTGCCATCTGATGCTGCTAGTGCTCAGTGTTCCTGGAGGTAAGACCCCAGGGTCTCAAATCAGGGACTTAGTGACCACCCACAGGGGACTTGCTTGTCTTCTTCAGCCATCAGGAGGCTCTCTGAGGAGGCAGGGAGAGAAACCCTGTCAAAAGCAGGATGCAGCTGTCTCACTCATGATAATCTTCCTCACCATGTACAGAATGAGAGGGAAGCGATGTCCTGTACACCACCGATTGTCCCTGGAGTGGGTTGAATGTGTACTAAATGATGCAGGGACCAGAGAAAACAAACAGTGGCTGATCAAGTAATTACAAACATTATTGCTGCTCATACTTACAAGGAGTCCAAATTAAATTTGCACAGGGGACCATAATTCTAGTACTAAGATTTGGTTGTTAGATGCTGCACCTCACTAATATCCTTTCTCTACAGTGTGTGTAGGTAAGTGTTTTTAATTTCACAAGTTTATAAAAAAGTCAAAGAGGAAGACTGAAATTCCACCCTGGGACATCATATTGATTACAACATGGTTCAGCACCGCAGTTTGAACCGATACCCCACACAGACACTCATCATTTGAGATGGCAGAGAAAAAGATATCAGGAGTGACCTGTCATCCAAACCAGGTCCTCATTCACAGATTCACCACATCCTTGGGGAGAGAATGACTTGTTGTTATCCAGTTACCTGAAATCACACTTCGCTCAACCCAGGTTAAGCTAAAAGGCAAATACTGTCATTTATTTGTAACATCCCAAGCAGGCAGCACGGTTACGGGTGCATTTAGAAGAGACAGCCAAGGAAATGAAAGAGGAAGGCATGCAACTGTACTGGGAGGTTGCCCTTGGCCAGCAGACCCAGCAACTTGGCCGGGGCTCCACGTGTGCGTGTTGCTGTTGGGTGCCTCTGCTGGGAGGCCCCCGAGGGACCTTGCCTGGGGGCAGAGTTTCAGTGGGGGACCCTACCAGGGGGCAGCTTTAATCATAGAACCACAGGATGGTTTGGGTTGGAAGGGACCTTAAAGACCATCTAATTTCAAGCCCCCTGCCATGGGCAGGGACACCTCCCACCAGACCAGGTTGCCCAAAGCCCCATCCAGCCTGGCCTTGAACACCTCCAGGGATGGGGCATCCACAGCTTCTCTGGGCAGCCTGTGCCAGGGCCTCACCACCCTCTGAGTGAAGAATTTCTTCCTAACATCTTATCTAAATCTCCCATCTTTTAGTTTAAAACCATTCCCCATTATCCTATCACTATCTGCCTGTGCAAAAAGACTCTCTCTGAGAGCCTCCCTTCACCTCAATTCACCTTCTCTTCACCATCAGGGCACTTCTTGTTCGCAGTCGCATTAGCTTGTGTGTTCAGACTTCACTTTGAGATCTTCCAGGGTCCAGGCAGGTTTAATCTTTCATCCTGAAGCTCACATTATTCCTTCCTTTAGCAGGCTGCATTCTGGCCACCTCATAAGTTAAATAACAGATTCTCCTGTCTTAGATATGGAAATGCCTCTCTGTTAGCTGAGAATCATCCCCTGCATTTAACTGGCTAGTGAGCAATGTTGTGTCGGCAGAGTCCCCTTCCCTGGGTGGCTGCTTGGCATTTCTCTGGCCATTATATCCTGTGGCAGGCTCTTTGTGTAGCAGGAGCACACGACACAAACACCTCAACAGGATAGCTGCATACAGCTCTCCGCAGGCTCTTGACTGAAACCAGACACGAACAGTAGTTCATCTTGTTGGGATGCTGACAAATTTCCCTCTGTTAGTCTGGGAAGACTTTTGAGCAATGCAGAGTTTGATTTTCTCACTAGGCTCTGCCAGGGCTGGGGAAGGGTGACAAGAAAATACAAAGTCCACGTAGAAGAGAGCAGCAAAGGCTTTTCTCAAGGTGGTGTTCAGGTGGCTGTCTCGTGCTATCAAACAGCCAAGAGACAGCCAAAAACACAAGGGCTGGTAGGTGAATCCAAAGCAGAAAAAGACAGTAGGTGTGAAAATAGAATAACTTGTTAAATAATTGAATAGTTCCATTAAATTAGGTGGAAGAAAGATGCGAACGTTTATCTTTCATGTTACCAAAGGCAATAGTTCTCCTTTTCTGCTGGGGCACAAGGCAAACAGCAGCAGCAGCAGAACTGTGACATACCACATACAACTTCAGCTGCAATGTGAAGCCCAACAAATTCAAAACTGTTATGTGGCTCCAGTGTGCTTGAAATGCCTGCCTACACCATGACAACTGCTTTTCAGGCTAACTCCCTGCCTCCTTTTTGTCTCAGTTTCTTGTTGGAGCTGGATTGCAAATAAAAAGGCAGGCAGGCTACCTTGCCAGATAGCCTTGACTAAGTAACACAGAGAGCAGAGCACTATTTCCTTGCTTTCTTCTCAAAGCAAATCTGCAGCATCCCCATAAAGGTTTTGCATTGCTGAAACTAATCAGACCTCAAGAAGTTTGGCACCCATGAGTGCCTTTGAAGTCTTACAGAAACCCAAGCAATTATCCTAGAATAATCACTCCTATATATCTCTTGCACACCACAAGTATTATTATCATTATCATTATTATTATTACTAATATTATTATTTATGGGAACCAGGCTGAAATCTGTAAGTGGACGTGAGTATTCTGCCATCAGCAGCATTATGGAGATAGTTCTGTTTGAGCACGGGCTCATCGCGCTGAACTTGGAGAGATCTAAGATGGAGCTAGTCCCTGGGGGGCTTTCTTTATAGTCAGTGGCGAGAGCTGGGCACTCCCCCAGGGCAGCAGCTCTGACCTCGCATTAGACACCGGCGTGGGGATGAGCTGAACTCCCCTCTGCAGGTGTCGGCCCCTTCCTTTGACTATAAAGGGAGCCTGGGTGACTGAGTCAAACTTAGATGTTTGACTTTCAGATGCCTGAGCTACAGCAGATGTATCCTGCCTAGACAGGGCACGGCTGGAAGGAACCGTATAAAATATGTTGGAAGCTTAATAAGGTTTAGTTCATTTCCAAATTTGGAGCTTAAAAAGCCACAGTGGTGTGTGTCTCCCTGCCCCGGTAGCAATCCATCTTGAGGTAACGCAACTCTCCCTCTTTTCCATGTTTATGTATCTTGTCATTCTATATTCAGGGAGAAACGCCTTGGGTTTCTTCCATAGTTAGAAAAATTTATGAAAAATAATCATATTTTTCCTAGTAGCTGAAGTAAAACAGGCTTTTTGGAAGCAAAATACCTGACTGCTGGCAAATTCCCCTCCTCCTCAGGAATTTCAAGGACCGTGGTCCATGTTAGATGGAGATTGCTTGGTCAATCAAGGAATAACACAGTATGTTCTTTGTGCCATGGGTATAAATATTAATTGTCAGAGCACACATTCTAAACACTCACTGTAATGATAAATAAATATCACCACAGGAAAGGCCTTAGGACATGACAAAATGTTCCAAGTAAAAAAAAAAAACGAGGACAAATATTAATAATCTCCAATCACTAATATTTTTGTACCTCTGGCAATATGTTATCCAGCTGTATCCGAAGAAAACAGTTGTATCTTTTTATTGAATTGCACAATTTTTAAATACAAGCACTGTAAATCTTATTCAAAGAGTTCTCCAGAAGGAAAATTTTGAGCTGCTCTGGGGCATCTGTAAACTATGTCGTTTTTAAGCCAGACAATAACATGGTTTTGTAACAGGTCACATGAGCGTGGTCCAGCCACGGGAGCAATGCAGGCGTGCAGGAGATGTTCGGGCACCGACCACGGGTGGCTGAAGGCTTGGTGTGAGGCCATGTGGCAGAGGAAGGAGCAGCAAGGCAGCACGGGGAGGGATGGAGAGAGGTGAAATTGCACTGCCCACATCCCGTCACCAGCACCCTGCCTGCCATAAGATGCACCCCCCTCTGTGTCTGCCTACACCGCCTGGTGAGCAAGGTCCTCGTTCAGGGATAACAGGCGTTCGCATCCCTTCCACGCATCCTTGGATTAGCTATGTTAATACATGTCCCAGGAGCATTAACAAATTATGCTTGTCGGTCCCTAGAAATAACATCGGGGCCACAGGAAAGAATTATAAGCAGTTTCAGGGCTTTAAATCCAAGCTTACAATCACAGTTTGATGGAACAGAAGTTCTGTGACTGCCAGCCGGAGAGGTAAGCATCCCTCACAACTCAAAAATCATTAATTCAACCAAGAGTAAAGATAGCACCATCTTCCTTCATTATCCCCTAATTTAATTGTCACAGATTAAAGCCTGGCATAAATCTGGGCACAGATTCCTGTTGTCAGACTTCAAAGAGAGCTCCTGAAGTCTTCTGCCAGAATCAATGATCATCGCTATATCCTTTTCTCATGCAGCATCTGTATCTTCCCTAACATTAATGAACATTATTTTTGCATGCTTCTGAGCAGACTGAAAAATACACTCTTGAATCACATTTCCCATGTGAGGGGAAAAATGAACCCTTCTACATTTATTATTCTCCTCTAACAAGGATTAAACCACAGTGTGGATACTAATGAGTGACTTGCAGTTGCCCGCCTCTCACTTTAGTTCAGTCCTCAGGAATATTGAAGATGAAGTTTCTCAGCTGAAATCATAACGTGCTCTATGGATTAAATGTTTCAGACCTGTTCTTATAACAAAATAATCAAGTCGTTGAGCCTGCTTGCTATGCAGACTTGCAGACCTCTCAGGTCACTGTTGCCAAGGAGTAATTTTATTTAAAGTAGACTCGCTTGTCCATTTTACGAAAAGGGAAAACAGAAATAGTGGGTTTCAAGGAACTTGGTGCAAATGATACACATTAATTTCACATCAATTTGCCTCCTCTATGTGCTTTTTCAATATGCACTGTAATTGCTAATTACAAAGAGAATTAGGCTCCAGAGCTGAATTAAGGTAGAAAATACCTGGAAGAATTTCTGATGGAGCTGTAACTGATGATAACCTTGCTTCTAAAAGTATGTCTATTTCTGTTCTCATGGCCATACAGCAGTGAAAAGTCAATTACTGCCATATTATCATTGTCAAGCAGAGGTCACAGAGATGATTTTCCGGTGTGTATACGTCTATGCATATCAGTGTCAAGGAAGTAGAAGATAAATTAATATCTTGTCTTTTTACTGCCCTGTTGATATTCCCCTCAGTACTACAGCAAAACTCATGCATCTTTATTCCTTTTTCATCCAGTACAGCTTTATTTATGGGGTGGTATATCTACTTCAGTGCCAAACTGGTTGGCCGCAAGGCAGAGGCTATAAACTAAGAGATGTGATTCATTAGACAAGATGTTTTATGCCCCTTTCCAAAAAAAAAAAAAAAAAAAAAAAAAAAAAAAAAAGAATAAAAATATTTCTAAACCTGCAACTGGCTAGTTGAAGGATCTACTCATTCAGTATGAAGTAACCAAAAAGATCCATTGGATGCAGGTCACTCATTTCTCACCAGTCCATCCACTACCTGGGAGAGGCATGGTTCCTGTGGCACCAAGTCATCTGCTTTGTGAGGCTCCAACCACCAAAACAACCAAACCTCACTTCTCCAGCAATTAGCCCTCAGGACCTAGGAAAATTCTCCAGAAACTTTTTGAATTTTTCAGGAGGACATCTATAGCAGCAACAGTGCTACTGGAGGAAATCAACCACCGTGTTCCCATCAGAACAGAGATCGCTGGGCTCCTTTAAAGTCGTGGTTTCTGAGAAAAGTGGCTCTTCAAGAGGATATCAGGAGAGCACAAGATCAGCTGATGTGCTCTCTAGGGTGTGCCAGAATTGTTTTCCCTTCAAGGCACGGTCAAAGGACAGCTGAGGTCAGATAAGGTGGGGCAGGCATCCCTGGCAACTATCTGTGAGGGACAGCTCTGGTACAGGGGCATGCCATTTCCTCTCAGAGTTTGCCAAAAGCTGGAAACACCTCTGGAATAAGAGAGCTTCAGGAGTTGCCTTCTTCCTGCTTCAAAACCTGAGGTTCAATTCTGGAAAAAGGACTTTGGATCAAATTATAATTCATTTAATCTGTTTCATTTAATCTCCCTCCCGGCATTATCTACGTGGTGGTTTATGACTACCTAAGAACTTGTTTGCAAGCCACAGGACGCTGTTAGCATTCAGCCGACCCGTGACTTTGTCATAAACTTCCAGAGGCGCTGCTGTGGGCACAGGTCTGTTGGAGCAGAGGTGTTTGGGCAAATATGATCCTCTGTCTTTTTTACATATGAACAAGCAATTATGTGCAGATTTCAAATGTTCCCTGTGGGAGGATTCATTAAGCTCAGGATCCATCTTTAGTTTTCATTCTTCCTCAGGTGTTGCACAAAATAGATGAAGATAAATGACAATCTCATAATGATACTGCAAAAGTGAACTAAAAATGCTCACAGCTGGACAGGGCATTTGGAGCTGTTTAAAAATCTAGATAATGATAAAAGAAAAGGAACCAACAGGTCTTCCCCGTGTCTTAGCTTCGAATGTCCACGTAACAGTATCCGTGTCCAACCATTTCTACAAGTAAATATAGTCACTTGCATGTTAGCACCAAAATAGACATATCCAGAGACTGCAGGAAGACTGGGTATGATTCAGTTAGATAAGGCAGTCGGTCAAGGTCACAGGAAGCCAAACATTCGATAGAATTACTCATAAAACTGCTCGATAAGGTGGAATGCACAAATAAACTGCCCCCGATAACCCGTAACAGCTGAAAAGGATCTTTGCCCTTACCTCAAAATTATCACAATTAAAACACTAGTTCATAAGAAAAAAAAGACTGTATTTTTTAAATGAGAAGACCCCAGAGAGATGATTCTTTCAGCAAAATCTAAAGGGAATATTGAAAAAAAATTATAGTTGCTTCTTTGGGTGTTTTGTTTCTTCCCCAAAAGCTTTCATACTTCCCCACTGCAACCTGATGAGATGATGTGAGACTTAGGGCTGGTTACCTCAAATTTGGTGTTCAGCCCCATTAAAAAAGAGTGCATTGTAGGAGCTGCCTACAGTGCTCAGTTACCTTGAACACTATTAATGTTATCCTTAGGGTTAAGTTGTGCTACACGGTAGTACCAAAAGAGAAGGACTGAGCCATCGCACATTGGGGTGTCTTGGTAAAGGGACCCCGCGAGTTCCAAGAGCAAGTTTCTCTCTGTGGCTCCCTGGCTTTCCTCCCCAGCAGTCTACTTCATAGTTTTCTCTCTCCTTTACAACTCAGACTGGTGGATGCCTTTGTGGGGTCATTCCCCACCCACTGACATGGAGATGAGCCTTGCAACATTCAGCATGTGTTACTTTATGCAAGAATAATAGGGAGGAAGTGACCAAACCTCCTGTAATACAGAGAACGTTTAAACCTTAAATATCAGCAGAAATGGTACAAAAATCGTAGTGCTCTAGTCCTGCTTAGTTGTGGGCTCACTGGGAAGAGCAGAGGGCTCAGACTTTCATGCTGCTGAGGGTCTCTGTGAAGCCGAGGGCTTTGACTTCCCTTGCTTGGCTGCTCCCGTCCCAAGAGCCCAGCGGTGAGCACGGTGCTCGGCTGAGCTCTGAGCCCCATTTCGGGAACAGTCACCAGGAAACATTTTCTGCTCCTATGGCCACCGTGAGGCTGAGCGCATTTTGCCATGGGAGAGGGAAGATTTATCTCTGGGCAATCAGAAATACTCATGCTGGACTACAGACATCACCCACCGGGATTTAGAGACGCAGCGAGCGCTGCTCAGGGACCGGAGGGTGTGCCAGCACACACGGCACGGGCTCCACCGCGCTGGCCTGGGGCTGCCACATCTGCTCCTGCAAATGCTCGGGAGGAAGAGGCTGGCACCGAGTGAAGGACAGCTTCGGCAGACACTCGGGGAGCAAGGGGTGGAGGAGAAGAGGTGTGTTTCTATGGCTGTGCTGTACATTAATGTGACCTGACAGCAGGCACCATTCCTGCTAATTCTGCAGTGGTGGGCAGGGGCAGGTAAGATTGTGCAGCACTTCACCAAAGTACTTGATTGCTGCTGCCCTCCGTCGTGTCAGCCAGGGTGTTAGGATTCCAGTGACATGACTTCAGGTCCGGGATCTGGCCCAGCTACTCCTTCAGTTAATCATACAGTGTCCGCTGGCTTCAGTGGCTGCAATACCATGCTCCAGATAATGCAGCGATTAAGTAAAAACCTGCCACCCAAAAGTAGGCAGGTAACAACTTTCCTTTCTGGATGATCACTGGAGTTAGTAAGGAGATGAAAACCATTTTAGTAAACCTTTCTGTCTATTTATTTTGATTTATTTTTTATTTTTTTTTTTCCCTCTTCCTTGTCTTTGTAAGCAGAGATGGACTCTCCAGGTCCTGGTGATCACGGAGGAAACAAACAACCTCCCTGAGAAGAGAAGGTGCGGGTTTGCATAACAAGCGTGGTTTGGCTTGTGGCATAGCATGGTGCCTGCCAGACCTACATCGGATGAGGTTGCAAACCTGCCTTCGATGTGTTTTCCAGAGTCCTTTAGGCAATCTTTGTAAACAGCTGTAGCTGCTATCTAGATCCGAGGCTGCAGGCAGCTGACGTGGATGATTCCTGCCTCCTTAGGACCGGTTATCTCTTCTCTCCTATCCAGCACCATTTACAGATCTTGGGGCTGCTGGAAGGCTGGGAGCCAAAGGTTGCATCCAATGTTGGCTGCTAAAAGGTGGTGGAGAAGGAGGGCATACAAGTCACTGAGCACATCTGCTCTCTTTTCCCATGGCACCTCCTTGGAGAGGTTTCTCTGACTCTGGGCAGCCCATTGTGCAGAGAGCGAGCAGCCACGAGCACCAGTCTTTCCTTATCAAAAGAGTTATTTCCGACCCAGAAAGAGGAGCATTTTCTGCTGTAGCATATCTCAATGAGTTCACAGTGCTTCCTGAAATCTTTTTTTTCTGGGTAGAGTCCTGTGGGAAGAATATGCAAGTTCCTCCGCCTCAGCTCTGCAGTTTTATTACAGCTCAGTCAAAACACCGCGGTGCCAATTCTCTTCCATTTTTTTGCTAATTGTTAAAGGGAATATCTTAATTGTGTGTAGAAGAACGTGCAAGTGTAACATACGACTTATTATCGAGAACCCATTTTTTTTTATGCACTGTAAAACTCCATCTGTCCTGTCATCTGGAGTTGGCTACTTCTCCTGTAGCACACAAATGCAGATCAAGAATAATAAGTTTTAAATATCCAGTGCATTAACCAAAGCAGGCTCTGATTTTATTTAACAGGAAATATTGGAATAGCCGTTTCATCGCTGTGCTGTGCGGGTAGCACGTAGGAGTTCCTGACATCAAGCAATTTAACCCCCAAATCTCTGAAACTCTGTGGACAGTTCTGAGGGGTTGCATAAGAAGCAGAGGACCTTTTTGTTACTTTTGGAGAGAAACTGGCTTGTTGTTTCCCACCCACTGCTGACAATGACGGGGCGTTAGCACAAAAGGTTGCCCTAATGCTCCTTGGCAGAAGTTGTTGCCACCAACTCCTGATTTCTGATCTGAGAAGCAGGGGGGTGTTATGGCACATCGCACAGAGGCAGCCTGTCTTTTGATCGCTGGCCGGGCACTTTTGGCCCATGTGGGTCCCACGTCTGCTCTGCTGACTGCCCTGGCCCATATTCTGCCGTGGGAAGGACCACGTTGGCTCTGTTATTCTCGGTGTCTTCTAAGGCTGTGTTTTTTAGCAATGCAAGCTCTCTTGTTGCACGCAGGTTTTGATCAGTTGTTAAGCGTCAGAATGACTTAGATGTAAGTGAAGGAGCCAAAAGACTGCCCTACCAGGAAGATCTGTTTAGTCTTGTTACACCATATATTCTCCGATGGGAATCTGAGAGGGAAACAATGGGAAATATTTAAGAATAAAAAACAAGAAAAAAGAACAAACAAACATATTTATTTTTTTTCCTGAGGCCGCGCATGTAACATACCTGGAAGACAGGTAATTCCTCTAGTATAAGAAAAAATAGAAAACAAAACAAGAACACAAAACCCAACAGCAGCAACAACAAAACCATAAATAGCTCCGAGCAGTAGAGTACATCGAAGGAAATGTTAGCTCTCTTCAAAGCCGATGTGAGTTTTGCCACGGGCTTGCCCTTACCCTTCTGCTGCTACCCCCCACGCATGGTTGACTTGACTTGGGGACGGGCACAGGGGAGGGGACATCCTCCTGGTGCCACCTTGCTCTCACGGGACAGCTCTGGGCATGCGTGGCAGCAGTGCTGGGGGGCTCCCAGGGGGGAAGTGGCAGTGGTAGGAGATGTAGGATATCAGACGTATGCCTGTACATATAACTATGAGTGGAATAACAACTTATTGGGAGAGAAGTGATGTGGATGGTAAAA
The DNA here is from genome assembly GCF_011077185.1 of Oxyura jamaicensis. NCBI lineage: Eukaryota > Metazoa > Chordata > Aves > Anseriformes > Anatidae > Oxyura > Oxyura jamaicensis. The sequence goes on from NC_048893.1 coordinate 137,654,136, forward strand.
ATACTTTTTTCCTAGAAGGCTAAATATAGAAGATAAAGATACCAGGGCTAGCAAGGAGAAGTGCACCCGCTTTCTCCAAAAGGAAGCAAGGAGGTGTTCCGCACAAGGGGCGTGAATTCTCAGACAGACTCGAAAAAGAAAAGTGGTGAGGTCCCAGCCACCACCAGGCAATTCATGCCAGCACAGCATGCTTGTGCTGCCGCTGACAGTCGCTCCAACCATTGGAAACCAGCCTGGTGTCTGGGCAGGCCGGCTGGGCTAGGGCTGCCCCAGCTTTTGCTGTGTCCCAGTTTGTACCAAAGGCTGTAGGAAGGACCCTCTAAGGAAGGAGAGGATTTTTAGGGATAAAAGAAAGACAAACAGAACAGGAGTGTATAAATAAGCACCCAGGGCAATGAAACCATGAATGCAGGCGGTCCCCTGTGTGGAGGTTGTGGAGGGGGCCGGTGAACGCCGGCTGCCCCCGGATTAAGAGCAGCGGGGATCCGTAATCCAGCGTAACTCTCGCAGTCCCTGCCTGCCGGGGTCAGCTGAGGACTGTGGCGGCAGGAAGCACGGCCAGCATCACCAGGGTAATTCCTCCTTCCTCCTCCCTGCCGTCACTCCGGAGGCCAGGCGGGTCTGCACGCCTCCAGCCGTGCACATTTTGGGAGGTTCGCCCAGGAACAGGGGAATTCGGAGGAAATGCATCGGGATTCGAGCTGCGTGAGAGCGGTGACCTGCCACGACCCCTTCCTTTTGCTGCTGTCAGCTTACCGAGCGCGGCTGTCCCCTCGGCTGAACTGACACCGTTCTGTCAGATTTGGGGCTGTTTGATCACGCAGATGCGTGTCCTCGGGATGTGCCCAAAGATCGCTCTTTGCTCGCGACTCAAAGGCTTTCAGGAGGAAAAAGCATGCATTGGAGTCACTGCGTTGCCTAGCTCTTGCTCTTAAATCTGGGTTATTTGTGCTGGAGTGAAATGCTTGCTATAAACTCAAGCGGAAGCTGGGTTTGGTCGGCTGGCCCGCAGCACACATGCACACGTGTATGTGGAGGTTCCCAAATGCCACACGATCGCTACACAGGGAAATACAAGCAGCAGAGAAGCATTCACAGGGGGAAGTAGCAATCATGGAAAAGAAACAAAATGCAGCTTCCTAATCCATAAGCTCAGTGCTAGCACTAATATATAAATTGGCCATAGCGGGGATTGTTTCTTCTTATTGAGAATAAACGGTACCAAATGCCATCTTCCCCCTAGGGGAAGCAACCAACTCTTATAGGGCTGCCACAATGTGGAAGGTAAGTTTGCAGCTCAAAACCTGCCTCTGCTCATTTGATTTGCTTCTGTGTTTCCTCCTTTCTGCCAATACCGCCGTGCTGCGTGGAAAGAAAGAGCTCATTTAACATGGCGCTCAGCCGCACGCTGCCTGCGGAGCCTGGGGGAACGCTTTCCTGGGGGGGGGTTCTGGGGAGGTGAGCCAAAATTAAGGCGAAATGGTGTATGCTGCAGCACAGATTCAGCACAGTTTTCTGCCTCCTAGCAGCCGCTCGCAGGATTCAGCTGCCGGAATTGCACAGGTGAGGGGGATGGAGCTGCCTCTGATGTTCTGGAATAAATCTCTGGTGTTATTTTCCCAGCCTGCCCCTTCTCCCCTCCGAAAGGAATCAGCAAACACCATGCTCACGGTGCTCAGCTGTCAGGAGTGGTTTTCCTGTGGGCGCAGGGATGCAGGCAGCGCTTTCATTTGGAGAAAAACAGAGGTGTTTAGATGGTGGAGAGACCTTGGCACCGGCTGCCCAGCTCGTCCCTTTGCAGGGAGATGATCCTGCTCTGCTTGGAAGGAAGAAAAAGCATAAATTCTCATCATGTTGGGGCCTGCTACATGCATTCTGGTTTTTAGTCCCCCACGGCTGTCCCAGCTCTTATCTTGGGTATGTCTCCTTTGCAAAAGGAAAAAGCATCAGGAACAACTGTCAAAACAAGGCAGAGTTTTGCCTGCAGGAAGATGAGTGATGTTGCTGCAACCCACAGTCTGAATGCCATGTGAAATACCAGTTAAAATAGAATTGTTTGCATAAAATAAAGCACGAAGTTTTCCTAAAGCCTGATGTTATTTACAAATAAGCATTCCCTGAATGAAAAACCCTGGGCACATATGATTTGTAAAATGACAAAAAAAAGTCAAATGATCACACAAGCTTATTTTTCACAGAGGATTTTTGGCTTGCTCACTGTCCCGAGTATTAAATAGCACCTCTGTGCTTCTGAATGTTATCAACAACTACCGTTTCCTTGACAAAACCATAAGAGAGAAATAAATCTCATAAAGAGATTGCTAGGCAGCTGTTCGCCAATGGCTAAATGCTTGCAAGAGTTACACAGTATTATCTCTGTGTTCGTGCAGCTCAGCACTTGACTAGGAATCAGGGGATCTGAGCTCAGCTTCTGCAGACCACCTGGCTGCCTAGCAAATTTTGGTGCATTTACCAGCATTAGATCCCTTTTTGAATGATTTACATCACCTGCACCAGCATACCAAATCCTTCTGTATAAAAGGACACAGCTAGTAAAATGCAAGTGCCTTTCTGAGCAATAAATGAATAAATTTTATTTGGCATAAAACTCTCTATGCCTAGCATGGAAAGATGCTACACCCTTTCTGCTGTCATGAAGTTGATCTTCCCTCCTACTACCCAGAAAATAGATAGAAATGAGTATAGTAGGGCATCTTTTGGTGTGGTTTTATTATTATTATCTGTTGGTAGCACTCACGAATAATGCCCACAGAGCTTTGACAATGCTGGCAGTCTGGTGGGACTGGAGGGCAGTGCAGATGTAGACGCACCTGTGCTGATGGACTGCATTGCCCTACAGATGGATGGGGACAGCAGGGCACTCAGCCCACCTCTGGCGGGGAAGGTGCCCCTGCTAGCACCAGAGCTGCTGGCAGCAGATCAGCCTCACCACGCACCACGGAGCAGACCCACACCTGAAGGGGACGTCTCACCTCTGGACACACCAGGCAGCCTGGCTGCAGTCCCACCACCACTGCTGCCTTGTGTGAGCTGAAAGTGCTCATCAGCCTGCAGCCGGAGATGCTGGATGACAAGTCACCACCGGGGGCTCAGCCTCTCCATTGTTTCGTGCTGACCCAAGCTGGAGATGCTGCCTGTGGGGCTGTACATCCCTGCCCCATCCCTAGCAGCAGCACCAGCGTGTGGGTGGCCGGCAGGGACCCCCGTGCAAAAGCAAATCCCGCTCACTGTGCAGCCCCCTGGTGCTGGTCAGGGGACCCGGGGAGAGCACATGGCCAGTGAAACAACACATTCGTTCATGGTCGTGAAATTGCCCCTGCTAAATGAGGGTGCCAGCTCTCACCGTTAATTCAGTGATGGTCATGAGGGGCCTGGATCTACAGTATCAGATTGGGATGCTCTGCATGGGGATGCTGTGAATCCCCCTCCCCAGAAAATGTCAAGAGCAGACTATACAAACCTCCATTAAGCTTTGTTAAATGGTTAAAACACTGAGCTGCAGGGTCTGCCTAAGGTGGAGCTACCCCCATCCCAGGGCTAGAGGTGAAGCTGGATGTCTCCTACAGCCATTCCTTCCACGCTGGAATCCAACAAAATGTTAATAGAAATAGACAGGGAATTAAATCACTGTACAAATAATTGTGGTGTGTTACTGTTCCCTTAAATGCATAGCTGCAAGAGAAGACTTCAAGCAGATTTGGGTTAATCAAGTGAAGCTATGCCAGTCTCATGCTTGACATACGCATGCACTCAGGCATGACTCACCTTTCAAACAATGATTCATCATTAGTTTTTCTTGTGGGTTTGTATGTCTTTTGTCCATCCTCGTTACAGTTTCTTGCCATCATCTCACAAATGCAGTGATGGTTAAAACAACTTTAAAATTAGACTTCTAATTGGGGCCGTCTCTGCAGCACACGCAGTGAGGGCAGAGAGGTCACATGCCTGTTGTTCTGATGAGAAAGGGGGAAGCGGGCTGCAAGTGATTGTTAAAAACGGGGAAAAGGAAGAAGGAAAGGGGCTGGGGCGGCTGTAGAAGTGTTGATTCTGGAAGGACAATGTTGCCAAGCAATGTGATCGTACATGCAGTTAGTTACTGCATAAGGAGCTGCAGCAGTTGGGTGAGCCTGTGAGGAGTAATACTGATTAAAAGCCTCAGAGTTTTGCATGAGCACGAGTTTGAAGAGGTGAGGGTCACACCCTCTGCCTCTGCAGTGCTTAAGTGCATGCCTGGTAAGACAGCATTAGATATGTTGAAGTGTTTGGCTTATTCCTTCCTCGGCACAGCACGGTGTACAGCCTCCTGTGCTGTGCATGGCAGGAAGGAGCAAGGAGCCTTGCAGGGAGCTGGCAAGAGGCTGTGCTGCCAACAAGCAGATCTTTCAGGCCACCTTACCACCTGAAAAAGAACTTACCCTCTGCCAAATTTTTCAGTGATCTTCCACATGCCACTCTGTGGTAGTAAACAGAATACAAGTCTGCATCGCAAATAGTGAAGATCAAGGAAAACTATTTTCTTTTTAGGTAGACTTTGCAGCTCGGTGTTTCATCCATTCGTACTTTGGGAACTGAAATTTGGCCAGAAGATTGAGGATCTCTGCATGGAAAGAAAGTCTCTTTTCATTTCAAGTACCCAGGTCTGTTTGTGTAAGCAGAGGGTAAAAGTTTACAGTGGATTACAGGTCATCATCTGTAATGGCATTTGCTCTTAAATGGTTACCAGCTTTATTATCTGTACCCATTAAAAGCGGATTTGAAGGAAGAGATATTAACAGCAAAGCCAGACTGTACATATGTTTCATTTCATACTGTAGAGGTCTAAAGGGAGAAATGAGCTTGGCAGTAAGATTTTTTTTAATCCAACTATTACTTTTAATAATATTTTAAAACTACATTACTTGTCCTGTTTCCTTTTGTTCCACCTGCTTCCTTTTTCTACTTCATTTTCTTTCTCTATATAGTTTATGCCTCTTCTTTTGTATGTCAAGCTTGTAATGTATTTAACGTATTTCTTCAGAATACAGTACTTTTCTCCCTTTTGAGTCAGTCTGCTCTCATCTCTCTTTCTCTGCAAGGAAGTCTCCTCTTTCTGATGATGTCTTTCTTTAGCTGCTTGTTCCCCATTTCTTCCCTATTTAAAACATTGCTAAGACTTCCTTTTTCTTCCCTTTGTTAAATGTCTCTCTTAAGGCACAGCTCCTCTTCCCGTGCCTATCTGCGCTCATTCCCTCATTTACCTGCTCTTTCAAATGCTCAGAGCTTCTCCCTTTGTTCTCGGCTTTCCATCCCTTCCACTCCTCACCTCTCCTTGTTCTCTCCTCACCCGAGCCTCTCCTTCCCCTCTTTTCACCCTCCTCTTGTCTCTTCAGCATTGCATACACTTTTCTGCCCGTTTCTCTATTTTTTTTATTATATTTTTTTTCACTCAAGGGGATGATCAAAGCCTGAAGACTCTTTTTCTGACTCCCTGAGGACTGTTGGGGAATAAATCTCTCTTTCCAGAACTCCCCCAAAAAAGAAAACCCAGCAGAGATGGTGGGATCTTCATTGTATTGCCTGAGACACCAGGGGAGGATAAAAACTTTTGTGGCTCACAGGTAAATTTTCTTCTCCAGGTCTGTGGTCTGCCAGTGCAAGCAAGGTCACGGGCTTCACTGGGCTGACCCCCCATTCTGCAAGAGCATCCCTCTCCACCAGCCAGGCAGGGATTTACCTTGGCCATCCCCTCCATGCTTACCAGCCACTGAGGCCAGCTCCTGATACCTCCCCTCTGGTGGTGCTGGCACCCCACAGACATCCCTCGGCTCTATCGCCCTTTGAATACCACAGCGTGTGTACACCAGCATCTGTCATGCCCTGAACCCTCCTGTGGGGACCAAGCCACTGCAGGCCCATCAGCTTGCTCACTCCTAATGTCTCTTCCAGACTCTGGTCTATGTCTGTAGGCTGCTGGGAGGAAATCTGACCCCCACAGGCCTAGGTTCTTTCTTCAGGGAGGAGACCTCAGGCTGCCTTGTGTTTCTGTAGAGTGGCATGGGTTGGAAGGGACCTTTAAGCCCATCCAGTTTCAACCCCCTGCCAGGGACACCTCCCCACAGACCAGGGTGCCCAAGGCTCCATCCAGCCTGGCCTTGAACACCTCCAGGGATGGGGCATCCACAGCTTCTCTGGGCAGCCTGTGACAGGGCCTCACCACTCTCATAGTAAAGAATTTCTTCCTGATACCTAACCTAATTATACCCTCTTTTAGTTTAAAGCCATTAACCCCTGTCCTTTCACTGCCCTCCCTGATAAAGAGTCTCTTCCCAGAGAGCTGAGGTCTCAAAACAAAGCTGGCAGGGGTCTGGTTGGTAAGGCTCTGGGAAGTGGACACTGGCTCCTGCTCTGTGCTGTGCAGCACATGGGGCGTAAAAAAGTCTTGGAGGCATTTCTCTAGTGGTAGTAAGCAGTAATAATTGGGAAAGCAATTATTTATCACTGCTACGCTGCTAAAGAAATTCACCACACTGAAAGCTCCAGAACAGACTGAAGAGCAGGAGGGGAGGAGGACCAAAGGAGGGCATGGAGAGGACATGAGGAGGAGATGCACAGGACACCACCGGCAGAAGAGCACCAGGCCCTGTGCTGCCTGGTCTAGGAGACACAACACATGTTAAGACCAAGCAATTGCTGCAGGGCTGAGCCAAGCATGACATGGCGTTTAGTTCAGGTCAGCTGTCTCGGGTGCCTGGTGTGGCCTGGAGAGAGCCCTGTCACCGTCTGTGCAAACTGGCTGTTCATCACTGGTGTCCCAGTGCACGCAGCCCTTTAGGAGCAGCTGGGAACAGTCCCGTCCCCTCAGCGGTTTTCTGTCAGCCCTGGTGTGAGTATTACAAATTAAGCAGAAACACGCAATGAGGTTCCCTGCAGACTCCTAATTAGCCGTTGCGTGGTGGCATTTCTCATCTGACTGCTTGATGTGATGAACGTGCTGCAACAAGGCTTGCCCTTGACATGCTGTTTGTGGGGTACTGCTGGTGCCATCAGGGCTGCCCTTGCCCCTGGTCCCCTTCCCGTGCCACCACCTGCTCCCAAGGCAGGCTGAAGGGCAGAGGGTGGCCCAGCTCAGCCAACATCAAGACATGCAAGAGGCCAGATGGGTCAGAAAGCTGAAGGAGAAAAGCCAGGTTCTTCAGTCTTTTTGACTTACGGTATCAATATTTGTATAATATTCCTGTCAAAGGACTAAATGTTTGTTATGGGATTAAATATTTTGGCGCTGCTGTAGTGACTTCACTAGCCTTCAGCGCCCGGGGCTGCTGGTAATGAGCCGGAGTTGCACACCATGCTGAATTATTATTGCTAGCACGTTTAGATGCAGCCTTGTACCTGATGAATGACACCTGCTGTGAAAACTGAGTGAAGCTATTTTGGGAAGGTATTTATCTGGTATTTGGAGGGTAGCTTTAGACGTATGCAATTCAAACACATTTCTTTAGGTAGGATAGTAATCCTTACATTATCATATTCGATTAAAGTGTGTCTGCAAGTATGTCTTCTGTATGTGCCGTATGTGTGCAAAATGTGTATCCTAGATACCTAATGGCAATGGCAGATCCAAGCTGTAAATAAACTGATAAGTCAAATGTGTATTATTGGGCCCAGATCACTAAAATCAGTAGGAGCTGAGTCTGGAAAGGAGTGCAAGATTGGATCACCCATAGTAAAGAAAAACTTTATTATTTCCTTTTTGGAAATTAAAGCAATATTACAGATTTAAAATTGGATGACATTTTGAGCACCATTTGGAAAATCATGTTACAGATTTGCCAAGGCACTTTCAGCTTAAAAATGCCTTCTGGAAAAGTTCTTGGTATATCTTTTGAAATCTGCAGGTACTTTTTGCCTCTCTCTTCTTCTAATGCCCTTGCTCTTTCTAATTGTACTCCACAAGAAAAACAAAATAAACTGATAAAATATTTATGGACAATATTTACACCAGCAGGTTTTTATCGTTTTTGTTATTCTGCTTGTTTGTTTGTTTTTACTTTTCCTGACTTGCAGATGAAAGTAGGAATTTATAGAGGGTACAAGAGTGTTTGCACATCTATCTTGCTTGATCCTTATTGATATAGACATTACCTGGACAATATTTAGAGAAGGCTTGAAGTTGGATGATGCACACGGCTTTTGGGATTTCTTTTGTCATGAGACACCACCTTTTTTCCCAGTAGTGTCACTTACACATTCAAAACAAACCAATGAAAAGAAAAAAAAAAAAAACACACACACACACACACAAATACTTTCTTTCTCCCATGAAAAACAACTGAAGTTTCCAAACAGCAAGGTTTGGCGTGTCCCAGGGCTTTGTGGCACGCACATGCATTGCTGTCACTGAAAACACGACTGGCGCTGCAGTCAGCAGTGTCCTGCTCCACGACGAGTCAAGGAAACACCTTGGACCTGCAGCATGCAAGGGACACTACCAGGACTGCACGCTGGCAGGACTATGAACTAAAGCCAAAACAAAGCCAAAGACTGGCCTGGTTCTGAAACTTCCATTTCTTGTGTTTGCATTCATGATTCTTCTGCCGGTGTCCTGCAGCACATTTCCCAGGCAGGTGCCCAGCTCCTAGGCTGGCTCCCAGCAGCAGTGGAGCTGAGACAGCCAGGTCTGGGTAAAGCTCTTGGGCTCCTCTGTCCCTCTGTCACCAGACACACCAGAGCACCAGAAAGTGCAAGATGAGAGTGCTGGGGATGGGAGGGATGTACCTGTGCTGTGCAAGAGCATCTCCCTGGCTTTTGACTGGGGCTGCCTCTCCACTGCACTCCTAAGAGCAGGCAGAGCCCCTTTGCCTTCAGTGTGATGTATAGGTGCATGTTTAAACCAGCTGCCCGAGGCCAGAGTGCTGGCATCCCGATCAGAGCCCATAGTTCTATGCCTAGCAGGTTTGTTCTCAGTACTTGGTAGCACACTTCCACACGAGTTAGAGTTGCTCACGGGCTAAGATTCATCAGCATGCTTTTGAGATGCACATGGTGCTCTTGAAAATCTCATTTCCCTTTTTCCCTCCAAAAGGCACCTAGACTTTTAGTCCCTTTAAAGAAAAAAAAAAAAATCCCATCAGCATAGATAGCATATCAAGATAATCACTTTCTTCTTCTTAATTAGTAAATTACTTACCAGTAAAGTAAAAATGATTTTACCCAATTTTGTTGCACAATTTCTTCTTATTTTCCAAACTAAATACCTTGCTTCACGAAACTCTTTTTTACAATACCACAATGGTGTATTATGGGATCTCAGATTTCTCTAAACAGCCTTAGGTGCTTAACACATATATTCTTTAAACAGTGTAATTTTGCTCCTCACAGTGGGAAGCAGGCATCATTCATAAAGTTCCTATTTCCTCAGGAGATCAGCACTGGCTAATGCTCTGCACAATTAAGCATTTTAATTGCATATATGAAATGTTGAACCTGGAGCTTTTTCCAGACCAGGTCGTGATTTGAAAAACTATAAGGAAGGCAGCTGCTTCAGGAAGCTAATTTGTTTAAAATGGTTCATTTCCCCACCCCACTTAAAATGTATTGGATAATATAGCATGCCCCAAAAGAAAGGGTTCAGCGAAAAGCTGTGATTCACTGATAGACTGAACATATGCACCGCGCTAGGAGTCATGTGGGAAAAGCAGGGCTTTCGCATTAGCACCCAGAGTTTGAGATCCCAAGTTTTTCTTCAGACATGATAAGGAATCTGTTCTAAAGCAAATTGAGTTCTGTGTAATTTATGTTACATTTATTGGTACTAATTTCTCATGCTCATCTATCAGTTTCCAGTCTTCCTCCCAGTAATCTGCACTCAATTTTTCAGTCCATATTCCTGTTGATGGTTGAAATTATCTCTCATAAGTACTGTTCAGCAGATCTATTAAATACATAAAGAGTATTTACTGTGAAATTCATCTGAAATTCTTCTAGTTAATTTCCCCAGGTTGCGTTAAGCAGTGTGTGAATAATGCAACAATAGAAGCAGAATATCTTCTCCTTATTTTGTCACTGAATAACACAATTACCTACTAAAATGACCTAAAATAAGTATACTTCCATCAACACATTAACAAAGACATGTATACCCTCTATCTAGAACTGCAAGGTAATGACCATTAGGGTTGTGCGTTTTATTATGGCTGTATTAAAAACTGCTGTTAAACGTGATATTCTGTGATGACTGAAATACTTGTTAAGGCTTCAAGGTAACCTGAAATATATAGACAAGCTTTATCTAAACTAGGGGTTCACAATATACGTTTACAAATATTTATATTTTAAGATGTACAAATTTCATTCCTAAATAATGAAAACCGAAGATACCCCTAATAATGCATTTGGCTTGAGGGGTTTTGTGAATGGTAAAGAATTCAAACTTTGGATCTCATGTGAGAACTCAAATACATGGAGAAAGAGATTCTGATCATCTTATTGTTTTACAGGAACCGACTAACTCATGTACTAAGAATGTCTGGCCAAATCAAAGGACTCCGTTGGGTGAACAGCCAGTATTAGATCTCTAAAGATTTTTTTTTTTCTTCCCAGATATTTTATATTCATTAGGGACATCTTCCCACACTGAGCTCTCAGGTTCCTGCAGCTGATTCTCATATACACTAATGTGTCCTCAAACATTTGCAACTCATTATAAATAACATTTGTTCTGGCAGAAATAGAATAAAATAGAAAGCTATAAAATCAGAAAAGTGGTGGAGAAATGAGTCCGGAATGACACTTTACTATTTCTCATGATGCTAGAACAAGGAGACACCTCTGAGAAACACATTTGAAGCAAACCAAAAGAATATCTATTTTTCACAGATTAAATTGAAATTGTGGAGCTTGCTGTCACAGCAGGAGGTCCTGAATTTCACATCTTGAAGAAACACATGTTGAGACCATCCAAAGGATGGACAGATTCCAAAAGGGTTTGAATGGCTTCATCAAGGAGGGAGCCCGTAGGGACACTACAAAGAGTTGCCGGGATGTGCCCAGACTTTTGAGTGCTGGAAGTTGCAAAAGGCACAGAAAGGGAAGGACCACTTCCTCTTGAACTATTTCCTAATTATCTGTGCTGAAAACTGAGTGTGAGGTTAGATGGACCTTGACCCTGGCCTAATTCAGGCTTCTTAAGCCTTTATGATACATGATGGTGCCAATCAGCCCCACTATTTAAGGCAGGCTATTTCAGGATCATTTTCTGTGTATGGTGCATTTGGGTATTCTGTAGCACATTTAATTTTAGTTCTCAGGAGTCTGAAAGATCAAATACATTTCATCTATATGAAGCATATTCTGAAGCAATTTGTTCTGTTTTGAGACCTGTCACTTCAATGTTCAATCCTGATGGAATGAGAAGTTCTGCACTGAAGTAAGCATGCAGAACAGAAGGCCAGACACCTGCCCAGATGATTTTGACCTAGTAAGCCTTATAGAGAGGGATTTAATTACTGATACAGACACCTAAATTTAGGGTACTGGAGTAAAGATATCTGTACATAATCTAGGCGTCTAGGGTCCCATTGTAGTCAAGGGAAATTAATCAATAGGTAATGGAGTTTAGAGAGACAATTATTTATAGGGTCATATAAAACCTCATAAGATAAACTCCAACATTTTCCTAGCTGGGTTACCTCAGGCTCAACTGGCCTTATCCATTAGATGTCCAGTGACTATAACAGAAACTCAGACACCCATGTAGACATGTAGACACCGAAATTTGGAGCTGTTACTGGGAAGACAGACTCATTCAAAACCCTGTGGAACTATAAATAATTAATCCGTGCTGAATGAATTTGGTATATTCAGGAGCCCCAGATCTCCCTCATACCAATCAATGGCTCTTCTTTCCATGGAAAGGAACAGTTATTTCAGGAGAACATGGTGCTTTAAGATGCATACCATTCATTGGATTTCTTCTGCAACACCAGCTAGGAGCCTGGGTTAAACTCGCCCCTCTTGGTAGACAGAGGGGCTGTACCTTGGCAGCTGGAAGCACCAAATGAATTCTTGAGATTTGCAAGTAAGTCTCTTTTTCTGACTTTTTAGAAGATTTTCAAAGCAATGGATACTTTCTGAAAGGTGATTATGATTAGACACATTATGGTTGTGTCTATATAGACAGCTTGCAGTCTATGTCTCGATGCAGTCATTGTCTCAATGTCTCCAAAACTACTTAAAACTAGACTTGCAGCCTTGATATCCACCTCTGAGGGGATGTGGGTGAAGCAAGCATGACAGGAGTGCCACTTTGTGGGGCCACTTGAGTGGAGACAGTGGTCATGACTCGAGGCTGGGACTGCAGCACTTCCTACTGGGCTGTGCTTATTCCACACTCAGCCTCTGCAGCCACGCGTGTGCAAACACACTAACCCCCTGGTGAGTGACAAACTGCATCGTCACAGACATGAGATGTGAAAACAAACGTGAGTATATCCATGAGGACACAGCGTATCTGATTTTAATTATTGTAACAAAAAATACTCACAAAGCAGCTCTGGCATGTGTTACTCCTAGAGCACTCCTACCGAGGCCATTTGGCTCCCTGTGCTCTGCCCCATCACACGGGAGGGGTTGTTGAACACCCTGCCTTTCTTTAGCAGCCAAAGACCAAGTGAGCTGAGCTTTATGTAATTCAGCTGTCCTACATTTATCTCTACCTGGCAACGACTTAGCCGTGCTGGCTGCGTGCTGCACGTTCTGTACCTCATCCGTAGCAGCTTTCTCTTTGCATTTAGAGCTGAGAACATAACGATGTCAGATCTTCTGCTTAAGATCTAGCTGAAGGGAGCTGACGTCATCTCTTCTCTTTCCCCTAAACAGCACAGAGTCATCTCGCCTTTGTCTCAGACTCGGGCTCTCTGTCCTCATCTTTCAGTACCAGCACAATTTATCTTTCCTTGCCCAACTCTTGGCTCTTCATCATTGATGCTGATTTGGCAAGCAGTGTTTGAAAGAGGTGGGATGAATATTTGAGGCATGGGGAGGTGAAGTGACTTGCCAGAGGCAATAAGACTTACCCTCAAGTTCTCCAGCGTCTCAGCAAAGTGCCCACATCACCAGGGCACACCAAGTCCCTGCAAGTCTTCATCCATACCTCCCACCAGCCCTCTGCATCTCATTCTGACTGCTCTCCTTCTCTCCATGCCCCATTCCAGGCATCTGCTGGTGGCTTCTTCACCCTCACCTCATGCCTTGCCAATATAACATCCATACCCTTCTCTCTACTTGTCTTTTCAAGAGTTTCCTTCTCTGCCAGGTAGGAAGAAGTGGCTCTATGCCATCTCTCCATGTCCATCTTGTATTGTTGCAATTCTACAACAGGCACAGATTTCTGTTTGAATAGCAAACTGCTACTCAGCTTCCACTGTGCATAGTAGCTGCCTAGGGCAGGCGTGCTCACAGAAAAGATCTTTGCTTTCTCTCTTGCTAAAAATAATCAAAGAAAGGGAAAAGTCAAAAGCTCATCGTGCCCCAAAGAAAAGTCTGCATCACCATGGAAAACTTTCAAATATCTAAACCAAGATGGAGTGGTGGGGTAGGAAATTCACAGATCAAAGGTTTAGAAAAATGCAAAGTTCTGTTTGTGTGATGTAGAACCAGAGCTGTTTGCTCTCCTCAGAAATAGTGAACAGGCCAGTACACTCCTGCCAATATCGTGTTGCCATCAGCGTTTGAAAGCTAAATGCCTCTCCTACTTGTTGCAAGCAGAGCTAGGGCAGGGATTATTTTAATTGAAATGAAGCTTTCTGGCTATTTCACTCACTCCCATAAAGCAGCTGGGGATACTTAGGCATAACTTTGGAGAGGCATTTTGAGGTACATGCTAAATATTTGGCCTCGCATACAGCAACGTGGGTCTCCTTGGATCAAATCCTCAACAGTTCATTTCCATCACTTTTTTACAGGCTTTGGTTTCACCAGGCAGAAACTGAGATGTGCTCCCAATCCCACAGCCAGACAAGTGCTGTGTGTCATGCACAGCATGCGCTCCACAGCATTTTGGTGGTTAGTTTGGTAAAGCCCAGTGAAAAATATGTTTCCCTGGAAGGAGAAGAGGTCAGACTGAGACAGCTTAGGCCAAAGCTGCTGGTTTTCCGTAGCACCATATCAATCTTACTTAATAGCTCCAGCGCAGAGTTGTAGGACATAAAGTCATATACCTATCAAGGATTGCGAAATGAAAAAGGAACTGGGTAATTATGATATTTACAACAGTTTTCAAGTAATACAAACATCTGACTACATCTTTAAGGGCAAGAAGGATATTTTTAAATAAACGTGCTTCCTTCCTGCAACTAATAGATTGCAATAGCAACTGGCAGAAGGACTCATCTGTTATTTTAGTTGTCTTCATGGTTTCATGGGTTTTAGCTCTAACAAAAATATTTAAAAGAAGGTAGTACCTTCTGTTTTAGGGAAATTGTCAACGTGTTTTTTTATTATTATTATTATTATCATTCTTGCATACATTTATTTTCAGAAGCCTAGCACATTTCGAAACATTTCCCTTTGCTGTCCAAGTTTTCTGTGATGGATTCCCCTTTCCCCTTCAGAATGGCTATTTTTTTATTATATTTTTTTATGTACTTAAATTAATATAGCCACAAGTTTTGGAAGCCACAATGAATAAGAACACATTTTCTCCTTAGCAATTCTAGCGATTCATTTGTTTCTATAAAGTTAAATATGCAGATAAGTTATAACAAATTCTTATTATTTTGGGTTACATTCAACAGGGTTGTTAAAAAAAATAATAAAAATCTTGAGCTTATGTAGCTGAAATGTACCATTAATCTGAGAATATCTGAGAAAAACACAAGAGCCATTGAACCATATTAGTAATTATCAGGGAAGGAAAAGAAAGTAAAACAGAGAAGAAGGAGAAGAGCAGTGAGGATGCTCAAAAGCATGGAGGAGTTTCCACAAGAGGAGCAGAGAAGGGGAACTTCAGCTCCTCAGCTTGGAAAAGAGATGATGGAGAAGGGATATGACATGGGTCTATAAAACTGTGAACAGCATAATGAGGGTGAAGAGGGACTGAGTATTCCCCTTCCCTTCCAGCATGAGAATGAAGGGATGCCACATAAAACTAGCAGGTTCAAAATGAGCAAAACCAGATGGCTCTTCATAAAGCTTATAGTTAAGCTGTGGGGTTCCCTGCAGGAAGATGTTGCCCATGGTGGTTACATGGGCAGAAGGGGAGCTCCTGAGCATAAACAATTGATGGCTGAGAGAGCACCCCAGGGAAGTGCATGCTTGTGCTGTTCTTACTCACTCCCTCACACATCTCTTTCTGGCCACAGATAGAGGCAGCATACTTTGGTCTAGCCCTGCATTGCTGATCTTATTTTAATAATTGCTTCCTGATAGAGCTATCTAAGTCCCTTTCTTTGCCCCAGCTGCATGCACAATCTTAGGTAGGGATAGGGCTGTTGTTGCAGATATGTCTGTAAAGAGGTGCTAATGTCAATGATTTACTCAAATACACACAGCAAATCTAATCAGCAAACTGCTTCGGCATTAAGAACAGGGAAAGATGATAAGAGTGTCAAGAACGAGGGAACAATTCAGTTATTTTAGGGTCTTGCAACAACTGGCACTGCAATAACACAGTCTGTGAAACTCTTCTTTTGGAAAGAAAAAGTCTTCTTTCCATGTGAAGCTCAGGCCTTTGTAATGTAGACAATGGCCTGCTGTCTCCTTCAGCCCATGCTGGCAGAAATATGTACTTGACCCATGTCAGCATTAAGAAGAGTGAGGCTCACTCCTCATCCAGACCACAAAAGGTGCAGACTTCCCTGCACTAACCTGCCTCCAACACAGAGCCTGTGCATAGGCCTTTGGAAAATATTTTGCTGTATTTAGCATTTCATTAAATGCATTGTATAAAATGAATTCTCCATTACGCTGTGCTGTTCATCTGCATGTAATACCGATGGTAATTGATTTTCTGATGATGCGTGAACTGCTAATGTAAAACCTCTGCGGAAGACTTACAGGTGAAATCTCTTTTCCCTGCAGACAGCCTACTTAATCTGGTTTTATAGAGGAGAAGGGCATTTAAAGGAACTGGAGGGGGCTACAGGTCGGGCACCCCAATCCCCCGCACCTGCGGGGCGAGGTAGGGCCTTCTGCACAGGATGGGGCCCCAGCCAGGCACTGGTACCAGTTCACCCATGGCCCTTTCTTCACGCCAGCATGTCTGATGTCATCAGTCAGGTTGATGATGTCAGAGTGAACCTGTGTCCCTCTGAGGACCAGTGCACAGCCTGGCTCCCAGACGTGTGGTACCCACAGCACCAACCGGCCGCAGCTGGGCCGCAAGTGAAAACCGGCCTCGAAGCCTCTTTTCGAGGCCTCTTTTCAACACGTTTTTTCAATATGGAGTTGCTAACACAAACTCGCGGGCAGCTCCGCTAGCTGCATATTCTTCCACTTAGGCAAGAGAAACAAAAGGCGCTGTGTGTTTGTGTCCACACACAGCTGTGTTTTTGTCTCTCCGCCTGCCGCTTCCCCGGCCTGGAAGCAGCCAGGCCTGACGCTGCTCCCGCTTCCAGTCGCATCGACGGCGGGGCGGCGGGCTCACATCTGGGTGTAATTACTGCAGCAACGGCAGGATCAGGCCCTGCGTGCTGAAACAACTTTGCCTGCTTCGCTGCGAACGCAGCTGAGGGCAAATATTGCCTACAGTATCTGCTGATGCTGGAACACTGCAATTACTTCTGAAATCTAACCTAATTACAGTTGCTGAAGAATTTTCTCCATCCTCTCTGGCTCATTTGCAGCTCTCCCACATTCTCCTTTATGTCTCCTTTCTTTGAGTCAATATTTACCTCCTCAGCGCTCTCTTCCTCTGCTTCCTCCCCTCCCATAAGGCTCCGTGCGAGCAGAACAGCCCAGCCTCTCCCACCAGCCCGCACTGACAGCCGCCGTCAGACACACACTCCAAGGTTTAAGAGTCAAAGCTTTTGACTTTGCAAAAACAACAGAACGCCTTGCCGGATTTCACATTGGTGAAATTGTTTTCTAAGGTTTTGTTTGTGTTACAGCACTGTCCCGGAGTACTCACAGTGAAAGCAGAACTGCGTGTTGCATGAGTGTCACGGAGAGGAGCTGACAGGGACAAAAATGAAGGAACAGTCCATGAAGAAGCTCGTTGCCATTGACACAATAAAAAGGAAATGAACTAGTCCAAAGGAAAAAAAGAAGTATTGTAATTTGTATATTTACATATTTATATATTTACATATTTATATATTTATATATATACTGATGACTGTGCTCAAACCAAGTTTAAAAAAGCAAGGTAATTATTTTTAACTGCATGGTTACATTCAATGTATTTGTTTTATTTGTTTGTTTGTTTGTTTTATTACTACCAAGAATTTAGCCTCTCTTTGGGCAGGGGCGAATACCTTGAGGAACATTTCTGTTGCCTCATTGACAGCTAGTACCTCCTGGCTTCTGCAGTATAGGCAAAACCTGTCAAAATATTGAAAGAGATGATGAAGAAATGATGTTGATTTGGATTTTTTTTTAAGTGAAGACCAACGTGCTTTAGGTTAACAATACCTGATATCTGAACATATGCACTCAGGGGAAATTCTGTGCCCTGGAGGTGCAGGAGGTCAAAATCAATGGCCACAGTAGTCCTTTCTCACTTGCAGGGCCTGTGTAAGAGAACATAATGAGAAAGATCTCAGTGTGTATGCTATAAGCATCCTGGAGCAAAATCTTCTGAGCTAATTTTTTTCAAGTTAAGCATCTAAATTCAGGCTTACACATTCTCTTGATACTGATAACTTCTTAATCATTTGAAAATCATAGATGGCAGCATTTATATACAAGGGCAGGTCCATATGCCCCTAAGTCTTAAGATTTTTTTTACTACTTCTGTTATTTACTTAACTTTCACATTTAAATTTTCCATAGTTTTACTAATTTGTGTTAAATATTTTGAGCTGAAGTTAAGTGCAAGATCAGAGTGCTGCAGAGAATCAAAGAAAGCTGAGAAGAATTTGAAAGAACGAGAGTGGCGGTAAGTAGTGTGCCAACAAGGTTGTGAGAAGTACAGTACTCAGAAAAAGAAAAATGAAAAAAGAAGAAGAAGATAGAGCAATTAACAAAGCATTTGGGAAAATGTGCAGAATCCTGAAAGTGATGATGAGCTACAGGCCTAATCCATCTCTTCCTGAAGTCTGCTGAGAGGGGAACCAGGCTGCTGTTGCAAGGAGAGAGGCAATGGTTCGATGCGCCTTTCTGTTGATGATCAAGAGCTTCTCGAAGTAGTAGAAAGCCTCTTGAAACCTGCCAGGAATTAAAATATTTTTACAGATTCATAGATCCATTAATGTGGATGTTTTTCTTAGTCAAGGTAAAACTGAAGATGCTGCGTTTGCATTGAGGCTTTGCCCAGCTGTTCTTAATTCTGTTGTGGTGCTACAACCCTTTATTATGGTCTGTCTCAATGAGACTTCCAGCGAAAAATAGCAGATCCTTTACTGACATCTTTGAGCTTGAACTTCATTTTCTTGAACAGCTCTCAAAGCTAAACAAGCTTGATCAGCCTGATTTCAGACCAAAGTCTTTCTTCCAGGTACAGCTCTGGGGTAATTCCTTGTTCATATGAACCAGCACAGGAACAGGACTTTGCTGCAAGATGTGCTCCCAGCCCAGCGCAAAGGCCTTGTCTGGGCCAGGAGGAACCAAGGCCACTGCCAACCAGAGGATAAATGGATCATCTTGTCTTTCCCACAAGAGGAAGAATTATTTCCACAGCCTTGAGCTTGGTCTCTCCAGGCTGACACACACGCTGTTTGCTCTGCAGCAATTGAGTGCATGTGTTCAGCTCACACCGCAAAACAGTTTTGCTTCACAAGAAGGCTGCAAATGCTCAGCCTCAACATTGCCAGGCAGTGGTAGGCTTTAGGGCTTTCTGTACATCCAGCAGCAATTTCAGCCCTTCCAGGCATGAAATCTACTCAATGTATAGTCATGTTTTTCAGCCCATGCCTTTTTCCTCCCTCCTCCTTGCATTAACCACTTCAAGAAAATCTGCACACCCTCTTTCAAATAAGCTGGTAAAAATCAACCCCTCATGTAGGTTGTGCACGAGGCTGAGTTCTTCCATGAAAACCCTGGGAATGGATCCAGTAGGATGCATTTGAAGTCCATTTCTCTGTGGCATCTCTCCGCCTTCCTCTGCTTCAGCAGCAGTGCTGCTGGTTTATAAGTATGCACTACCTCTCCCTCCCTCAGGAAGTTATAAGCCACAGAATGAAAAATAATGCTGATCCTCTAAAGACCATTCCTCTCTGAAAAAAAAATAAATAATTAAAAAATAATAAAAAATAAAAAATCTGCCAAAATTGCTTACAGAGGTGTATTACGCAGAGAAGCAGCTCCCCACATCTGCCCCTGTGCTCCCACCAGGTTTAGCTGCTGTGCAGTTTTCCCTGTTGCTGTCTCAGCACAGAGGGCAGGGAGATAAGCAGCCCAAGGTCTGTCCTGCCCCTGAATTAATACAGGGGTAGAATTAATTAAATTAATCCTTGCCCATCTCCTTCTTACTTGAAAGCTGGAGAGAATAGCTTCACATTCAGTGGAAATTGGTCTGTTCTTTGAGGGTCCTTTGTTGTTTTCCATCATGCCCCCTCTCCCACCGTGCCACCCAGGACTGTTGCATCACTTCTGCCATTTATGTTGATAAGAGGATGATTATCTGGGGGATGATTATTTTGGGACCACTTTTTCCTCCTCCACAAATGCTGATCCAAATGTAGGCTTCACATGTAAGTTATTGGCTGCAAATTGCAGCCTATTTCCCCACAACATGTACTTGTACCCACCAGAGGTTAAAAGCACTGGCATTGCAGAGGTACTTCTGGGGAGTGGTGGCCAGGCTGTGGCTCTGGAGCCAAGCAACATCCCAGCTCCTGCCTTGAGGGTTACACTGTGTGGCAGTGGTAGCACTGCATAACCCGAATCCCTGGCAGTGAGAGAAAGCAAAGCCAGCAGGGTTAAGTTCAGGATGCCCCAGCTGAACTTGCACCCAGCCCCACAGCCCTCCCACCGGCTCGCCACAATGGAGCAGCGGGCTCCCGGGGGAGCCGCTGTCCTCTCCCGCTCCTTGCTGCAGCCCTCCGCCCTGGGAGGCACCTATCTTGTGGTCGGCGGCCCATTGAAAACCCCGGCGTGGCATTTCTGGGCCGCGAAGGTTGGCCAGCCCATTCTAGTTGAAACAAAAGGCATTGCGACTCCTGATGCCTGAGAAGTCATTTACCAATATTTTGCGATTATAAAATGATTCCATTTTTAAAATTGAATGCTGGGCTCTTTCCCCAGTGCCCTTGTGCGTGGCACCCAGCGTAGTCCTTTGGTTAACTTCCAAGCCAAGCGCGGCACTGATAGCATTCAGTTATTTTCCATTTGCCACTGGACTGGAGGAAGGTCTGTGCGCCTCGAGAGGCTGGTGTTTCACAACGGGGCTCAGGTATGCGCTGGGAGAACCCTGCCTCACCCTCTGCCAGCCTGCTAGTTGGTGCCCTAATTAAAGTTTACGCCGGTAACCTAGGGAATGAATGAAGAAACACACCTCAACCAGCTTCACTTGCCCGCTTGTGCAATGGAGTCCTTGCACATTCACAGGGAAAGAGTGAAAACACGGTACAGATGTGGTCTTCCACGCACATCCCAGTGCCTCGCCAATCGCCCCTCATCTCAGCCTAGTCCTCAAGGCAGTCCTCTCCCCAGCTTTTGAGCCTGTGCAACTGTTTCGGGGCAGGGTTTTGGTACATTTTCAAAAGGGCTGGACTATCAAATCCTGTGGTATGTAATCATGGGAAGTTCCTTTTCTCTAACCTTACAAGGCTTGAAGATTTGATGTTATACTTCATTGTGCAACACAAGAAAAGTACCTCAGGAACAGAAATGTCTTTTATTCCACTCCCCATGTATCTGATGTTTTATTCCCTCGGGCACTACGTGTTTGCCAGAGGATTGTTTAACCACTGTTTGACAATTTCCAAATGGGAAAAAAAAAAAAAAAAAAAAAAAAAAAAAGCTGGGTTTCATCCAAAGGAAGGGAGGAGCTTTGCAAAGTTTTGTATTTAATCTTGCTTAAAAGTAAACAACTTTACCCTTTCAACATTAGTCATGCCTGCTGTATAAAGCGCGGCGTAAAGGCGCTCGGCAGAAGAGCGCGACAGTTTTCCTTAGCCTGTAATTATTAATTAATTAATCGCAGTCGGGATTGAATGCTCCCGACTAAGCGGCTGCCTCTGCCGCCGTGCCCAGCCGGGATGGAGCAGAGGGGATGGAGCAGAGGGGACGGAGCAAAGGCGATGCCCACAGCAGCCTTCAGCCCACTCCCCGCGTGGGCAGAGAGGGCTGTGCCAGCTGCTACTTTGTCAGGGCTTTAGAGGGGAGTCAGGAGGGACTGGAAAACCCCTTGCAGGTGGCAGAGGAGCCTGCTCCCGGCGTAGCAATGGGACAGGGAGATTAAGGACCGGGGGCAGCCCCCGTTTCTTGCCTTTCCCCCGGAGCTTGGAGCCCCCAGACCGTGCTGCGAAGCCGGCAGCAGCGAGGCGCAAGCAGCAAAGGGCTGCAGCACGCTGCCTCATCTCCCAGTGGCTACTCTTCGGGAGGAGAATTAGGGGAAAAATAAAATAAAATAACGTAAAGAGGGGAATAAAAGGAATGACCTACTTTGCAAAAAGGAAAAAAAAAGAGAGAGCGAGCTGTGTGTCGAGGCTCTGCTCTAGTTGCCGGTGTGGCGTTGCATAACCGAGCCGGGAGGTACCGCCGGTGCCCGGCGAGGCCGGGAGCCCGCCCGGGGGTCGCCGGGGGTCCCGCTGTCCCCGCACTGTCCCCGCGGGCTGTCGGGCGAGGCCGGGCCGGGCCGTGCCGGGCTCCGCCTGGGCTCTGCCCGGCCGGGGGGGACCCCGGTGGCTCCCGGGGTGGCCCGGTGTAAAGCCCCCGCTGCCGGCTGGGGTCGTTGTGCAAGCAGCCCCGATTTCGGGGCTGGGTTTTTCGGTCGAGGTTTTATTTGATTTTTCATTTGATTTTTTTTATTTATTTTTCCCCTGCTTCCCCTTTCGTTCTCTTTCCAGCTTCTCCTTTTCTTGGATCCTCGCCTGTCTCCTCCCACAGAACGAGAGAGAGAGGAAAAAAAAAAAAGGTCACGTATGTTTGGAAAAATATGTAGGTCAGTGGAACATTCCCTGCACTTGTGCAAACGGAGCCGGGGAGGGAGAGCTCCTCCGCAGCCCTCTCGCTCCCCACCTCCCAGCCCGGCCCTCCCCGAAGCCCGGGCGCTCGGCGGCGCGGCGGGGAGGGGGGACCCGGCGGCGGGGGGTCCCCGTAACCCCCCGGCTCCGCTCCTCGGCAAGCGGCGGAGGGAAGCCGGAGCGGGCGAGGAGCCGAGGCCGGGGCCGCCCATGGGCGCGGGGTTCGGGGCGCGCCCCCCCAGCTCCGGCGGCTGAGCGGCTCCGGGGCGGCGGCGGCGGCGGGGGCGGCGATGCGGGGCCGCCGGGGAGGATGCCCCCGCCTCGGCCGCCGGCCTCCAACTTCGCGGCCAACTCCCGGCCCCGCAGCCCCCGCCGCCGCGCGGCCAACTTGATGCCCC
>NC_048893.1:137677216-137718429 GCF_011077185.1 Oxyura jamaicensis
CCCGGCGGCCTCCCGCTCCCGGCGGAGCCCCTGGCCCCGGAGCGCCCGGGTCCCGAGGCGCCCGGGGCGGCGGCAGCAGCGCGGCATGCGGCGGCCCCGCGCACCATGAGACGCGGCACCGGCGGCACCGGCACCGGCAGCGGCTCCCCGGCGGCGGCGGCGAAGAGTTTGCCGGCTCCCGAGGCCGGCCTCCTGCGCGGCTGGAGCAGCGGCGGCCGCTGCCGCAGCGGCACCGGCAGGCACCGGAGAAGCGGCGGCAGCCAGCCCAACGGCACCGGCACCGGCGGCGGCTCCCGAGCCCAGGTGGCCACCGCGGACAGCAGCAGCGGCAGCACCGGCAGCAGTACCGGCGGCGGCACCGGCGGCGGCGGCTGGGGCATCCCCGCCGCCCTCCCGCAGCAGCGGCAGCACAGGTAACGCGCGGCGCTGCGGCCCCGGCCCTCCCTCCGTCCCGTGGGGCGCCCACTCGCGACCCCCCACAGCCAGGTCCCCGTCCCCACTCGTGACCCCCGCCCAAAGTTTTCGCGTGTAGCGTGTGCGGGGCTGGCTGTCCCGGTGTCCCCCCGACGGGGATGTCCCCTTTGGGGACACGCGAATGCCCCCCCCCCCGCCTCGCCTTGGTGTCGCCGCAAGGGTGGTGTGGGGTCTGGGAATGGGGAAGGTCCCCGGGGGGAGCAGAGGTCGTGACACCCGCTAGAAGAGCCCTGCTGCTGCTGCTGCCGCGGCCCCGAGCCCGGCTCCTGCTTACTCCCCGTCCTCCCACGAGGGGAGGCTCGGATGCGCTGCTCAGAGGCAGCTCAGGACGTCTCCGGCGAGGAGTTGTGCCGCCGTGCTCTCCCCTATGGTCACCGGGCTCGGCTGTCAATTAGCAGGCACGCTCGTCCATAATAAACTTTCCTCCGTACTCCTCAGCTGTCTGCAGGATGGCAGTTTACTTTCACTCGAGTGACTCAGAAATAATTAGCGGTTATGAGCACTGCAGCCAGCAGAGGAACTTTCATCCTTTTGCTGTGCTAAATCTCCAGGAGGGCTGCACGGCTCCCCAGGAGTGGCACGGCTCACCCCAGCTTTCCGTGCCCGCTCAACAAGTGGGCATATTTCACCCTGCCTTTTCTCGAAGCGAAAAACGATTGCCCTCTCCCCCCTGTGCAAAATGTTCATCCGTGTCCCATGGGTTTAGTTTGCTTGGTGGTACCGAATAATTAGTGTTCACGCTTCCCAGGCGTAGCCAGCTCATGTGCTGAGCCGTGGCTGATTTCCAAAAGCTGGCGGCTGGCGAAGGGCCCGATCCTGCACGCACTTCTCTAGGTGAATGTTGACACGGAGTCGCTCCACAGGGATGGCCTGGGAACAGGGAATCTCCAGGGGATGTGATTCCTCAACAATACACTATCTCCACTGAACACTTGAAAGGAAATTAAGGTTTTTCCCGATCCAGGTATCTGACTCCAGGGTGATTCCCCAAGCTGTGCCCTGCCCCAGATCGTAGAGGTGGTAGGCTTGCCTAAAATTGCTTTCCCTCATGACTAAAGGTACACAGAATTGAACCCATAGACTGCACTTGACAGAATTGCAACTCTTGTCCCATTTTCTAGCCCAGCACTTGAAGGCGTTGCTATTTTATCCTCGGCAGAAATGTTATCTACAGTTAAAATTACCTAGTGCTTTCGAATACAATGCTCCGCTTTCAGGTGCTTATGCATTTGCTAAGCTTAAAACTAGGCTGACATTTTCCGGGTTGAGTATTTGCTGAAGACAGAATCTCTTTGGGAAGTTTCAGATAAAATGGTTCAGCTGTTCCTGAGAACGTGGTGAGAGGAAAAACGTATTCTTTGGCCATGTATCTGACAAAGATGGTTTAGGTATATCTCATCCTGCATAGGGAGACCTCAATCTTTGTTTTTCTGTGAATCTGCATTTTTTGGCTCCACTGAAAACACTTTCATTGAGACTGTTGAATTCTTGTGGCTTTGTGCTTTGGAGCAGGAAAAAGATACTTGGCTTGGGATCAACCTTGTGGCGGGGGTGTGCGTTACGTTCAGCCTACGAAAGCCTTCCAGAATTTGCCTCAGTTATCATTTCATCACGATGCTCATGTTGCATGCTCGTGGTGGTTGGGTGTTGAGGGTTTGACTCGTACAGAGGATGCTGAATGCCCCCCACTGCTACTGGGGCATCCCCGCCGCCCCGGATGAGCTACTGCTCATCCTCCTGGGATGAGGGGGCTTTCCACCACAGATCTTCTTCCGACACATTACTGCTGTGGTGAGCTCCATAGGCAGCGAAGACTATCTCGGCCGTGTCCTTGGTGGCTGGGTGTGCCTGCTGGCATGGAGACAGTGTGGAGAAGGAAGAGGAAATGGCTTAATTCGCATGCGTCGGGACAAGAAATGGTGGGACTGGAAGGGAGAAGCAGCAGCACTGGTGACAGAGGTGTGGTAAAAGTGAAGGACAGGGACCTTGGGTTAAGTGAGAGGACTTGAAGGGGTCGTTACATGACAACGCTTGGGAACAATGTGCAGGGGAAGGGCTGGAACTGTAAATAGAGGTGGAAAACCCAGACCAAGAGAAAGAATGGTGGGCAGAAAAATGTGGAGGGAGCCTTGTGGTGGATAGGGGCAGGAGATCTGAGCCTGCAAAAACAGTGGATTCCAAGCTTTCGGCAACTGAATCATGTCACTACTGCTTCTTCATCCTTCTCATCTTCCCCCTCACACTGCCTTCCACAGTCCTCAGCCTCTTCCTCCCCTTCTTCATCCCTCTCTCCACTCCCCCACAGCCATGTTAGCACCTCCATGCCATGAGGAGCAGCTGTTGATGCTCCAGTCATGCACCTTGGACCTGGAGAAGAGCAAGCTCAGTTGTGGAGCCCAGAAGTCACACTGAGCACACATGGCAGTTCACCTCCTCATTCTCTACCCCACCAGCAGGCAGCACCCCAGGGACCCATCCTGCTGCCTGCCAGCCTTCTTCTGGCACTAGCTTTGCCACAGAGAGGTGGTGACTTCGTATGCCCCACTTAAGTAACACAAGACTTTTGTGCTGTGGACCTCAAGGAGTCAACTGGTGACTCCTGCCGGAAGCTTATATGGGTTTTCCACTTTTTTAACTGGAGAGGGGAATTTATAGCTCACTATATTAAGAATAAATCAAAATAGTTTAGTCCTGTGGAAACATAAAAGTAAATAATCATGTAGCTGGTGTTGCATCATAACTCACTCGCCTAATGTAGGAAAATTAAGATCAGAAACTGATTGTTTGTAGCTCTAGCATTTTTTAAGGATCGGATGTTTTGCATAACAAACATAATAATTTAAATAGTTGCCTATGTTCAGCCGTAAGTTTTGAGCAAACAAATTTCATCACTATACAGTTGATAATTGGTAAATATAAACTAACTGAAATGTTTATTTCAACTGTTTATTTTATGAGTACTTCATTTCTTTCCTTTCTAAGCTGGACGGTATAGAATTTAAGAAACTTTCATTTGTTTATAGTTTTTCTTTCAGACTCTTAGAGCAGATGCACTTGAGTTGCAAATTTTGTAGATATTGTTATCTGTACATAAAAACCAGTCATTTTCCTGAACTTGGCTTAGCTTTCTGTTGATCCTTGGTCTTATTAAGACTTGTCTTTGAAAAGCCAGGCTGAGGCCATGCAAATATTTGTATTTTAGCTAACTTAATTCAGGCTGGAAGTTTAACAGAAATCAGCATCAGCTGAGACTGGCTTTTTTTTGTTATGAGACTGATACCAAAGTTTGAAAAGGAAATGCCATGTGATGCTATTTAAGCAGAACATATAGACGTTTATGTAGCAATGCTTTTGACATTACAGAGTGTGGTTTTTTTTTCTGTTTATTTGTTGGTTTGTTTGGGGATAGGGGGGAGTCTGGGGTAAGACAGGATATATATATAATATATCACCATCCTAATTCAGAAATGCAAATGTTGTGGTGCAGGAAGGACACTGATGTGATGTGACCCTGTAGGTTTGTGTTAGGAGCATCTGAGAAACTGCAAGCATGGTTCACTCTCTGCTCCATGCATTTATCTTGTGGTGGCTCAGGGATCTCAGCAGATGAGGCTGAGGGGTTTGGGGGGACACCTCTCTTGGACATGCACACATAAATTCCATACTCATTTGGGGGGGAGGGTTAAGCTGTTTTTCATGCTTCACTTCTTGTATCTCTTCCCCTGAAAGCAAACCATGATGCGCACCTCAGTCCAACCCAAATGTTGTTTTTAATAACGCTTTTGTAAATACACCTTGTTCCTTTATCCAGGGACTAAGGCAGAGACCAGTGTTGCTTGCACGCTGCCTGCCACAGCTGGGAGGAATATCCTTAGGCACCCCTAAAGCTAGGCTGAAAAGCATCAGTCTGAAAATTCACCTGTGGCTTCAGAAGAATAAAACTCACAACAGTTAGGTCACCAGTGAGCTTGGATCTTTGTCACTTGGAAATAGCACTGCCACACTTTGCTCTCTGCTCTCTTGGTACCTGCCGGTTGTTCCTTGTCCTTCATCTGCAAGCTCTTTGAGGCAATGCCACTGCTTTCATCTGTGCATGCACAGCAGGCACATGACCAATTCCATGCCAGGAGATTCAGGATACTCCAGGAATGACCAGGTACACGGTGGGTACAGGGAGGTTAGCTCACCTTCTCCTGCTTGGGCACAAGTCTGTAAAACAGGTGGTCTTTTGCTAGCCTGATAATGACAGAAAGTGTGTTTCATCTCCTTAACGCTATTTTTAGGGATCTGTGCCTCAAAACCAGAACTGCTAGACAAGTGAAATGATGATATGGAAAAAAGAAATATAAGGATGTTTATGTGGGTTTGAGATCAGAATGGAGATTTGGAAGTTCAGGTATGAACCCTCTTTGTCATTTCAAAACTGGAAGAAGGTCCAGCATGACAAAATATCATCTACCTGGACATTTCAACCAGCCTTTCTCTTTGAGTATCTTCCTGTCAGGTGAATGTAATATGCACTGCATTCATACATAACATGTCATGCTGGAAGTTAATAAAGTGTGTGTTACTTGAGGCAAAATCGTAGAAATTCGTTGCTACAAGTCACTGAAGATGCAAAAAGTTAGATTAAATCTTCCATATACAACGCAGAAAATATCAATACAAGGTTCAGATGTGGGTTTAGGGGAAAAAAGGGGAGGGGGAAAGGGGGGAGAATAGAACATTAGGAGTTTCTAAGGAAAGAATTGAAATAATAAAAAAGGAAAATCATTATTTCAATGTATAAACTATGCCGTACCCATATCTTCAATACCATGTGTTGTTGATCCACCCATTTCAAAAGTGTATGGAGGGAGGAGATTCAGGGAGGGGCAGCAAAGGTGATCAGAGGAACAGCAAGGCTTCCGCAGGAGTAGCAACAGGGCTGATAAGGTAATGGGGGCAGGAGAGGCAACAGAAATCCATAAAATTATGCACAGCATGGAGAAGGCAAGCTGGGGACGACTGATCACAGAGAGGGCATCAGATGAAGTAGGCAGTTGTGGGGACTGAAACAAAAGGAGGTGGCTCTTCATGCAGTGTGGTTGGGCTGCCAAGCTCCTCGCCACAGGATGTGGATCCTCAGAGGTTACATCAGCTAATGAGGTGACTGGATGAGTTCATGGAAGAGAAATCCATCACGGGCTATTAAATACAAAACCACTGCCTCTGGCTTAGGAAGTTCTGAGCTGCAAATTCTTGGAAGCTTGGTGAATCTCCTGAGGAAATATCACTGTTGGTTTGCCTTGTTCTTGTACGTGCTCCTTGGCACCCATGGCTGGCCACGGCTGGGCAAGAAGGTCCCCATGGCTGTGTGTGCTCTGCTAAATGAAGTCTGTTGGGGCCTGGCCCCCGTAGGCTCCCCAGCCCAAGTGAGTTGTGGTGGTGTGCATCTTCCTGCTCAGGGCTGGCCCCGTTATAGCATATTTGCTGTGGAAAGAGCAGGTTTGAAGAAACTAGTTGAAGTGCTCCAAAGCAGAGCCAGGGGATGAGCTAAAGCTTACGCAGTGATGGAAAAAGCAGGGTACAGGGCTCAAGCTCGCTCCCTGGTGTCCTATTATTTAGCCGTGCAGACATGCCAAGCATAGACAGTCTTATCTTCTTGGGTTCAAGTAGGTTCAGAAAGCAATTACGTTCACGGAAGCAATCCCACCAAGAGGCATTGAATGCTGAGCCACAATGCCTGGCTGAAGAAGTCTCTGCTGGGACACTGAAATATTGCCACATGCCTGCCCTCTTCTCAAAACCTTCCCAAGCCTTTGCTGCTGCCTGGTGTCAGAGGGAGGATTTGGGGAAAGACAGTTGTTTTTCCTGACCTGGCAATGCTGTAGTTACGGTTTTATCTGGCCATATGAGAGCAGGCTTTGAAATTACAAATAGAGAATGAGAGCATGTCTTGGAAATTAAATTCTTAACCTGTCCACAGTACTTAAGCACTGGTTAAACAATAACGTCTTGTTGGCTGCTAGTTACTAAACCAGACAATTTTATTTATCATCTGAAAAGCAGATTTAAACACCCTAGATCATGAGAACCATGGCTGTTCTAAAGCAAAAACTGTATTACTGATCACTTAAGCGATGGTCAAAGTATAATGGATTTACATGTACGTGTATTTCCTTGCTAGCTTTTAGATGAGATCTAGTGATATTAAAACATCAGCAACAATCTGAAACTCAGCAAT
This sequence comes from Oxyura jamaicensis, assembly GCF_011077185.1. Classification (NCBI taxonomy): domain Eukaryota; kingdom Metazoa; phylum Chordata; class Aves; order Anseriformes; family Anatidae; genus Oxyura; species Oxyura jamaicensis. Next base: position 137,683,917 of record NC_048893.1, read on the forward strand.
GTGCAAGTCCTTATGGTAATTTAAAAAAATTTCTGCATGCTAGCTGGTAAGAAACTCAAATGAAGTACATAGTTGAACTGCATGAATGCCTATATGTATTTTAGGTCTACCATATGCAACCAAATGGCAGGCCCTTACTCTGAGTGTGTGAGTGGTGTTGCATAAGCAACATAAGCCCAGGGAACCAACAGGAGCTCCAAGAGCACTCCTGGATCCTGCAATTCCTGCTGGATCTCATTTAACATTATTTATTAAGCAATATTAACCTCTCTCCCCAAGAGTTATCTTGGAGCAGTGGTACTGATTTCATTTTCCCAACGAGCCTCACTTTTTAGAAACGTCATCAAACTTTTCAGTCAATTGAGCAGTCTAATGTCCTGATAGCCTTGAATTTTCTGTAATCAGCACTCAATCAAGTTAAAAATAAAAACACATTAAAATGAAAACCTTGAGCAGGAAAATACTCGTTTTTCATTCTCGTTTCTAATTCGGTAACCATTCTTAAAGCCCATCACTATGATTTGTTCTATCTTGGGAAAAACAAGTTATTATTCAAGCGGCTTTTATTTTCTTTAAAAATAGACAATGCTGTTCCATCGTTAGGAAGAAAACCAGAACAAGAAAATCAACTTTAACAAGCTTACAGATGGCAGTGAATTTCTTTAGCATAATTTTAGTCCTGCAGAAAACAATAATTGAGTTTGATTATTTTATATCATTCTGTCATTGATGAACCAAACCAACCATTTTTCTCTTGATTCACTCTTAGGTGTGTCAAATCATTAAGATGAGGGGCTCTTTTAAGAAGGAAGCTCCCACCTGTAATCTCTAAATCAACAGGTGAATGTGACTGTGCAATACCTGAGAACTGCTGGCTGTCTGATCAGTCAGCAGCTGACGGATTCCAGCTTTGAGCACGTACTGGACTTATTGGTTTGGGTGGGATGACTCTTATTAATATGTCAGGGAGAACTGATGCAATATTTCCCGTCCTGTGGATAAGATTGGTATTCTTGCAAAGTCTTGCAGATAATAAGTGTTATTACTGTGTGCAATGTGATCAAGTGGAGTCAGGATATTTTTCTGCTATTCATAGTTCTCACACAAAATATCTGCTTTGTTGTTTTTATTGGTAATTCTACAGATTTTACTTGTGGTATTTTGTCTGTTCCTGGTTTTGACATCTAAAACATTAAAAGGTTTTAAATTGGAGCCTTTGCATTTGACATACCCACAGTCCAATTATACTTCCAGTGAGAGCTCCTTTAATTTATGATTTATAAACGGGAAAACAGTTATGTGATTTCTACGTGGACCATTAAGGCCACTACTTAGACAAAATCTTCATCCTGTTCACCAGATGAGCATCTAGCTTTTAAAATTGGCTTTATTTTTGTTACCAAGGTCAGAAGAATATTTTCAATCTAGTTATCTTATGCTTTGTTTTCAATATTTTCATACAATATCTGTGTAAGATACTTCCTCTGTCTTTCTGCCTGAAAACAGCCTAATCAAAGAATACTTCTGTGAACCACATGAGTGCATTTCCAACAATTCCAGCAAGAGCAATACAGATACAAAATAAATAGGTCACTCACATTCACCGTTGTAGTGATAGTATTTTTTTAATAAGAAGGACTGAAGAATCTTATTTGTTTTCTGAGCCATCACTGAAGTCAATGGAAACTTTCCTGGAATAATTTTGGACCTTTAATTTGATTATTTGCAAGGTGGCATGAGTCAGTTTTTTCATCTTTTCTCTTTCTTTGCAGCACAAAGGGCCTCATTGTCAGCTGATGCACACTGATGTATCTCAGCTGGTTGTGGCAATTACACTTATACTGCCTGGCCCCTAATATCCATATTCCTTCAAAAATGCAGTCTTTTTCAACAACAGAGTATCTTGCTATCCTTGCTCTTATTCAAGTTTAGGAAATAAAGCTGCATTTGGTGCCTATCCTGCTGTCCTCATTAAGGCAAAACTCCTACTGAAATCAAGGGGAGTTTGGCTTGACAAAAAATGACTGGCTTGAGCTTTTGAAAAGACTAAACTTTCTCCATCCCTTTTTATTTTTTTATTATTATTTTGTATCTCACCTTGCATTTTAGCTGTTCCTTCTCCTTCTTTTATATTTTTTCATCTGTAACTTTCTTCATGAGGATTTTTTTATTTTTTTCTTCTGTCAGACCTTAGGATCTTTTGGTTATCGCCTTTCTCTCTCTTCCTTTCTTCTCCCCTCTCATAATCTCATTCTCTCTTTCAGTTGTCCTTCTGTTATCCCCACCTTCACTGACTAGGGTACCGTAAAAAGTTGGTATACATCATGCATGTGTCAAGGAATTTCATTGGCTTCTTTAGGCTACTTCTAGGTAGAGGTACCTATATCAGGCACCCTCAGGGTGAATAAGCAGAATGATGACTCAGGCAGAGGTTTATTTCTACAGAATTAATCACAGTAATCTTTCCTTGTATTGTGGGCAGGATCTTAAAAGTTTCTCTGAAGCATTCGTGCAGGGCTTTAGCCATAAATTGGGTTTTGAAGTGATAAAATAAATATTTGGCACAGTATTGCAGTCAGAAGAAAATACTTCACGATTTTAAAGTCCATGTAAAAAGGGTTTTGTTGATGGCAACAAAACTGGAAATCTCCAAAGAGGTAGATTTTTTTCATAATTCTTCTACTGTGCAAAGATAAGAGCTTAGACCACATCTACAATGTCTCTGTGCATCACTCTTCTGATTCACAAACTAGGGCAGCTTTACAGTGTATCGTAAGCTCTGATCAGCTATGGGTGCCATTCAGAGCCAGGTATTTGAGGGGGGCACTGAGCAGGAGACTCTGGAATGCTAAACACATCACTGGCAGAAAGAGGAGTCACAGTGAAGCCTTTCCTTGGTGTTGATCCATCTTGGTGGCTAGGCTACATCAGGAAGTTGTGAGCTGCAGGGATGTTGCTTCCAGCTGCACTTGGGCTTCCCTTGGGTGCCCAGTCCCTACTGGTTACCTGTCTAACCTCATGCTTTCCCCCTGCTACCTATTAATTGTTCTCGTTTTTAAGATGGAAGACATTTTGAAAATGCTAGGTATTGTTATTTTCTAGCAAGTTTGACTAATTTTTTTTTTTTTTTTTTTTTTCAGGAAAACCTTGTTCATGCTTGCAAAGTAAATAGTAAGTGTGTGCCTTAATGGATGGCATAGAATTTCAAAACAATGTCACCAGCTTGCAGATTCTTAGCATTTGGATCCCTCCAGACATACTTCTTAATGTAAAAGGCATAACACTAATGTTGCTTATTCTTTCTTAAATTAGCAAACGCATCTTCTCTTTTTGCAGTAGCTACAAACATTGTTTCACAGTGTCCAATTTCCTGTTACTCTGGCAAACCTAACATGAATCAAAAACTACGGGGTATATACATAGTGTAATTCCAATTAAAAAGACATTACTTCTTTAATTCAATTTCTATTTGTTTTATCCAAAACTGTCTTCTTCCAAAGAACAATTTACACTACATCTGAACAATAGATTTGTTGATGCTTACCAAATGGGAAATCTGATAGTCTTTTCCACATCCATTCATATTTTTCAGAGGACTTAAGTTCAGTTTTTAAATTTGAAATACATTTTTTTTTTTTCCTGGTCTGTAATATACACATTTTCTAAGTCATAATTGGCATTGGACTTGCCATAGTTTTCTCCAGATTTTTTCCCACTGTGAAACTACTAGAGGGTCATCATGCTGGTTAATGAAGGAGCAATGACATTCTTTGTAAGCTGTATTTAAATATTCTTCTATGCAAATTTTTCCTTTTCATGAAAAAGTTTAGAGAGACATCTTAAAAGAAATCCCTTCCAGTTTTGAAAAATGCAGGTTAGATTCATTCAAAATCTAGATATCCAGCAGTGGGAGGTAATGAGACATTGAAAAATTGCTACTGTGTAATTGAGAAGGGATTCCAGATATGAGATGCAAGCATAAAAATTGGGTATAGCTCTTCACAATGCCACTCGTTTTGCAGCTGAATTCCTCAGTACTGTTCTTAGAGTGTATAATCAGTTACGCTTGTGCTGATTTAATCAATTATTCTTGTGCACAAACAAACAAACACAAAATGTGGCTAATTTCAGGCTCTCTTTGAAACACCAGACCTAGAGATTTAACTTACAAAGACAGAAATATTATTTTCAAGCTTCTAGAGTGATTTTAAAAATGGCAAAGTTATATTTGGGAAGTACCATACTTTTTGGTACCGGCAGCTGTGTATCCTTATGCAGAAGTGGATTTGGCTGAAAGACCAATTCATAAATATTGTATCCAAAGACTGCAGCAAGCTTTCATATTTGCAAGAGATAATGTAAAATGTGCAACATTTTTTCTTCACCCGAAGAAGTCTCAGCTTAAACAGCCTGGTCTCCCAAGTGTAGTGAATAATGGCCAACTAACAAAAGTATCCATGGCTTCTTGGATCACATAGACTGGAGACAATTCTCCCTGCCTCCTTGGTGAGCCAGCACATGCAGGAGAAAAGGTCAGCCTGCGGCGGTTAGTCTGAAATCCCTCCTGCACACTGGGAAGCTGTGAAGAGGCTTGGAGGGTGCAGATGTCAATAAATAACTTGACTCCTGCACTCGGCGACTTCCCATCTCTCAGTCTATGAGCTTCCAAGCAAGCAGCACTCGCTGTGTTACGGGCAGCTCGGGGAAAACAAATGGGAGATGGGGTAACCTCTCATGGCTCCTTTAGAAAAAGTCCCTTCCCCCCCCCCCCCCCCCCCCGCTTATTTCTAGACCTTTGCTTTAATCTGTGGCCTGGGGAAGCGAGGGGTGTAGGGGGGAGGCAGGCGTTATCTTTGGCCTTATGGCTCCTCTCATTCAGGGCTGCTCTCCAGGAAGTTTTCCCCCTTGGGAACACAACAGTTTTCATGGCAGGGGCTCTGTGTGAAAGAATGCCAGGGAAGAGTCTGAGCGTGCCTGATGCATGCTTGACATCTTAGCACAGATTCAGCAGAGCAGCTTTATTCAGGTAAACACTTAGGCACATGCTTTTCATTACCCACTTGCTCAAAATTTCATCTGTCTTCTCCTGAATATGGAAAGACTTAAGCACATATTTAAAGGCTGACTAGGTCCCCAGTCTGACTCACACATATACTGCAGCGAGGATGGGTTGGATGGAAAGGAAGCAATCATCACAGTGGCACGGCAGCTAAGAAGTGAGGTGTACTGTCTGAAAATCAGCACGCTACCAAATGGCCTCACTTTGGGAGGCAAATCTGTATCTGGATATGGCCCCAAAGAGACAACCTAGCCTGGACTTAATCTCATCTATCCATTTGTTTCCCATTTGTTTCAAATTCCTCTGCATATGGCTTGGATGATCCGAAGTAGGTTTATAATTAAAACTAGTTTGTTCTGCAACCTCGCGTTCAGTAGTTTTAAAACTCACCCACCCAGCAACCCAAAAAAAGGACAGTGGTCTTCTGCAGAATACTTCGGGTCATCTGTGCGTAAAGCTTCCCAGGAAAAGGTGAGGATTTAAGATAAGGATTACTCAGACCGCATGAGCCATGGATGCTTTCTGAAAATTATTAAGTATTTGTCAGCACTGAACACATACCAAATGCTTTTGGCTCTTTCCAGTTACTGTATTCATAAAAAGCATTGGTTCACAGTTTTGCCTGCAAAATTAAAACTGATTCAGGCATTGATGAAACCTTTTTGCTTCTTTCGAAGGTTCTTTTGAGAATTGTGAATCTACATTAACATTTTGCAACACAGAGAGGGAAGGAAAAAGGCACTGAAGAGCTAGTTCACAAATGCTTCTGCAGGTGGATCACTTTTGACTAGGCGGGCATTGTCTGCTGTTAAAGATCTTTGCTGAAAATAATACATGCAGAGGCACAGTGGTAACTTTCTCTAGCAGAGATTGCTAGCAGAATTTATTACAATTTGTATGCAGCTCCTTTACTGGTAGAACTAACCTTTTTTCACAAGGAGGATAAGCTATCCCAGCAAAAAAGATGTTTGAGGGGGAGCGTGGTAGTGTCAGCACCACGATGTTTCCCATGTAGGGTTCATTGAAGCTTTTCTATATTCCTCACTGACAACACTGCTTGAAATGTGTAATACAGGCTACACCTAAATCAAAAATGGGTACTCAGTTCCAAAACCTGGTCTGATTAATAGTCTTAATTGTTATTTCTATTCTTGCACTTTAATCAGGAGTGTGGCTACAATGGAGGTAGCATGTGTTTTTCAAAGACTATAATGAATCCAGAGTAGGAAGAAGTTCAGCTCTGGCCAGCTTTTTTTTCTGCATTTTAATCTGGAGTTAATAACTTGTTGGATGTTTCTCTCTAGTCTTGTTTCCCAGCTAGTCTCTAGGCTTCTTTTGGAGAAGTCTGTTGCATGCGAAACTCCTCTTACTCTGCCAGAATGCAACACCTCCTGCAAGACAATTGTCTTAGAGAACAAAGTAATAACTGGGGATTTGTGAGATGTTTCTGGAATGAACTCAGGCAGCACGCCAGCATAGCATATTCTTCCATTTAAGACCGATTTTCCATTGCTTTATCAAATGTTACCCATTAGTACTAAAGCCATGGTTGCAAGATTGCTTTAATCCATGTAAGTCTCTGCTGCTACTGCAAAAGATGATCCTGCCTTACTTCCAAGTCTGGACACTCATTTCTGTTATTTCGCTTGTCCTGGAGCAGTGGGCCTGGCCAGGAAAGTGACCTTGTTGAAATTTAACCTTTTCTCTGTGTGGATGGGTTAATTTTCGGCTGTTATGTTTTCCTAAGCTGGTTGATGGTGCAGCCATACAAATGGTAGTGGTGGGGTTAAAGGAGGAAAGGAGGATTTTCTTTGGAGCCGCTGTGGGTTTAAGCCACTTTACAGTGTTCAAAGAATGTTTTTCATGTGAATGTCCTGGAGGACAAGAGAAATGAGCTGGGTTTTTTCTTGCAGGGAGCTGGTGAATGAAGAGATGAAGACAATAAAAATATGATAATCAGAAGGAGAGGGAGTGCAGAGACTGAGTGAGGAGCAAAGGAGACAAGGAAATTTGAGCTGCAAAGTGTGTCAATGGGGAGAAGTGGGGGGGGGGGGGGGTGGAGAAAGAGTCCCCAGAATTAGATGGGTTGAAGAGAGGGTTAACTGGAAGAAGATAGTGTTGGAAAGGGGATGAGCGTGGAGCTGAGCCTGGGAGTAGGAAAGTCAGGGTGGCAACTGGATGCAGCACGGTGGGGAGAAAGAGGCTGGAAGAAAAGCCATGGAGGTCTTTAGGCTGAGCGAAGACTGGAAGTGAGGATTGGAAAGCAGAGTTGCTCGGGAAGTACTTGGGATTTGGAAAGCCAAAAACAGAGATAAGCACATGCTTGTCCTGAAGTGCAAGGCTGGACTGGGGGGTCTAAGGTGTGCAAAGAGCAGTCAGGCCAGAGATCAGAGGAACAGGTGGGCTGCTTGCTCACATAGGCACCTGGGAGGAAAACCTGATGCTGGCAAATTTAGCACACCTCCACTGCCAGCAAATGCCCACAAAGCCCACAGGAAAACATCTCATCCCTGCATCTCACTGCTTCTCCTTGTTCCTACATGCAGCAGGACCCTGTGACCACTCCAGAACTTGTTAGCTGAAGTGACTGGAAGTCTGCTGATGTTTTGGAAATACCAGAACAATACCAATAATGAGGATTTTCACTTTTTGAAAGACCTAGCAAAATCACATACTCACAGGAGCTGCATTAAATGCAAACCGCTACGGATGCAAAGTCGAGCACTCAGAAATTAGGAAATAGTATAATTAAGTCTGTCTGTGTAATTTTAATTTATTCACTTCCTGCATATTCATTATGATTCACTACTTAATGATTTAATGATCACACTACGCTCAAATAATATTTTTGTTTCTTGTTACCGGTCATTTTAAGTCAGGTTAATTTGCTGGCAGTTCCCAATCAGTTCCCTGAGTCACTGCTGGCATAAGCTGGGGAAAAGGGAAAGGATGGGACCACTTTTGTGACAGCAATGCTGACTTGTCTTGGCCTAAAATAATTCTGAAATGACGACATTAATCTGCATGTAGCAGGGTAAAAAAATCTGTTTTATTCAATGTTGGCTATTCTGGGATGATTTGTTGCTGCAAAGACCATACACCTGATGGTCAAACTTTTTTCAAGAAGATAACACCTCTCCTATTTAAACTCTTTTGACTGATATCAGGAATAATTATAATAATTCCAAGACAGACACCAGATTGAAAACTTTCAGCCCAAGTGGTTTGATTGTGGAAATGTTTTGTGTGACCAAGAGAGAGTCTCATAGCTGGAGGAACCAAGCAAGGCTGCTTGGACGATGCTGTCCCCAAGTCATTCCCTAGAAAAGGCAAGAGGTGAGGGAGGTCTGACAAGGCTAGTCCTGAATAAAATTTGTATTTCCTGCAGCCAGATACATGAGCCTTAATAAAACCCTCAGGACTTCCAACATTCTTCTTGATCATTCTCTAGATGCATTTACTGAGCAAAGCTTTTCTTATGAGTTTCTACCTTTTCTCTTAAAATTATTGCTTCTGTATTTAGGAGAGTGAGAGGAAAAAAAATGAAAAATTAAGCTCATGAATTGTTCTCAGTTGCAAAATCTACTGGCTACAAGTGGTTATGTATAAAAATGGGGCTAAGAAGGGTATTTTATGAACATCACAGCCATATTGTGAAGGATAGCGGCAGTGTACCTAACGTGGGTAGGGAGGGGGAACAATCAGCAGCCGCCACTGCTAGCAGCACTGTCCTGTTCAATTATTTTGGCTGCTGACAGGCGCAGAAGATGATTTGGAAGAACAGGATGCGTACAACATAAAGATATTTCTGAGTCATGGCCAGTTCCCTTACATCCTCAGTGCCATAGCAGGAAAGGGATGTGGCACATGGTGGCTGGCTGAGCTCTTCACACTGGGGCATTTCGAGTGACTGTCTACTAGGTTCAGATCTATTTTGTACCAAGCAGGCAGCGAAAAGCACATTTCAGATGAAATGCTGACTCCCTTGAGCTCCGACATGGCCAAAATTTTGCCTTTGTCACCCAGAGTTTTGGGGCTGCAATGAGGCCATTAGATGTTGCCTGTCACTCTCTGTTCTCTTCAAAACTTTCCACTACTTTGACTCAGCACACATAATTTTTTGGCCTCTTTATCTGCTTTAAAAAGGGGGCCTTTATGGTTCAGTAAGCTTGAGGTAGGTCAAAAGAGAAAAAAAAAATGCATTTTGTTTAATTGAAAATATTTCCCTGGAAACTTTTTTTTTTTTTTTTTTCTAATAGGTGATACAGATAAACCGGTAGTTTAAAAGATTAAATTTGACATAGGATTTGTCATTTATACTTTGAAACGTATGTAACTGAAAAATGATAAATATTGAGCCCACAATGCTACTTTCTTGCTCATTTTCAGATGTTTCTGATGCTGTGATGTGTTGTGGTATGGTTAAATCAGCATTTCAGGATTTAAAATTAAAAATGCTAACTGGTTTAAATAGGCTAATAAAGATTTTTTCTTACTAATAGCTAAAGTCATCTTTATGACTACCATGATGATACAATTTTCATTTTAAAGAATTATGCACTATTTTTATATCTGAGAAAATATCAGTTGTACATGTTCAGAGCTATATAAAGCTTCAAAAATTCTTCTGATATGAATTATTTCGAAAATTGTCAGTATGCAACCAAACTCTTGAGATCAAACAGGCTTTTTAATTAGTTTTCTGATCTTCTAATTGCATCTTTTAGGAGCAGATTGACAGGCATTATTGAAGCTTTTTATGTATATTTATAATTTAATCTCTACAAAACCTTGTGCAAAAGGAATTTTATTGTCTATTCATAAACTCCTTAAGGTAAGAAAACACAAACTTTGAGACTCTTGCTGTAACAAAGTTGCTTCTCACTTGCTGAGCTGGAGTTACATGTGATGTTTTGTATTGTGTCTGTAATTCGATAAGGTATAAAGCTTATGCTTCACTTGGAATTTGTTTTTATTGTTGAAGTGACTTGATTACTCTCATGTATCAATGTCTTCAGGAGCATAATAGGTGTTGTTTCTATCATATATTTTTATGCTCCAAACCTATATGCATGCAAAATATCATCCTTTACTTGTGAACTGCTTAAGAACAAAAGACTTACACATTTTTATTTTTATTTTTATTTATTATTTTTGCTGTGCAAGGCTGGAAAGCTCTGAAAAGAATAATAACATAAATAGTAAGAATAAACACCTTCATGGTGTCCATGCGTCACATCCTGTCAGATTGATGCATTAACTTGTTGGATTACGGGCTTCAGTCAGCAAAGCACAAAGCGAGCTGATAAATAGAAGCTTGGCCTGTTTCTCCATGTAATTAAAAGAGACGGTGGATTTAAAACTGATGGAAGGCAGTGGGCATTGCTGAAAGAACAGGTGAGATGTGAAAGCAAATGCAAGTTACCTGTTAGCTCTTCAGTCAAGAGAATCATTCTTTCATTTACTGTGGTATACGGTGACCAAAAGCTCCCCTGCAGCCTTCCAAGGGACCCAGTTGACATCTGAAGTCCATCCATTATAGCTACAGTAAATACATTGTTGTCATGGTAATGCAGTGATCAAAGTCTGAGGGAAAAACTCGGGCATTTCTCTGGTTCATAGTGTGAGATGAAAGGGAGGCCTGACAAGAAATAAAATAGAATTGATAAGTGTTTGCTTTAGGTTGGCTTCGCAATCCTCCAGAAAGATATTACGATTTTTAATTTAAAATTAGGCTATTTGAATCTATTGATTTTGTATAGCTATTAGGATATTGTTACTACTGAGAATAATGCCGTGACAGTCATCAGGGTAAAGTGGCTGTATTGGTCCCCAAATCCGTTTCCGATGATATGGGGCAAAATTGACAATTGCCCCTTGTGAAGCCGTGCAGGGAAGTAGCTGTGAGCAGCTGGGATGCTTCACAGCAGATCTACCGAGGGGTGGGATGTGGGGTTTCACAACAGACTAAAGCTCATTTAAGCGCACTCTACTACCGAGGCCCCTAAAACAGTGAAGGGCCGCTCCTATTTGCACCCTTAGTTTGGCGAACACCAGCTCAGCAGCCCCCATCCATCCCCAGCTCCTAAAGTGCACTTCTGACAACTGCCTTCTTCCAGGTGAAAAACAATCAGAAAAGTAAAGTAAAGCAATTATTTATTTATTTATTTTTATTTTATTTTTATTTTTGCCAAACTACTGAATTGAACCAGCTCACAGAGGGAGGAGGGGCAGTCAGTAAGGACAAGCAGGGCAGGAAGTGCAGGAAGGGAAGAAGGTCTCCTCCTTCATTTGGCTGGCCCACAGCCTGTGGCCTAGAGCACCCAAGATGCAGAGCCTGGACTGCAACTGACCAAGCAGGAGAAATGCACGTCCCTGAGGAATGCAGAGGAGAAGGGTGACTTGACTGAAATCATGCCTTGCTTAGGGCCATGCGTAAGATAGGAATACAAAGTGCCAATGTCTACTGCATTTAGGCAGCAAATATTTCGCTCTGGGGTTGTGAATCCTCCCCCAAGGTGGCCCGCTTCCCCCATTATATCGACTGGGAAATCGGGACACCACTTTCAGGCTTCTGATTTCCACTCCAGAAAGAGCTGCTTCAACATCAGGCCTGGCTGCACATAATATTACCCAGCTCTGATCCCTTTTCAGAGGAATCATCTCCTTTGCCAACATGCTCACAATGTGTTTCTAGCCCAAGTCTAATATGACTTGCTCACAGTGAATATCTCGTTATTCCAACACTGCGTCCTTCACTTCAGTAGTGTAGCTTAATGGGGTATACGCATGCATGCCCATAAATCTTGATGGATCAAGCTGTGCAAGCTTTAGACCCAGTGAAAGGGGATGACTCACCTGATGAAGTGCTCACTAGTCAAAGCAAAAGCTGCACAAAAGAAATCTTAAGTGTTAAAATAATCTTTTGTCAACAGGGACAGATTCTGACCTTCTTAATCACAGTGACTGCATCTCACAAGTAGTCCCAGTGAATGAACTGAAACTACTTACAGAGTAATAAAGCAGCTCGCCTGGGAGAAAGGGTACCAAATTCCAGCTATAGGTCATCCACCTTGTGTTAAAGCCTCGATCCATTTACTTGATGTCTCAAGGCTAATGTTCCATGACGGCCCTTTAATACACACAAAAAAAAACAGCTTAATCTGAGAGAGCCCTCCTGGCATGTTATAAATTTCATCAGTATTGAAGGGACCATTGAAATTACAATTACAAAAGAAGATGTGAAATGTCATGTGACATGGTGATGATAAAATGCTGATCGCTCTCCTAATTTATTTCCTCAGCACTGGAGGAGGTCCACAGCCCACTGCCCAAAAGGCTGAGCGAAAGGCATAAATATGGAAGGAAAGGCAAACACAAGAGGAGATTCAAGGGAAAATGTGCAAAGCTGAAAAAGACAGTAATCGAGAATTTTTCTTCCAAATCATGTGGTTATCTGAACAGAATTGATAAGAATGTTGAAACTACAATGTTGGCCTCCATGGAGGATCAAAACTGCTTTCACTATTTTTTAAACATAAGCAGTACAAAAATTGGGTGCATATGAGCCATCATAGATCAAGCAGAAGACCTGTATAAACACCATGACTACAAAACTGGAGCCCTCCCTGTCTTTTTTAAAAAATCCTGTCCAGGAATAAATGGCAAACTTTATATTATTTTATTCAACAGTTACAAGGTCAAAAAACAATTTAACTTTGCAGACCTAAAAAATAAGAAACTCTTTGTTTTGAGAATATTACTGTCTCATGCAATCTTTAACCTAAACAAAGTAAATAGAAAAGTAGTTTTCTCTGAGTAAGGGCTTTATGATATGCCCCAGAGGAATTAAAACTCCAGGAAAGGAAATGGAAAAATCCAGAAAACGAAGAAAAGCAAGTACTACAATTTATTAGCATGTTTAAACCAAATACTTATTTTAGAACATGTGCTCAACATCTTCCCTTATTGGGTTTTCAGTAAGTACAAGTAAGTACCAGCTGATGTATATTACTAAATCACAATGGAAGGGTCAATAAATGAATCTGCAAAACTTGCATTTTTTCCTGGACTGCTGCCTGGATATACAAAAAAAAATATTAAAAGAAAACAAGGAAATGAAAGTAATAAATGCACTTTTCCACCTCCAAATAGACTGTAAATCAAGCATACAGAAGTTTTCATCAGTCTTCAGGCAGCTCTTGGCTGTATGGAATATCAAGTATCCAAAGGAAAGACCATAACTTCCGAGATGCGCTCACTGTTCTTGTTTGTAATTTATCCTGTAAAAGCACAGCAGCAGAATGCTAATGCTCTTTGGTTAGGTTTATAAAACTAGAGAAATACGGAAGCCAGAGGGACATTTTCAATCTGGCAGCCTGCTATTTTTTTTAAGAATGAACTCAAAGTGACTTCAGAGACTCCTCTTATTCCTGAATGCCCGTCTTGTGCTTGTACAATTCTGCTTCTGAGTGTTTCACATATTTTTTGTGTTTTTTTTTTTTTTTTTTTTTTTTTTCTGTCTGTGTCAGTTAGGCCCATCCAAGCAGAGAGCAAGTTAAATGAGAGGCTATATGTATGAAGGAACCATAAAATAAAGGTTAACTAGATATACAAAGTAAATTTTAAAAAGACAATTTTTCCCCATCAGGGGACTGTCATTGTACATTTTTGGAGGTGAAGAGAAGACCTGCTAACCTAGACTAAGTGGCTGAGGGGAAAGAGGATAGAAGAGGAGTTCAACAAGGTAAAAAAGCATGCACGTGAAAAAGGCTGAGCAAAACAGAGCCTGAGAGTCAATGTGATTGCTCTCCGGAGATGTATGAGATGGTAAGGAAACATGAAGAAGAAAAGTTATTTAAGCTGAAGCACATTATCCCAAGAGTAAAAAGGTTTAAACTTTCAATGCTTAGATGAAGAAAATTTAGGCTACCAGGCAGAGGAGGTCCTCTAGCCATCAGCAGAAAATACTAGAGCAGTTTCTTCCATAGGATGCAGGGTGGAAAAACCCAGATAGTTATAGGACGGCACCTGTGAAGTTTCTGACAGAGATGCAATCACTTGGTCTCCTGGGATAGTGGGGGACTAGAGAGAGAGAGAATGGGGTTAGCCTGAACCTGCTCCTTTCCTATCAGGGGGCACTTCTCAACATGATGTATTTGATTGCTTTTGATAACCCTTTTAAAAATGGGTTACTCGTACCCAAAGAGTTGCTGCACCTCTCCACTGACTACAAAGGCAGTTTTGATAGTTGTCTCTGCGGTCAGCCTCTGTACTGTGAATACCTCAAGTTAGGTGAGATGAATCACAACCCAGACAACTAAAAGTTAGATGCTGTAACCTCTAATTTTTTGGTTTGTAAATCCTTGCAGGATCCAGTCCTGAAAACTTGCCTGGATTGGGTATTGAGTTAACAACTGTGCTTATTTTTCACTCTGTTTTTTAAGGGAGTAAGGATTTTTTGGTCATGTTTTGTGTGTGTGTGCATATGTGTAGTCATGTGTGTGCCTGTCTGGCTATTTTTTTAACCTGCTGGCCAATTTCAGTTAAGTTTGAGAGAAAGGTAAGGATCTCAAAGCTATGGAGTATCTTTAATTTTCGTGATAATGTATATCTGGCACTACAGACACTGGATTACCTACGCAAGAGCTTTCTGACAAAAACAAACAAACAAACAAACAAAAAAAAACACATTAGCTGGTATTGGCTTTACTGCCCACAAAACTTCTTTTATTATGTCCTTTTGGATCTGGATTATGTTCGACACCTGTAAAATTGCTCCTGATGTCAGATTTAGGAGTAAGATGAAATGGAGATGCTTGCTGCTAGTGCCTGGCTTTCCCCCTGGTGTTGCCACCACGTGGGCCAACTCTTGGACCTGTGCAGGACTCATGCGAGTCAGACTGCAGGCCACAGGAACACCATGTTTTCATGTTCCTTTAAAGATGTTCCTTTATTTTTAAAAGATAAACATTTTAAAAATAAAAAGCAACCAGGAAAGAAATTAAATAGGAGCCATTCGGATACAGGGAAAGGTGGATGGGCTTAGGGCCAGTTTTCCTGAATTCATGGTGGTTGCTCCAGAGAGCTCTTTGTGTGGTGGCTGCACACTTTGTCTCCCCTAGCCACAAAGAAAAGAAATCACAAGTGGGAGGGATTACTAATGGGAAATACTGTATTATTTTCATAGGTCTAATAGATGATGTGAAAGGGTGAATTGTCAGGGAAAGCCAAGATCACTACGAACACTGCAGCATTTAGACCTACCCTTGGCTAATTGCTGTACTAGAGGCACACAAAAAAAAAGCTAGAAACATGGTGCTGTTGATTACATCAGCAGGATCCACTGATGTGGGGGCTTGCATACAGCCAGCTGGCTTCTTTTTGAACTTCCTGAGGCCACCTTTGCCCATGGCATGTGAGCTGGGTGCAACTGGAGAGAAAGGAAATCACCGTGGAAAGGGAGGAGATAAAGAAACTGCCTGCTGAGCACCAGGATTGCTGCTCGCAGATGAATATCACAGATTTTATCTGGGAGGGCTGCGGTCTTCCCTGCCATGGTTTTGTAATTTCTCTCCTCCTCCACTGCTCAACATTTCAGTGCCTCTCAGAGCAAGCAGGAGCCGGCTACTCGGATTGCCCTAGATGAGTCACTCCTCCAGATAAGCCTGACTGGCTTCAAAACTAAAGTTACTCTGCATCAGGTGTAAAACATTGAGACAGAAGAAAGCAGATTGTAAATGAGGAATTGCTCCTGCCAAATCCCAGTCCCTGTCACATAAAGCCATACTACTTCATGTGTGAGGTGAAGTGCTGTTTTGAACTGACTTCAGCTGATCGTAAAACAAAAATGATGTTGTAATTGTCACATAAAGGCTCCTGACATAGCAGGGGAGAAGATTTCAATCTGTCACAACCTGTTCTCTTTGAGGAAGAAAAGGTGACTGAGAGACTGTTATTTGGCACAGAACAGTGAATCAGAAGCAGAAATATAGTCCTCTTTCATTTTTGGATGCATTTACACTTGCTAATATGCCACTTGGTGCTCTTAAAAACTCAACTCTTCTATCCTACCTGGCAGCAAACTGAGAAACTACTTTCCTAGAAACGTGCCAGAAAAATGCAGCTTCTTTGCAACCAAAGATTTCAGTCAAATGTGCAATACATGGGCTGAGACAGTGATTCTTTCACTGCCCTGTGGGTGGGTTGCTCTCCACATGGGATGTTCCAGTCAGGGAATTCCTGCACGGCCCCAGAGCAGAAATATCACCTTTGCATTTTCCCATCTCTGCACTCCTAAAAGTATTCAGTCTGTTTCCAGGAAGCTAGTTTATATGGCAAACAGGGCTCAAGCAAGACATAAAGGTGGCTATTCAGACCCTCAGACTTTGGCTGTAACACCTACTTTATCTGTAGGGAGGCTGGGGAAATGGCCATGTAGGACTGAGAGTGAATCAGACAGTACCAGGCAGCCACCTCACCGTGAAGGATTTTCAAAGGAATTCTCCAATGGGACAAAAACTGTGTGACATTTATTTGATATTTTTGCAGACAAGGAAGAGAAATGAGCTGTATAAAAAAATCTCTTTCCCATTCTAAGCACAGCCATAACCAGACAACAGTATATCATTCTGGATCAGAAGGACTTGCAGGATGTAGTCATAAATTTAGCTCTTCAGTCTCTGTCTTTACTAATCCCGAGCACAGGCCTATCCATGGCTATATGGCTTTCACCCTCACCATGAACTTCTTACAGCATCTGTCAGTGAACATAACCCACTGAACCCAAATGATAATGGCAGGAGGAGCTCAAGTCAATAGAAAATACCATGGAGAAGCTACTATCAGCCCTTTTTTTCCACCTGCATCAAGTCCTTCTGCTTGGCCTTGGGGTAGAGAAACTTAAAGGTAGGGTTAACATTCAGACTGTTGTTAGAAATCACAGGGGCAAGAGATTTCCGCTTATTGCTACAAGAGAAC
Source organism: Oxyura jamaicensis (assembly GCF_011077185.1). Taxonomy (NCBI): domain Eukaryota; kingdom Metazoa; phylum Chordata; class Aves; order Anseriformes; family Anatidae; genus Oxyura; species Oxyura jamaicensis. The sequence continues at coordinate 137,700,955 of NC_048893.1, forward strand.
AGTGGTAAATTCTGTAATGCTAGGTGAGGAGAGCAATGCCTCGATTCATTACTGATTGAAGTCCATCTCTTGGTGCTGTAGGTGCAGAGCCAGCTGTGGGGGAAAGGAGGAGATACCAAGAAACTTTTACCCAGTGTTTGTGGTAAGAGTTACAGTTAAATATTAGATGTGGAAAGGCCAAGTGAGGACAAATATTCCTGGGTTGCACAAGGCCAGAAGGCTGCTATGAAGGAGGACTGGCAGGACCAAATGTGTTAAGCCAAGTTTTGTCCCCAGTAAAGCTGCTACAGGACAGATAAAGAAGGCTAGGGGTACATGTAGAGTGGGGCTGAGTGGTAAGAATTACAGGGATGGACAGCTCAGTTTCATGCTGGATCCCACAACATCTGTGGTGGCACTGGCAGTTGAGGTAGTTTCCACTGGATTTTTTAAGGGCTAGGAGTTTTCAGGTGATAATTACAGACAGACTTAGGATGAGGGTTAGGGTTAAATACAGCTGGGCCTGAGGCACTCGGTCTGAAGCTACCTTCATGTGAATCCTCATTATCTTCCACATGCACATAGCCAGTGCACGATAGGCCTCACCAGAACATGTATATTTGGCAAGACAGGGAATCCATACTGTTTTTCAGGTCACTTTGTCCTGATTTTGTATTGAAGCTTTTCATATCAACAGCAGTTTCGTTTCAGTAAGCTAATAATAGCCCTTAAAAAATCATGTGTATCAGCAAAAAGACTCCCCACAGCTGCAAATTGAATTGAAGAGTTTATGCTGCACAAGGGTGAGTAACGAGGAAGCCTGTGTGTTGGCCCAGGCTAAGGCATAGTCCTGGCTTTGCATAAGGAGGCCGACAGCAAGTTTTCACCATTGTCTGTAATTGGGATCACAGTAAGTCCTGTGAGATCCAGTAATAAATTCAGCTCTCTGGGTCTGAGCTCTAGTGTTACCCATGGCATTAAACCTGAGACTAACATAAACTAGAGTGTATTATTCCCATCTTCTCAAGCTGGTCATGCTTTACTGCTCTCCTACTCTCTGAGCTTCCTTAGCCTTGTTCTTCCTGGCAGTACCACTTGCTTTTTATCCCCAGCAGTCCCTTGCCTCAACCTCAGCTCTGGCTGTGTCATCGGCAGGCTGGAGCTAAATCTGTAGATTTAGTGAATGTCAGCCTAGACCAAATCACAGCCCTGCCGGTCTGGAGGAGCTGTAAATATAAGCCAAGAATACAGCCCTGAATTATAAAAATCTTGTATTATTTTCTAGTTCTTTTTATGCAGTATCAACTGTATGTATGAATCATGAAACGTTTGTGGATGAAGATTTTTTTCTCCATGTCCTATTGTAAAACAGACACCTCACAGTACAGACATAAACTTCATGATGTTGTTGGTATTTTGGCACTGAGTCTGAGAAAGTGAGAATGCAGTTAGTTTAGTCAAGGTCATTACAGTGGTTCCATTAAGATGATGCACATTTTCCTGGGCGAATAATTGTAGTACTATTTATCTCTAAGCTATGTTTTCACAACAGAGCTGAATCAATGTATCTGATTCCAGTTCACGCGCATTCATTTTACTTACCAGTGGAAATTGATATTACCAGTCTTTGATAAGCACTTAAATTAATTCCTTCCAGACATTTCATTTAATGCCTTTCATCCTGATGGAGTTAAATTAGCAGCACTAACTACTTAAGAGTACAGAAAAAAAGCAAGTACCACATTGTAGGATTAGATATTTGAGACAGCCTTACACATTAGCATATTAAATCCGCACAATACAGGTGTTGGAAAGGACTTTGGTTACCCCTTAATTAGAAGCAAATCTTTGGCATGAGCAGAGCCTGCACATTCCAAGACACAGGCTCCCCAAGTGGGTGGGAGAAGGTTATGTTGCCATTATTTATTTGAAAGAGCACCATAATATCACTTTTTTGTTGTTGTTGTTTAGACTTTTGTCTAAACAAAAAGTGCATTCTCAATGTAAGTGAAAATGTAATGGTATTTTTTTCCTCAGTTAGTTAAGAGCAGTATTCAGAGCCTCCTTGCCACTCTCCATTGGCAGGACCACTTCCCCGTGTGAGGCTGGGACGTGGCACCACAGACATGGTGCTGGAAGGTCTCCCTGCACACCGGAGGGGTCAGGTCTGAAGCAGCTCTACTACATGGCTTTACCAGGGCTCTCTTACTAGAAAGTATGGGTAAAACATCTCATCACCCCCTGTCAGTTCCAGGGAGAAAGCCCAAGAAAACTTTCTGATTAAGGTGTGAGAAACCACTCAAAGTCTCATCATCCTCTGCTGGTCTCCAGAACCAGGAATCTGCATGGGCAGATAACAGGGGATAACATGCTTTGTTATATTTATGTATCTCACTGGTAGTTACTTTTTTAACTGAAAAAGTCAGAAAATCTGAATTTTTCCAATAAAGAAAAGATGAGTTCTGGTTTTCCATAAAGCCAGTGTCCCAAAGATTTCTTTAAAAGATGCAAAAAGTGTCTCTGTTTTATTTAAAAATCAAAATATACAAATTTTCAGGAAGAAGAAGCTATCACGATTGGCACTCCTCTCCTTAATCCATGATTTATAAATAACACTTCATACTAACCTGTGTTTAAATGTGCAAGGCCTAGAGTTGTGAAGATTGGGATACAAGTAATGAAACCTTCTACAAAAAGTTATCTCTGCTCTCCATTCTGTCCTCTTTTTTTTTTTTTTTTTTTAATGCAAAGTAGGAAAAACAAAATTGGAAGTCATGAGAAAAGCTTGAATGTATTTGAGAGATATCTTTTGTCAGAATGAGCAAAAAAAATGTGCAGTGTTTGAAATAATTGCTGAAATTTTACCCTTCAAAGTACTTTCCACATAATAAAGTATTTCCAGTTAGGTTGTTATGAAGTCACTATGCTGTGTTAGCTATATCCTGCATACGAATGTTTAGTTTGCAAACATTTCTTCTAGAAAAATGGGTTTGTGCTGTATGGGTTTGTGCATTTTGACCTTAAATCTGCTTACGTAGTATCTCTGAAATCTTTGGAACCCTCTTGCTAATGGGTTGGTAATGGTGGTAGTCTCTATTTCTGTCTTTCTAGTTATTTACTTATTCATTTTCCTGCTTTAGAGATATGTCAACTAGCCAGAAATGTCAAGAAGTACTTTGTGTGCATTACAGCTCTGTCTTTAATACCAGTTTTTTTTTGATGGTGTTCAAAAGCCAGCATTTTTTTTTCCCTTTTTCTCAGAGATACTAGAGATCTAGAGAATTTTATATGTGCAAACAAAATTAGGCATAATACTGTTCTTATTCATAAAGAGGTAAATAAAAATTAATTTTATTATGAAAACTATAGATGTTTCAGTTTTCCCTTAAAGGGAAGAAATGCCCAGGAAAATCTGTTGTTTTCTATGTGCAGGTGTTTCCAGAAAATTTAAATCTCTGCTTAGGTTACGCTTGTGTAGCAGAAGTCAGAGAGTGCATGGGGCTGGACATGCTGTGGTGGGAGTGTGCATTTGGTTTTGGGAACTTTTTGTCCAATTGTACAAGATAACAACCCTTAAATAAATATTTATATATTTGTATGCGTTCCCCTTAGCACGCATCTCTGCTGTCCTGCAGAAACAAAATGCACATATTTGAGCTCTTTGTCATGTTCCCACTTTTCTTTCATGTCTGTTGAGTCACCCTCCCTAATCTTCTAATACATGACGAATGCACATCAGCATGCATGGTGCATGGCAGGCTCAAGGCAATTTCGGGGTAAAGGAAAAAGATTCGCTTCCATGGCATCTTTGTCCTGCAGGAACCTTATATGAGAAACAAGTATAAAACACCAGGGGAAAGCAGTACGATGTCACAGAACTTACTCTCCTAGCCCTTTCTGAGCTTTTTGCCTTTCTGCTCTTTCTGGTGAGGAACCACTCATCACTTGGATTTGTTTCTTTCCAAAAAGGGTCAGAATCGTGCCTGTGTTTGCAGCTAAGGAGCATCCAGCATGCCTTAGTGAGAGGATCTTAGAGCAATTCAGATGCTGATTGATCTCTGGCGCTTAGAGCAGCTATTCCAAACAGGCTTTGATTTACACCAGAGACTGACAGCCGGCAGGAGCCCAGGCCCAGTTGCTTCTGCCCTGGCTTCGCTCTCTGCCCATGCTCTCAGCAGCCAGCACACACAAGAGCCACTGGCTGCTCTACGGTCCAAGTCTCAGCCTCCTTATCCCTAGACAGCAAACCTCAGAAAGCAGGGCGGGCAGAGGGGGCTCCTCCGCTGTTTGTGCTAGCCTCTTGTTTTGTTTAAAACTTAGCACTCCTCCAAAATGGGGCAAAACGCCTGATTATTTCTCAGCTCTCCTGAGGTTGCATGTTTCAGTGATGACATTTGCCACCCACCTGGCAGGAGATAAGACAGGGGCAAGGGAGGCAGTGCTTGAATTAGATATTGCATCAAGTGAGGTGCTAAAGTTGCTTGTGCATGCTTAAGTAATGACAATGCTGAGGATAGTGGAGAAGAGTCCCCCAGGAACAGAACATGAACATTAATTATAGGGGGGAAAATATATTATTAACATCAGACCGCACACTACAGGAGATCCCAGTGTGACTATTAAGGGAAATTAATTACCACCTCTCTTTACCTTTCAGATCAACTCTTCTTTATAATGAGAATAATTCCTTCATTGTTACCACTAGCATTATCAGCTGTGTGAGAACAGTTTTTTCCTGGTACTCCATTCACTGGCATTGTGTATCTGCATAGTTTGAAAATAAATACTTGCAGCAGATGCATTGCATCCCCTCGGAGGGGAAGTCCCAAAGGCTCAGGCTCTGCAAAACAGAGCCACATGCTGAAATCCTGCTTCCTCTGCACTGGTAAGTGTGAAATAGCATCAAAGTCACGCTGTTTGGCTAAACCAGGAGCAGGTTCAGGAGGTAGCATGTCAGCACAGTGCCGGAGACCTCTTTCCCCTACCTGCTTCTCTCTTTCCATCAGCCACATGTGGCTGTCATTTTGGGTTTGCGAATTCTGGGACTGAGGATCCCAAGAAATAAACATCCTTTCAAAAAGAGTTAGACTTTGGTTCCTTGGAGACCAAGTTGAAACAATGAATTTGAAGATTCTCAGTCTAAATTATTTATGATGTAGCCTGCTTCCCAAAAATAGAGCAGTTAAAAGCAAGGATATACTCTTTTAAACTAATCGTGCTTCACAACCCCTTTTACAGATCCCACTGTATTTTCCAAATACATCTTGCGTCATCTCATATGAGAAATTTTTGCTGGTAAAGTCAGAATTGAGGTCAAAACTGGCCTAAAAGAAAGCTCATTACAACTTTAACATCCGTAATCCACCCTGAGGAGAGAGATGAATGCAGTGAGCAGGCTATGCATGCATTGTTTCCATTGTACTCTTGATTAACTTATAATTCACAAGTGAGGGAGTGTGAAGGAAACTACTGAGTGATGGAAGGTCACCAATTCCAAGAGGAAATAAATGACATATAGATATCCCATTCATCAATTTATTTGTGTAACAGCATTTTGGAATCTGTCTCTCTGGGGTAAAGCCCATTTAAAATCTTTTAATATTTTGCAAAGCCCAGGATGGAAAGCTTGTGTAATCATAGGGACAAAAGAACCGTACACAAAATCCACATCATCCCAGAGCAGCCAGTGCCTTTTTCCTTGAAGAGGGCACTAATTCCCTAAATTCTTCATGGCTGTCCTTGGACAGGGGACAGTAATGATCATGATTCTTACAACCCCATGCGAAGATCTGCCATCATCCTCTTATTTCTAGTACAATAACAATCCTATGCTTTGCTGTAAGGCTCACTTTGCATTCCAAGGAGTGGAATCCTGAGAAAAACCCTGATTACAGCCATGGCTCTGATTAGTGTCAGGTTCCCAGATTCTGGTATCAAGAAATATTTGAATGTGCATGCTCTCCTCTTCATATCCATTACCACACCCTCAGTTTTTATGGGAATATATTTATTAATGAACAAAATGATGCAACGAGATTGCATCAATTGCTCCCTTCATTTGTAGAAAAGCAGGTACCCCTCAAATATGCAACCAGTTCCTGAACCATTATTTCACTTTATCACGTTGAAATGGAAGCAGTGTAATGGTAGCTGGTCTAAATGTGGATGTAGTAGAAAGAAATCGACGTAGTCCATTTATTAAGGCTATAGAGGGTTTGGCTAAAATAAGAATTAAAAACAAAAAGTGGTTTGTAAAACAGGCATCTGCGCCAGACAGAGAAAAGACCTGTGCATATATTCCTGTAATTGCTTCTGCTGTTAAAGCAATACTATAGCAATAGAACAGCTGGACGTGAATGAAATGCTCTCACACTTTATTTTCTTCCACAGTTTATTGCAGAAATAATAAACACACTGTGCTGCACAGAGTCAAATTGACGCATGTGATCGTCTGCATTATTGGTGGCTAATACGGTTGCTCTGGAGCAGGTCAGTGCGCATTCTCACTTTCAGTTACTTTGGACAAATGCAAACTAAGTGTACCATGAAAAATTTCATCACATAACATGGCGCCCAAAAGATGATGTATGTCACTACTGTGATATTTTTATTATGCCTTGGAGAAAACCCATTTTAATGCACGGTTGCAAAAAGAATCACAGGTCTTAGAGCAAAAAAGACACGGAGTAACCGATGTGGACTAGCGTTTTCTTTCACATATATCAGCAGAGCTGCAAAAATGCATGAGACAGGATATCAGCGGCTTCTTTCCACATGCAATTTTTTTATTATTTTTATTTTTATTGCAGTAGGATATAGGCAAATTTGAGTTGAATTAAACGCTATTGCCAGATTTTGCAATAATGCCTGTTGGGACGGTAGTGAATTGCTAGACAGAGAAACAGGGGAAAGCTATGGCATGCATACAGGCTCTTGAGACATGGAGGAATCAAAACATATTTAAATAAATTCGTAAACTCTGCAGAGAGTTTCTTTGTTCAGCCCACAAGTACAAGCCACGGTAAGGCAGAAAAATCTCCAATCAAATTGTCACGTCTACAACACAGAGGACGGCTGGAACCGTGCGAGTGGGCAGGCTCCTCATCTGAAACACGGCTCCTCATCAGCAGGAAACTTGTTCGAGGAAGGGCGGCAGCTGCTGCGCTGTCTTGTTCCTGCTCTGTTTTAGAGGCTCGGTGTATAGCGCTAGTTTGTAACTCCAGGGCAGGTTTACAGGGCTCTGACTCCACTGGTTTACAGGGCTTTGACCCCACTGGTTTTCACTCCCTGGTGTGAGTGAGAGCAGGTAGTGGCATCGTGTCTGCATCTCAGCTGTGTGCTGGAGAGGGCCACATCTGGATGGGGCCATGGCATGGAAGGAGGAAGAGGAGGAGGAGGAGGAGGAGGAGGAGAAGGAGGCAGTGGCTCCCCGGTGAAGAGAGCAGAGGAGAGGGCAGGCTGAATAGCTTCATGTGCACTGGAGTGGGACAAAATCCAGGCTGAGGCAGAGATAATTGGTTTGATAGTCTAAGAATAAGGAAGCAGCAGATGTCTTTGAATGCATGATAAGAGCAACAGGTCAGAGACTTGGCTCATGGTGATTAGGTTTTGAGAGAGCAGGAGAAGAAGCCTGTCTTCTGAAACTTGGCACAAAGCTTGAGTCTTTTTTTGAACATCTCTCTGGGATGACAACCTATGATCCCCCCCCCTTTTTTTTCCTCCTATGGTTTCCACATTACAGTGGCTGCTTCGGTCTGCAGTTAAGTTCCTCAGGAGCAGACTAGAGAGGGCAAAGCACCTGCATCTATGAAAAGTACAATATAGGGGAAAGGGTCAGAGAGCCTCTGTTTCCCAGGGAGTCTTCTAAATGTGCCTTACCACTGCCTCAAAGATAGATTCCTATCCATGGCATAATCAGTGTAATTCATAGCAGCACCTGCATTTTCTTTCAGGGTTTCTCATACAAGCTTTGCCCAAACTGCTTTTGCTTATCCTGTATGACTGAAAACTGTCCTAGCATCCAGGGAATTGGAATACAACACAAAATAGCTGAAAGCTAGCTATGAATTTAGGAGCTGTGCTAGCCGTTTGGAGATTTATTTATTTATTTATTTGTTTATTTGTTTTTTTCCTGGGTAATGGGCAACTAAGAACCTTTCAATGTTTCAAAAAGAAAGCAGTAGAAAATATCCCTGGGGACAGGCTGCCTAAGCTCTGATCCTGTATCCGAAGTCCAGTACCAATACTTTTTCTAATGAAAAAAGTAATTCATTCAGCTAAAAGAGAGTGAGTTTGACTTTGAAAATTAAAATCAATGCTTTAATTCAATACACATACAATTACCAGCTGTCAAATAACATGTAATGCACTTTTACTAGGGAAAAAAAAAAAAAAAAAAAGAAAAAAAAAAAAAAAGGAAAAAAAATCACACCACCACCACAAAAGACCAGAAAGGAGGCTTTGACAAATGTTAGTATTCTCATAATGAACATTTTCAGTGGTTTTGAAAGCAACATCACAAAGTTAAGCACCGCAGATGATAGGGCATTATGCAGAGGGCATAAAAGGACCGATGGTGTTTTTCAGAACACATATCACTGCTTCCTGTAATGCTCTGTTGTCACATATATATGGTGATTAGCTATTTATCAGAGTGAAAGCACATCGTAAAACATTCCACATATCATTGAGTTTCTAATAATCTGTGTCACTGTAAAGATTAATACATTAAGTCAGTCCACATAACTTCACGAAATACCTTCCTTTGCCAAGATTTGTGTTGGTTTTGGCAAACAGTGGATGAAACACTGACAAAATGGGAACATCTACATATGTTGACTGGTCTGTGATATAACAGACTTGCTTTTTGCTCTGGGGCAACCCTTTTTTTTTTTTTTATGGCAATAAAAATGCCCCTGGTAGCATTGTCAGCATCTGAATACCTCACCTGCCTGCTTTACTACAGTAAGTCCTAGTTAGTCTACATTTTGGGATATGACTTGTCTGCATTGGACCCTTGCAGATTTGTTTGCCATGTTAAGACACACTGAAGACCAGCACTGTGTGTCCAGGCCAATATTTTCAATTTTGGATGCTGAGAGTTCAGCAGTGAAATCCATATTTAGTCACATAACTACACTTTCAGGCACCCAGATGTCCTTCAATTCCAGTGACTTATTTCTACCTGCATTTCTACCAACGCTTCCCCAGAGTCCCAAGGTGTCTAAGATGACAGCAGGAGTTGTATTTTAGCTGAAAGATAACTAGTGCAATTACTGTTCCTGTTAAATGAAAGAAAGAGAGAAAGAAAGAGAGAGAGAGAGAAAGAAAGAAAAAGGAAGGCAGGAAGGCAGGAAGGCAGGAAGGCAGGAAGGCAGGAAGGAAGGAAGGAAGGAAGGAAGGAAGGAAGGAAGGAAGGAAGGGAAAAAAAAAGAGAGAAACAAGCCAACCCTAACATTGCTAAAGGGCAATTGTTTCAAATCACAGAAGACCTCTGAAAATCCATCTGCATATTCAGGCAGCTAAACATACTCCCATCACTAGCTTAAAAACGCCATGTTTGAAAATCTTGTCCTGAGCCCACTCAGAAATACATGATTCGAAACGAGATAAGTGATGAATCCAAGGGAAATATAACCTTCTCAGGTTAGAGTGTGACTGATGACATGAAGCCCCAGTTCATGGGGGAAAGTGGGAGTTCATTTAGATTGATTCATTAATGTTTTTCACAGAGTCAGTAAAATACTTGATAATTAATGGAAAGAAATATGAGTTCAGCTAAAATCCTCCATAAATTAAAAGTATTTAATTTAATAGTAATTTAGAGGATTTTGCAAAGTGCCAGAGCCAGATAACTGCATTTGCAGAGGAAACAAGATTGAGAGAACTGCCTGCTGGACTGATGCACATAATATATCTTTACAGCGACGCGGGTCAGAATTCAGCAGCAATATTACTATCCTTCCCATCAATATTTCCATGAAGAGAGAGAAAAAAATATATCAGGGAAAACATTATCTCACATTTCATTCCTCGCTCTTTAGCTGACTAAAAATTTACTGCATGCCTCACAGTGTAGTTTAAGACTCGGCATTATTTCTCAGGCTAATGTCAGTTTTAAAACAGCCTGGAATTAGACAGTGGACAAACCGAAGCTGCTCATTCCAGTAAAATATTTCCAAGTTATGAAGAGATGGGAGCAGACCAAAGGGGTCCCAGCCTTTTATTGGCTTTTCTATTGGGGTTCCCTTCACCAACACCAGCTCAGACCCAGGCAGCCAAATTCCAGCTCCTCATGGCCAACATGTACGTCCAGCTTGGAGTGGTGTAGCAGCAACCGTGGGCTCCCAGATACCCATCTCCAACACACGCAACGTGTTATTTATGGCAGTGCTGGTGCACAGCCTCTGAGACACGCAATGGGCCTATGGCAAGGAAGGGGAGTGGGGAAGGTGCTGCCCGTGCAGGGAAGAAGGTGTTGGCCAGGGGTACTGGGTCCCAAATGGGCATCTCAGCCCTTTCATCTGCCAGGGGTTGGACCAGACAACAGGTTGGTTAGACATTGATGGAGCAACATGTAAAAGGGTGGGTGATACAGGAACTCAAAAGTGCTCATTAACATTTCTGCACCATCTTCCCAGGAACTAAGGGAATGGGAACTAAGGGAATAGGGAGTGTTTCACTCAGCAGAGGTAGGTTTCCTCTTTTCCTGCCCTATGTCCTTGAGAGTGAGGACATTAAAAGCAAAAGATGAGGATTTTCAAAGGAGAGAGCTACAGGGTTGGGGCTGAGATTTGGATGAGGATCTCCCTCTTTTTCTCATACCCGTTTGAAAAAGCCCCGCTCTGCTCTGGGGGATTTGAGAGACTCCCTGTTGCCAATTTTAGGAGTACTGGAACACGTTCAATCATGGACAGAAAGGATAAAGTGTACTTAATTCTCTGCACTTTAGGTGGTTTACATTGGCACAGTCTGAAAGGTTTAGAGTTCTGAAGTTTACACATTCACAAAGTCTTGGTGTTCAGATTTAACATCATGTACTTTTTCTTTAACTTGAAGTAGGAAACAATATGAACCAGCAGAAAAGTTTTTCCAGGAGCTTGCCTTTTGAATTATCCAAAGGCAGGCAGACGAAGGGGGAAAAAAACACCCAAGGGGAACCAAATGTTGTTCTGTTTAAAAGAAAAAATCCCCATACTCAAATACCCCTATAATAGTGTGGCAGTAAAATGTATGATAATAAAGTGAAGTGCTGTGGTATTGGAGTTCATGGTATTTTGTCACAGTTTCTATAAGTTGTCTTTTCTGCAGACACTAATGTTGCTACAGTTTCTATAGACACCCTTGAGACTGCTTGAAACCCACCAGGCAAGGAGCAGCAATAATATCTCTCTGACCAAACAGCCCAATCCATCCCATGACAAAAGCTTTTCCTCCTGCGGTTCCCCAAAGCTGCCTTCAGGATACCTTTTTTTGTGTGTGGATTCTAGGAGCTTTCCCTTTTCTCCCCATCTCAAGCCACAGCCTTGCGATTGCCTCTCCCGGGTGTTTCACATGAGGCAGTGAGCCAGAGGGCCTGACCCAGCACCAGCCGCAGCACAGGACCCAGCCAGGGCTCCCTGCCAGATGCTTCCTTCTCTTTTCCTCTTTTTTTTGGTGGTATTGGGTAAATATGTAAGCTAGCAGACCTACACAGAGCCACATTCCTGTTTCACTGCTTGTTCAAAGCCGGATCAGGTATGCTGACAAGAACTGAAGTCACAGCAGAATAGGTACACTGTAAAGTACCTTCCTTTCTGTAGAGTAGTTAATTCTGATTTTTTTTTAGATTACCTGCAAAACTCAGGGTGTATTGAAGGCCCAAGTCCTATTTTTCTATCTGTGGTGCAATGGCCATGGCACTGTGTTTGAAACAAAATGTGATTCAGCTTGAGTAGAGATCTAGAACTGTGTCATTTGTCCCCCTCTCATGTTTTTTACCCCTGGTAATTAAGAATGATGTGTAGCAGTGTGCAACAACTCAGGCTTTTTGGGACACGCTCTTAGTGTGTCTGTGTGAATATTTGACACAGATGACAAATAAAGTAGTACATCACCCTATCATTCTGGCAGCAGATTTTCTTTCAAGTGGAAAGGGTAAATGTACATTCAGAATAGAAAAAAAACAACACCAATTGTAGCCAAAACATGCTTTCCTACCAATACCATTTGGCACAGAAAAGATATATGATTTTGCAATTCTAACTTTCACAGTACATGAGCATGAGGTGAATCAGCATATTGCTATTTCACTATGGTTTTCAGAGTGCCTTTATTCTTTCTTTTCAAAGTTAATATCTGGCAGAGGCATAATTTGATGCTTTGTTATGGGGCTTTTAATGACTTCTATGTTTCTGAAACACAGCAGTTGAGTGAATATGCTAAAATTTAAATGCACTTTACACTCTCTGGACTATGTCCTGCATTTAGCCTGTGTTCAAGAGGACATTAGGCTGAGACATTTTGAAACCTCGATTTCATTTTAGTCAGTAGCGAGAGTTTAATATAAAATATGAAGTAGGGAGATGCTTGAGTATGAATAAAAATATGAACAAAAGCAGTTATAGTTTGCTCTCATTCCCCCATTTCATCAGTTTAAAGCTGTTTTTATGCTAAGTAGCACGGGGACACTGGAATGCAAAATCAAATCTTCCAAGGTATTTCCATGTATAGGATCCACAGGAGGATGTCACAGCTTCTGAAGCCAGAGCCCTTTTAACTGATCCTAAGTAGCCTGATTCAGGACCAGCTATGTATTTAAATTAATCATTTTGGGCTCTGCATTTATGTTGAATACACAACTTGAGCCGTACACAACTCGAGTTGTGTATTTGAGTCCTGAGTGTCGTTCAGGACCCCCCTTTCCCAAGTCGCAACCCTCAGAAGAGCTGCCTGGAAGGGGAGCTATGCCCTGAGCACCCCAGGAGAGCAGCGCTGGCTGCCTTGTGAGCTCCCCATGCAGCAGTGCAATGCCACGTCACGCAAGGCAGAGCTGTTCCACCACAAAAATAGAACACCTATCAATTACGGTTGAGGAGACAAACCTCCCGACAAAATTCAGACAAAATCCCCTGCCAGTGGTGAAGCCGGTAGCAGGAAAAGAGACGCAAGGTGCAGTAAGGTTTGCTGAATTAGAAATTTTCCCATGCAGGAAGACAATGTTGCCCAATAAAGCTGGACTTCCACTGAAGAATGATTATGCAGAGATATTTCCTGGCTCTGCACAGGCTTTTCTCTTTTCTCTTTTCTCTTCTTCATGTTGTTTGTGTTTGGTTTGAGTTTTTTTTTGTGATTGTTGTTGTTTGTCATGCTCACCCATAAGAGTTATCATTACCCCCCACAAAATTAAAAAAGAACAGGAAATGTGATATGTTCAGTACAGAGAAGATTTGAATTTTTCATCTCTTAACATTTTGTTTTTCAAATCACTGTATTCCCAGTAGCACAGCAAAAATCATTTGCTTTAATGCAATTGCTAATAACGATGATATCAACAGAAACCTCTGTTTGTTCATATGTTGAGCTCATTGAATAAAGAAGCTTATCATTTATCTGTGTAGAAGCTTTTAATTAGTTTTCTGAATTTACTCCAGAGATTAATGGGCAGATAATATTTAATACATGCTTTATTGTTTTCATTTCTTTATTGAGATATCTGAATTTGCTTGCTGTTCCACCTTTGATCTTTTACCCTGTGTCAGGAACTGTAAAATATTTGGCTGCAATCGGACAAAAAAAATCCGCTAGTCCATTGCAACGGGGTGGTAGTGGGTGGTTTATAATGTAGGACACAGCAAATTCTCCTCTATCAGGGATTATAAACTGAACTCAGAAAAGGCCATTTATACTGGTGTCACTTGCTGGCACCTGGCAAGATTTCCAGCAGCTGGGTGGGTAGGTGCCTTTTCCAGCTCACACACCGGATGAATGGTTTGTGGACTTAGGCATTCCTATTTTATTGAGATTTCTTTTGCCCCTTCCCCTCCAGCTGCCACCTTTTCCCCTGGCTCTGAGCACCAATTAAGACCCACAGCTTAATGAAAGAAGAGGAAATAGGTGTATCAGACTTCAGTATTAAATCATACCCCTGCAGTGCGTCTGCCTCACTGATGCTGGCCAATGCCAGATGCTTTCGTGGAAGAGGTGAGGCATTTCGGAGCATGGTGGTTGAAGAACTTGACCCAGGGCAGGCACAGGCAGGGCTCCACTGGCTCCTTGCAGCAGCACCATGGAAACTGATGAGCAGTGGGATGGATGTGGTTGCCAGCAAGGTCCAGGTGGGCTCCCTGTGCTATCTGAACTCCTCTGATTCTTCACTCTGAGGGTAGTGAGACACTGGAACAGGTTGCCCAGAGAAGCTGTGGATGCTCCATCCACGGAGGTGCTCACCTGCTCTCTCATTGCCAGGAAGAGAAACTGAGCCCGAGCTGCTGAGTTCATCTTTACTGCTCTCCTTTATTCTTTGCGTCCCGGGAGAAGGCGTGTGTTCAAAGTGCAGATAAAAGGGAATGGAAGCCCTAAATAAACAGTGCATCATTTTTATTAAAAAGTGCCCTGTGTAAATATGGAGCTCAACATTATGGTTTTGTTGGCCCAGTAGGAGAAGGATTAAAAATGCTTATTAATGGGATTTAAAAGCAGGAGTTCAGTTATATTAGCTACAAAAATATAATTATCATAATTAAGATTGCAAAGCGCTAATGAAGCTCTTTAATAATTATCCCTTTTCCTCGGAGATTCATTTTGTAAAACCTGATTTGAATTTTGCATCACGCTGGAGAAAATTTATCAGTGTAAAAACGGGAAGCGCTGGTAGCAGGGGCAGGCTGAGAGCGGCGGCGCTTGGCACGTCGGTGGGGACACGCTGGCACTGGGGCTGCAGCATGGCTCAGCCCGTGGTAGCAGAGGCTTAAGGTCACAAAGGCAGGTGATGGTGTAGAACATGGATGCAACCTTGGTCTGATGCTGTGTCTGAACTCTCAGCAGGCTTACAGACTTGGGCATGAAACTATGGGACTGCAACTGGAGTGTATCCAGCTACAAGGTCCATGCAACCAGGCAGAGCGTGTGTCTCTGCCCTCTCTGTATCTCTAGGCTTAGCGGTGCCCAGTCAGACTGAGCTTGGTCTTGTCAGAGATGACCTTAAAACCCATTAGATTACATGGATCACCTGCAAGGGAGACAGCAGGCGGTACAGGGCAATAGCCTGTATGGTCACAGGCTTACAAGGTCCCTCCTGAGAGAAGAGAGAGACAGCAAGTTTTCAAAATTAAATTACAACAAATCGTCCATTTAAAAATATCTCCCCAAAACAGCTTTTCATGATTCATCTCCCCAGATGATTAAATATTTAGTTCTGCTGACAGGAATATGATAGTTACTACAGAGCAGAAAATTTAGTGCAGTGTGTGAGTTATAAGCAGATATGTTATCAAGCTGTTAACACAAAAGTGATGGGATTATTGGTGTTGATATCTGTATTTATTTCTTTATATTGTGTAGGGATTTTTTTCCCCTGTACAGCAGCAGATTTAGGCCACAGCTTTACATTGGCATGGGGCAGGGACGCTGTTGCTTCCTGCATTCTCTCTGCAGTGCTGGTTTTACCACACACCTCCCACCTCCAGCCCCCATCAATGGCAGAGCAGCTGAGTCCCCTTGGGTGTCACCAGGCTGGGATGTCCATGAGGGTGAGGCCAAGGAGAACACTCAATGCCTGCCTTGAGTCCTAGTCTCCACCTCATGTAGATAGCCCCACTGGTTCTTGATGGTTTGGAAAGCAAGCAAGGTGCTACCAGGGCAGGGAGAAGGCAAGGCCACCAACAGAAGACAATCTTTCACCATAAGTCCTGCTCAGTGGAGAGGGAGCTGCCACATGCGGTTAGACACCTAAGCCTAGAAAGAAATTGGATTTCATGTTTAGTTTCTGGTGGATTTTTTTCTGAAATCTCCACAGAAATGTGTGGCCTCAAAGTTCAGTATCTTATGCTCAGAGGGGACACCATCACAGCCAGTGTAAATTTTGACAGCACTATCACAAGTTCGGAATTCCCTTCTGGAGTAAATTTATCCGCTGTTAGTAAAACTACACCTAGGCCCAGAGCCTTTAACAGAAGAGTAATTTTGTTCTTTGAGAGCCATCCCTAAATAGTTAACAAACAAACAAACAAAATAACTGGGGGGGATGAGACCATCCTATTTCAGCTCCTGGATATTTTGCTTTACACTGTTCTGCAACTGTAGTTTGTTTAATTGGATGGAAAAGATTAAAAAGATCTTGTCAAGGCTATTGCTGCTGGAAAAAAAATATAATAAAAATAATATATATTTTTTTTAAAAAAAAAAAGCAGCAACTTTGACAACAGTCCCATCGAAAAAGGCTGACTTTCTGCTTGTGTTAATTTTTTCTCAGGTAGTTCGTGCCAAACAAAACAACAATCCTTGAGATTTTGACAAATAAATCTTTAGAGTGTTATAGCCATATATTCTGCCAGTTTGCCTGCTTTGGCTGAGCGTTTGACCATCAGAAGATCACACGTCAAATGTTATATTATTCTACTTAAATATTTGCAGAAGCAAATAAACTTGAACAGATTTTTACAACCTAGAATTTTTTATAACTGAGTCCATTTTCAAAGGAAGGTCTCAGGGCTTTATTTATTTATTTTTGTAGTTTTATTTATTGCAAAATAATCTGTGCAGATCTACCTCTACATTTAGGCCTGGATTTTGCAAAGATACACATCCTTGAGGGACTTCTTATAGCAGTGTAGAGTTAAGTACATGCTGAAGTCTTTGTACATTTGGGACTTTTGATACTGTGAGGATTAAAGTTTTATAAATACCTAAAACAGATTAAGAGCATGAGAAGTAGAGAGAGAGAGAAATATATATATATATATTTTCAGTCAAGGGCTGTTCTCATGAGAGGCCTTTTTCTTCATTTTTTTCTTTTGTAATTCTATTATAAAGTGAATATTCTTTTAAATCGATGTCTAAAAATGACATGACAGACACATGACATACAGACATGCAATGTTAAGATGTATATCTCACATTTTTTTCTCCTAGATGCCAAGTTTATGAAGCAGGAGAGATGTCAGCGTAGGGGAGACAGTGCACAAGCTATTTGTAGCACAGAAGAGCAAAAACATATTAAAATAGATTTCTGGAACATATGTTTTATAGGAATTTATTTAGGGGGACTGATACACTGAGGATGTTCCAGGTGGTAGCCAGCTCAGTAGATCCAGAATCGCAGGACAGTTCAGGTTGGAAGGGACTTCAGGTAGTGTCCAGTCCAACCTCCTGCTCAAAGCAGGGCAGCTCTGAGGTCAGCACAGATTGCACAGGTCTTTCCCATCAGGTCTTGACAACCTCCAAGGACTGGGACAGCACAGCCTCTCTGGGAAGCCTGCTCTACTGCCGGGTTGTCCTCATGAGGAGATGTTTTCTCTT
>NC_048893.1:137718439-137767015 GCF_011077185.1 Oxyura jamaicensis
TCTTCTCTTCTCTTCTCTTCTCTTCTCTTCTCTTCTCTTCTCTTCTCGTCTCGTCTCGTCTCGTCTCGTCTCGTCTCGTCTCTTTCAATTTATGCTCATTATTTCTTGCTCTCCCACCCTGTACAACCATGAAGAGCCTGGTTGTAGCTCCTCATTGACTCCTTGTAGGAACTGGGGGCCTGCTAGATGCCCCAAAGCCATCTCTTCTCCAGACTGAACCAGCCCAACTCCCCCATCCTCTCCTCACGGGGCAAGTGCTTCAGGGCCTGCCATCCTGTGTCCCCCGATAGCAGCCCTGCCTTTGAGCATGAAGCCAGCATAAATGACATCAGCTGCTCTCTCTCCATCTTCAGATCCTGTCAGTTATAGCAGGCAATCAAGTTGCTCAGGCATGATTTACTCTTGGTAAATCCACTAGTGGTTTTTTGGTTGTTTGAAGGATGGGCGTATTTGCTTTTTTCCAGTCATCAGGGACCTCCCCCAGTCTCCACAGCCTCTCAAAGATGAGAGAAATCAGCCCAGTAAGGACACCACCAGCTCCCCCAGCACAATTGGAGGCTGACCACCAGCCCCCCCCCCCAACTTGTATGGATCAAGTTTCCTCAAGCTCCCTCTAGTTCCCTGTGTCAACCCTCACCCATTGCTGATCCTTCTGCTCCTCCAACACAGAGGCCTGGCTGACCTTGCTGGTGAAGACAAGGACAAAGAAGGCATGGGTACCTCAGACATACCTGTTTGCTTTCACTAATCCACCCACCACTCCAGTTCTGTAGGTCTTTCCTTGTTCAACCTTTTACTACTGGTGTAGCAGAACAAGCTCTTCTTGTTGCCATTGGTGTTCCGTGCAAGCATCAAGGTGAGCTTTGGCTCTCCTGACACCATCCCTACACACCCAATAAAGTCAACATAGAAAGAAAATACCTCCACTCAATCCATAGTCACTTTGCCTGAGCACAATCTTTGACAAATATTTGGCTGTGCACCTCGGTTTTCTAAAAAATGTCCCATTTTCCCTACACTTACGGTAGTAACACACTGCCTGACTTTGCACGGTTTTGTAAGAGGGAAATATGCATATGCCAAACTAATAATAATCTAACCCTTAACTGCCCCGTGCCTTGGTTTCCTTGTTAAAGCACACCCATCAAATCCAATGCACCGTCCATGTTTTGCAAAGCCCCCGCTTCTATAAACGTGTTGTCCTTCTATGAGGGTGCTGTCCTCCTCCCCAGACAAACAGGCTCTCCCTCCTGAGGACTGCGTGCCCCACGACGAGCCCAGGTCCCACTCTGCAGGAGAGCGGGCTGCGAGCAGGCCATTACAATCACGTCCTCCGCTCATTGCACGCAGCAATGTTACCAAACTGACCTACTTTTCCCATCCGCCCACGGAAGGCTAATCCTGTTTAGCATTGCTGGAAGGGGACAGGCACGCGGAGAAATGCTCGGAGTTATACAGATGGCAGTCTTTGCTGATTAATGTTAGTTTAATTTGTTTGCCTTTCTGTCTGCAGCCGTGTGAGGGGAGAGCAGAGCGGGGTTGAACCCGGGGATTCACTTAGCCTGCTCACTGAAGTCTGAGTGGCTTTTGCCATTCGGTAACGATCATAACAAGGAAGATAATGAGCATGCATGTACAGATCTCTGTCAGAGACGTCAGGCTCTGCACAAACTTTACGCCTTGCTCACAAGCTAGAGATAAAGGGCGCTTTGCGCTCACCCCAGCTGCCCTCCTTGCATCGCTTCCTGCTGGCATTGGCAGTGTTACTCCTGGCTCAAACAGATGTGAGTCATGCCATGGCCACAGGGATTCACGTGCTGCACACCCCAAAATCTAAACGCCACCAGGGTAGTGGGGGGAACCTCACAGAAATAGGTGCAACACTCCTGACATTCAGAAAAGGATACCTTTTCCTTCTAAATGGGAAAAATGTAATGGATAAAACCAGAGTACATTATAAGCTTTTACTTCTCATTATAATCTCATAACACTCAGCTGCATTACCTGTGAGCAGTCTCCTGCCAGCTCCAGCTCAGAAGAGCACAGCATTAATTTCTGTCAAATTACATCATTTTCATTGTCTACATTTGGACTATTTTTTTAATGTCTGTTTTGCTGTAAGCCAGGCACCAGCTAAAGCTTTGGTGAAAATATGTATGAAAAATGGAGAAGCCCATGAGATTCATGAAGTCCTATCTTTTCTCAAAAAGTTTTCCTCTTCTTTTTTTCTTTCTGTCCTGTACATTTTTGGGAAACTTTTAAACAACCTCTTCTCTAGTGTAAACAAAATGTAGTAAACCACTGAAGGCACGACGACTGAGCTGCACACTGTCAAACAAAAACAATCATAACTCTAAAGGTAGACACCATGCCACTGGGTTTCTCCTTCGCTCGTAAAAACAGCGATTCCCGTAACAATTGCAGCATAACATGACCTCTTGTAACTGCAGACTGCCTTTCTCCCACTCAAAAGGCACAGTCCCTTCTGAAATAATAATGTATATCATAAGGAGAGAGGGTTTTTATTATTATTTTCCTAAGTTTTCTTCAGGTTACTCTGGTCACATTTTCATAAATCAGTTTGGATTGGTATGGGCGGGATTGTGCTGTATTATCTATGGGCCCATTGCATGTTCTTGTAACAGCTCAGAGGTTTACATCTGAAAAATAAATTTGGAGGGGTGCATATAAGTTTGATGCACCTGTGAATGTCTCAATTTATTCTGATTTGATACAAATCTTTCCTGTGTGTGTACCCACCATAACCCTCAGGATGTCTGAGTGCTTCAACCATGTTAAAGAAACGTAGAACAACACATTTTCAATGTTCATATGGTCACTTCTTGCCTGTCTCTTTCCTTCCCATGTGCTAGTCTTTCTCTTTGCCCCCCCATCAAGGCTTGGAAGGGAAAGACTCTACTTTTTAGTCTACTTAATGTTGTGTAGCACCCATGGGACAATGCTGCCATGTGTCCACAGTCAGACCTTGGCGTCATCGTCCTGGGCAGGGGACCCGGCAGTGGTGCCAGCACAGCAGTGACGCTGTGTGTGCCTGTGATTGCTCACCTGTGATTGCTCACCAGGCTTCCCCAGGCACATCCCAGGGCCTCTAAAGGACATTTACATCTCTGTCTTCGTCATCATCAACAGAGAGATTGCCTTCAGCTGAGTTAAACAAAGGTGATTGAAAATTCTTGTTAAATGTCAGGCTGCCTTGTAGGAGCTGAGATTAGCTGGCCACGTGGCAACTTATTGGGAAATCAACAGCTGCTTATTTGCACTTGAGTGTCAGTCATTTTATGGTGTATTCTCGTGAGCATTAGGACAGTAAGGAGGGAAACCAACATCCCTGACACAGGAGAATGATAGCTTAACTCACTAAAAGGCATGTTTCCAGTGCAGCATGAGGTGATTGGGGCCAGAAGAATTTTACAGTGCAAGCTCTGTGTCCACTGGGAATAGGCTGTATCAAAACAAACACATGCAGCCTTTCTTCCGGGGGAGTCTCCGGAGTGAGCTGGCACCATGCTTGAACTAATCCTTCCCCAAGCAACTCTTTATTGTATGATTAGGGGGGAGATGTTTGTGCTGTAATTCCCCATCTGATAACTAAGCCAGGGGTGCATGGTTTAAGAGTTTTAGCCATTCTTTTGTTTCCAGAATGCCACATTTCCCCGCTAGCTGAAGAAGCACTCATCTTGAAAAATAGATAAAAACTATCCCCAAAAGGAAGGCATATGAAATAAAGTATTTCTATACAAGTTTCTATACAAGTTTCTATACAGAAGGGGCCCAGCCATCAGCCCATCCAGATGTCCCAGCTGTGATGATGGCCTTTATTGCTCGCCTTGCTTCTTATGCTGTACATTCCTACTTCTAAAAATTAAGCTCTTCTGAAGGCAGGAACTTGTCTGGGGAGGACTTCAAGCAACAGCTGAAAAACTTGCCATTGGTTTGGTTTGCCCTGCTTGTGGGTGTGTGTCTTTCTGTGTGTCTGCTTGTCTGAGTGCTGTCATGGTAGGAGTATGTGAGCTTTCTCCTTCTTCCAGGTGTTTCCCAACTTCAGGAGTGATAGTTTCTTCACTCTTGGTCGATAATTATGATGATACTGATGAAGCCCCAAACATAAATGTCCCTGTTAGACACTCCGTCGGCAGGAGTTAGGTAATACGGTGCCGTTACCCGTAGGTTTTCCAATTCTCTGTTCGCATGAAAGGGCTGTTTTATGAAATCCTGGTGCTACTTGTTTTTTATGTCATGCCTTTGCTGGGGAAGCATGGCAGCGAGCCCTGGAATTCACTGCCTCCTCCGTCACTGCAGGGAGCCAGCACTGCCTCTTCAGCCAGGCACTGACAGGGATGAAAGAGGAGATTCCCAGCTTGCCACTTGGGACCCTCCTGGCTCCAGGACCGGGAGGATAATGTGAAACAAGCAGGCTGCCCTTAGCGCATTCCTGCGCGCTGTGGCATGGGTTCCTCCTCCTGGTGTTAGCCAGCATCTTATCAGGCTCAGGAGAGGTGTGACAGCACTGGTTAGCAGCAGTTGTACATTCCGCCGGATCCATTTTATTGAGAGCAGTTTTAATTTCATATGGTACATATGTACTGGCAAACAGTGCTAGCGATGCTTACAAGGCTCTGGAGATTTTGCCGTGTGAGCAAACAGAAGCGAAATGACAATTAGACATTGTCTAACACTAGCAACAGCACAGCGGGTCCAGAATTTCATGTCAGTCAGTGAGAAACCTTGTTTACTGGAAGCCGGCCACGCATTGCTGTACAGATCTAGCCAAATCCCTGGCAGAACAGACCAGTTAGACCTGTTGCTCCCTGGTAAGGGTAGAGGCTTCCCTGCAGTGCAATTCCTTGACAGTTTGTGGAGTGCAGCTGCAGGAAGCCTCTTTCCATAGGTCTGTCATGCCTGGTGGAAACAGATGGGGCTGAGCAGCATCGCTCCCATCTGCCCCCAACCCTACTCAGAGCCACCCAGAGCTCTGCTCCCCGTATTCCTGCTTTCTGCTGGGAATCTGTTGCAAATAGAAGAGCCTCAAAGGAAAATCTTCAGTGATTCACAGAAAGCGGTGTCCTCTGCTGATGCTGCCCCACCTCATGTCATATCCTACATTCAACAGGAGTGCATGCTATGGGGCGTTTTCAGCTAAGGTCTAGCAAGGAAAGATAACAAAATCCTAAATGCCAACCCTTGCCATACTACTTGCTTTCATTACTCTCAAATAACATAGCAGAACATTTCATTTTCAATAAGTGAGAAAATAGCAATAAAAACCACTGAATTTGGTCATTACACTTTTTCCTGGATTATTTGAAAACTCACTTGTTGGGCTAGCAGCCCAGTTCTTGGGCTGGGGGAATAATCACCTATAGTATTTGTAAAATGATGGTGGATTTTTATTACAAATTTAACTGGGTCTATACACATTCCTAGTCTAAAATATAGATTGTAATACAGCTGACTTACCTGTTTTCAAGTCAAAGAAGTATCTGAAAAAATAAACAAAAAATAGATGGTATTATTTTTTATTTTGTTCTGTATAACAGAATTCAGCAATTTAAATTTGCCAGTCCTTCAGCCTTCATATTTTCTATTTATGTTCCTCCGTCAACACTTTGAATCCTGTGAAGCACCAGCTTTACACTCCAATCACTGACCTGTAGCTTTCATTTTTCATTCCTCTTATATTTGATAAAAAATTACAGGGTAGTTGCATGTTCTTAGCTAACTGTTGAGTAATGAGCAGGTGGAATATGACTGTAAAAGAGCCACTGACAGAAGGAGGGAATTTATCCACTGTTCTTAGCACTGATAACTTTTCACTCCTGTTTTTTTTAATAAAATGTTCTTTAAACAGGCAAATTCCTGTGTGACTCATATGTGGAAAATACCATGGACTTAAATAATGCACAGCAATTAACTTCCCTCCTCCCCCCTTCAATTTTCTTCATGTCCTACATTTTGAGGAAACATTAAATGAAAATCTGGTTGTTGAAAACGAGCATTATTATGGCACGCTGCTACACCATCACTTTGGAGATGACACTTTGACCATACCCAGGGCTCAGAGCAGCCTTGTGCTGCCCATTTGGAAAATATCTGTGTAGGATGTGGCAGGATTGCAGCTCGTGTGCTGTGGCAGAGGTGTGAGAAGTGATGAGGAGCTGGAGGAAGCGTGCAGCCTCCTCTTCCTCTTCAGGGCATCAGGTCTGCTCAGCCTCCCCAGGCTTTGTACCAGTCCGGCCCATTTGTTTCTGAGGAGCATGAGGGTGCTGAAAATGCCACCTCAACTTGCTCACACCCTGGGGTTCATCCGGCCTGCAAACTGGCAGAGAGTAACCTTGACATTGAAAATCCCCCAAGAAATGTCTGTTTTTGTACTGTGCTGTAGCACAGTGTTGTGCCTGGGAGCCTTCATCCCTGGCTGCAGCCCCTACAGCTAGCGTGATGCTGAGGAATAATGTTATCTGCGATGGATGTTCCTTAAAATCAAGGACTGTGGCACAGAGCACTGCTGACACATTTATCTGACCTGGATATCATCACTCTGTTATTAAAATGAAATAGCATGACTGAGATTAACCTGCAAGTAGAGCTAACAACATGACGATTCATAATGATTCTTGCATTCCTTCAACAGAAAAAACTGCTTAGACAATCTAATGGATGAAGATGAGAAAGACAGGGCAAAGAGGTGAGCACTTCTTCTTTTATAACTCTGTTTAACTCGCGGCGAGCTTAATAGTGTTTGTTGCTGCAGAAGCTGTTTTATCCGTAATCAATTAATCAAAAAGAGAGGAAGAGAAAGCCAAGCACAACTTGAAAAACTGCCATATCACAGATTCCTATTCCTGGCTACCCTGTAAGAGGAAAATAACTTTGCAATGTTTCCTGCAGAAATTGTCAAAAAAGTAAAGGCATTGATAGTTTTTTTTTTCAGAGTACTGCAGACCACGAGGATTGAAGAACCAACAACATGCTCCTGCTGCTATAACACATCATCCTAGCTCCCAGAGGGTATAAAATGTGTGTTGGTTTTGGTTGTTTTTTATAAGAAAAAGACATGTAACTTTAAAAATGTGTTTTTTTTTATATATAAATATATATCATGATGGTCATTTATTCAGCAATGCTTATCTAACAGTGATGAAAACACCCGGAAGTTACCTTCCTAACAGATAAAGACCTTTCAAAGTGCTGTGTCAGCCCTAAAGTGGCAGAAACATTTATTCACATCTCTTCTTCACTCCAGGATAAAGTCCCAGCTGATCCGTGGGCAGGAAATCGTTGTGAGCACTTTGTGGGCAGGGGAAGGGTGTGCTTCAAGGCAGGAGAACCATGGCAATCAAGCGCTAATAGCTGTCCAATCTGGCTGGCATCTGCAGTGTCACTAAAGCTGTTTGGAAGCATTTGTGGTTGTTGATTCTTTTTTAATTTTTTTTTTTTTTTTTTTTTTTCTGGAAGCATTATCAATACTGCAGCCTACCGTCTAATTGCTTGAGAGGGAGCCGTCGGCTGCATGCATTTTTTCCCTTGGTTCCCCCTAATGAGAGTGTTTCCAGTCCAGGCACAACTAGTTGATCCAGTTTCATCTCCTTTGATTCCTTCTCTGCTTCTTCCCTCCCTGCAGCTTTTTCTCACCAATATAGGTCAGCACATGCCGCTACCAAGCTCAGCCACTCTCCTTTGCTCCTGCCTTTAATTTGTGCATGCTCCTGGGCCGATAGCGGCCGATAGAGAGTGCATGGGGCCCCAGGGAGTGTAGGATGCTGGTGCGGGCACCTGGGGTCAAGGAGGTGGTGAGCAGGAGGCAGCCAACCCTTGCAATCAAGCATCACCGCTTGGCACGCTTAAGGCTTGCCCATTTTCAAGATATTAGCATTGTTGGGAAAAATGTGCTAAATGAATACAGAGAGGACAAAAATAGGATAAGGCATATCCTCACGATCGGCGATTGTCATCACCATCTGGTGTGATTTTCGTGCTGCTTGTTTGAGGAGGGAATTTTTGTCGTGCCCTGGGGCAGGTCTCCTCCAAGGTAGAATAAAAAAATATATAACTTTTAAAATGTAAAGGGGAAATCACTTCTTTAGATCGTAATTTAAGTACATTTTGATATTTAGAAATAAATCTGAATTGGAAATTACGTTTAAAATCATGAGAGGCTTCACAACAGTCTAAAGTTACTATAGTATACTAGAACCATTAAGATTCATTTAAAAGCTGCAATGTTTTATTCCAAAGCTTTAAAGATAGTCAAAAATGGGAGAAGCCATTGGCTGAACATTCTGCTGTTGTGCTCTGAAAAATGGGGCTCTCATCTCGTCTGCGATGTAGGGGAAACAGTGTCTTTGTTTTATTCTATTCAGCATGAGGAATGGGTCCTTCTAAGTGGAGAAAGGCAAGAAGAGGAAAAAAATAAATAAAATTAAATTTTAAAAAAAAAATGAAGGAAAATTGCTCTTTCATTTCATGAGTAAAAAGTAGGTGAGACTGGAACTTTCTGGATGTAACTCACTGAGGGTGGACCCAGGCCAGGAGCTGGGTGTCTCAAGTGAGAAGTGTGAGTAGCTGCCCCCATAGACTATCAGCTTCGATTTTATTAGGCACATACTGTCTGTATTGTCCAGACATCCCGCACATGCTGCGAAGAGTGGTCATCCTCTCCGAGGACAGGCATCTGCACTCTCACCTTTGGGCCAAGTGTTTCTTATTCAGGTGAGCTGCACAGCTCTTCCTTCAGGATACTGGTTATTTTGAGCCCCGTTTCTGCTGCCTGACTCCCTAAAGCACTACCTAACCTCGTTCCAATGACTAAAATGTGGATACAATAGTACCAAACTTGGCAGCACTGAAGACCTCTTCAAGATGTGTAGAACATTCCATTCCATTCCATTCTATTCTATTCTATTCTATTCTATTCTATTCTATTCTATTCTATTCTATTCTATTCTATTCTATTCTATTCTATTCTATTCTATTCTATTCTGCTCTACTCTGCTCTACTCTGCTCTACTCTGCTCTACTCTGCTCTACTCTATTCTATTTCTAATTATATAACCCACTGGACAGTAAAGAGGAATGTGAAATTCAGTGTAAAGTCACATTTCATTGTAAATCAGCGTAGTACAACAGCTACTAGCCAACAAGTATCAGCCTCTCTTCAAGACAATAAGCAGCAAGTATACAAGAATAAAAATGGCTATTTAAAATTGGTGTTTTTGATCTTTCTGAATTCAAGCTGTCCTGCATTGCCTTTAGCTGTATTCGCTAAAAATCCAGATTTTATTCATACCGTGTCTCCTTCTTCCCCTTGGATATGCCATATATTTTTTCAGAGTAGGAAGGAGGGAGGAGAACTGGGACAAACAAGTATGGAACTAAGACACAGACTGTTTTGGCTTACTGTAAATGATATGCCCTAGCAGTGAAGTAAACAAGGCGAGGGAATAATCTTCCAAGGGAAGTGATGAAAACTGCATTATTTAAGACATTTACAACTGGACTGAACAAAAGCATTTACAACTGTTTGGGGATAGTTTAGATGACCTAATTGTGTTTTTTTTTTTTTTTTTTTTTAGTTTTAACTGTGATCATCGATTCGGATCTTGGTAGAGTTATTTCCACTAGAGGAGGTTTTTTATTTCCTTTGTGAATAAAAAGTCAAGTGTTAAAAATAGATACTTTATATTTCTGTCAAGGCATCTTTATATTTTGGCAAAGCAACGCTTTCCCTATAGGTAGTTGGGGCTTTATTTTATTTTCAGGAGGATCAAGACCCTTTGAGCTTAAAATGAACTGAGGATTGAATTATGAGCTAGCAAAATGTTGATGTTCTTTAAGTCCCCTTGAACTGTACGGAAATAGGATAAGGATGGAGCTTTTCACATCTTGTTCTGACAGCCTTTTGCGCTGTAATAAGAGCAGGCTGGAATCAGTCAGGCAGCATCCACCCAATCTCTTGTGTTCCATGCTGTAAAATAATCAAGCATTGGCTTCCATCCAGTGCATCTCCGAGTGTGTTCAGGGTTGAGAGCAAGACAAACAAAAATTACCCCTCTGTCAGTAGTAACATCCAGAAGTCTCTGCAGTGATTTCTCTGCTGAAAATGTTTATTGCCATACTGGTCCTTGGGGGGACGTAAATGCCGGGCTAAATTCTGCTCTGATTTTCACCAGCGTGTGTGCAGAGCTCCTTACAAGGTACAGCAGATTTAACTGGGACCGAGACACTCAGAAGGAGAACCTTCTTGGCTTTTCTTTCCTGCCTGCATGTAACTAGGTTTTTAGATTTTTATGTAACTAGCAAAGCAAATATTGTCTGCTTGAGGACCTTTCAGAAGAACAAACAAACCTTCTGGGTCATATTTATTTCTATTTTCATATGGTTACAGAAGTCCAGAAACCTTCCCTTGTATACAGCTTGATATCTATTTAAAAATAAAAAAGAAAAAGAAAAAAATTTAAAAAAAGTGCACAAGCTGAGAAGATGATCAACAGCTTAATGATAGTATTATGATGGTGCCAAAACACCCCAGATGAAGTCAGATCCTTTCTTTCTATGAGCTCTTAAAATACAGCAGCAGAAGTAGGCTTTCTCTGAGGAGTCAGCAACCAAAACAGTCAGGACTGGCAGAGAAAGCTGCAGAGTCCCCATTTTACACCTAAGGTGCTGGGCCATCATGACCATAAGCAATTTGCCCAGGGCCACACAGACATTATGGGCAAGAAGGGGACCCCTGCTATCACTTCTGAGCCCCCAGGTCTGGGTACACATCCTTGCCCTCAGGACCTTGGAAAGGAGACATAGCTAAGTGGCACCTGAACCAGGTGGCAGCTGCAGCAGCCTCCGCTGAGGTCCTTGATCTGAATGACTGGGAGGCAACAGCCCCATGGCTCTCCGTAACCCAACTTAGATGTAGCCAGAGGACCTGTGCAAAGCAGGCA
The DNA here is from genome assembly GCF_011077185.1 of Oxyura jamaicensis. Classification (NCBI taxonomy): domain Eukaryota; kingdom Metazoa; phylum Chordata; class Aves; order Anseriformes; family Anatidae; genus Oxyura; species Oxyura jamaicensis. The sequence goes on from NC_048893.1 coordinate 137,729,398, forward strand.
GGTTGCTCTAGGTGGACCCCGTGCAGTGGCTGAGCTGCAGGACTGGGGTCTCTCTCTCCTCTTAAAACTGCACAGATGGGTATGCCCCACAGTTTAATCAGTCTCTGCTCTTCTCCTTTATGAATGGTTTGACCAACTGATAGTGTTGTAGAAGCCCTGTTTCCTCTTGGTTAGTGTGGACTTTCAAGATGTTGTGTGTGCCCAGGATACAGACAGAGCTCATTCACCTGCAGGCCTACTGCTGACCTGATAGATTTGTCCAAACAGCATCCAGAGGGAGCACAGAGGGGCGAGCATCTCCCTGCTGGGCTCTAAATGGAGTCTAGGGACAAGAGCAGGAGGTGGGAACCATTGCCTCCTACTTGTCTCTGGAGCTTTGCTAGAGGCCAGCACCGATCTTCACATGGTGAGGCACGCAGCAAGCTAATTTCCATGTGCATACATTGCAAAAAGGACATGCATGAGGATTTTTCTTCTCTCTCTGTTCATCTTTTTTTTTTTTTTTTCCCTGTCTACAGGGCTTCGCGTAACAAGTCTGAGAAGAAGAGGCGTGATCAGTTCAATGTTCTCATCAAAGAGCTCAGCTCCATGCTTCCAGGCAACACCCGCAAAATGGACAAAACTACTGTGCTGGAAAAAGTCATTGGCTTTCTGCAGAAACACAATGGTAAGAGTTACTGCAGCTCGTCACGCGCTTGCCAAACGGCATTACAATATTGTTTCCTTCAGTGATTATCAAAATGGCTCAAGGGGCCTAAAAGTGCCAATGTAAGGTATATTTTTTTCTATCTCATAGCTTCTAAAAAGATAATTTGCAGGCACAGTGCTGCCCAAATCCATCTCTTCAGCTGCTCGTTAGTTGAGAATGGCTCTCAACCTGCTAGGGGAGGGGACAAACGTCGGGAACTGAGGCAGCATATGTGAAGAAGAGAGATGCTTTGAGCAAGAGGGATCTGGGGCAGAGGGGAGATTCCCTTCTTTGAAAATGGCCACATTCTGAGCAGAAGAACAAAGCATTCACTAGAGAAAAGTGCCAGGAAGCAATCCGATCAGCCCCCTGCTCCACAGTGGGCTGTGTGGGACTCAACTTCCACAGAGAGCAGAAGATTCAGACCCGAAAAGCCCCAGTTTTTTTTGAAGTCAGTGTCAGCAAATTGCATCCACATGCTTTACCTGGCTTGCCCAAGCAGAAAGCTATGTCACATTTGCGCAGTGTGCAGTTGCAGTGGTCAAGTTTGGCCTTGGAAAACCAGGAGCTTATTCTAAAATGCGCAGAGCAGTGACAGTGAAGTGTCTTAGAAAGCGCCCTCACCGCAGAGGACGTTTCTGCCCCTGCTGCTCTAGTCCCTTTGGTCTAGTTTCTAGTCTGTTCAAGGAGCCCACACAGCAGGCTCCCTGATACATGGACATCCTCCAGCAGAAAAACAAACAAACAAACAAACAAAAAAACAGCTGAAGTGCTTCTTCCCTACAGATCAGGGCACTGGTTTAAAATGCTCTTGCTCTTCCTTGAGGAAGAGGATGAGGCTTCAGCAGGTGACCATGGGGAATGTCCCTGGTCCCTTCTGGCAGAGAAGGTTCTTGCCAGCATCAGCTGGCTTGCCTTTGCTCATCGGGCATCTCCCAGCCTGGAGATGCTCTGGGGGAAACGGAAAAGAACATAAAAACTCTTGTATCATGACTTCCAGCATAATGGAGTCACAAATGTCAAACTTACTGAGGAAATAATTATAGTGATTCTGTTGTTAGAGCAAAGTTTCTCTTTAAATGATTTTATTTTTGCCATAGACTAGGTGATTTTATACGGGAGGGCATGACTAGGACATCTCAAAGTTTGATAATTGTATATACCTATTAAAAAGTGACAGTAATAACATATCTTTTTTTTTTTTAGCTGCCCCGGGCAGAGTAAAGGAAAATGTGAATATGTTCAATTATAAGAGCCAAGCAAAGAACAATCACACAAGGCTTGAAACATTGTAGACAAGTGCAGCTGATAGCCCAAATAATTTACACCAAAAGGCACTTCATTTCTAGAAGAACAACTAGGTAAAAGAAATCTAACAGTCACAAATCCTTCCACGGCAACTGGGTCAAACTACGACTGGTTTTGTGCACTTGCTAAAAACAGTAAATGTTGTCTATTTTTAAATTAGATTAGTAGTCACACAGTATAATACAAAACATCACAGTTTAAAGTTGATTATCTGCAGAATAGCTTGGATCTGGTTTATTCAATCATATTTCCCTTTCACTTAGTAGGCTAAACCAAGATTTTAGTTATAACAGAGGAACGGGTCAATTTTTAGATTTTTTTGTTGTTGTTGTTTCGTAAACAGTCTCTTTCTTCATAATCCACAGAATCTCCCAAATCTCCAGTAATTCTTCCAGCAGTTGATGTTTTGTGTTTATCAGCTTTCCCAAGCTATGGCCCTGCTGAAAGCATCCTCTATTTTGAGACTACATAATAAAAATCCTACGGGGGCTGATCGCTCTTTTTCCTTCGTCTGGTTTTGAAATCTCCCTGTAAAACCATCCCAGCAGTGCTGAGCTGCTGTGCTACCCATGACAGCCCCCAGCAGTGCAGAAAGCGAGCTGAACAAGCTGCATCTCCACTCAGAAAGCTCAGACGAAGGCTTTCGTTTATTTCTAGGAGATGACATGCACAGGCACTGTTATAAATTTACTGTCTTTAATACTATTGAGCCACTTTCGTTTCTCTGGCCAGTTTGCCTGTGTGCTCAGAATAGGGAGCACTGGGTATTACATGCTCTGTAAGTGTTAATCAATAGGATTAATTAGCAGGCGGCGCTGAAAGGAGAAGACAGGCTGCTCTCAGCATCCCCTTACTACCAGTGCTGAATGAGGAAGCACTTTTGGAGAAGCAGAGTGAGCAGTGAACCAAACCCATGCCAGCCTCCCTAAATTATAAGATCTGCCCCCATAATGTCGTCTGACAAGTCTGGTAATGTCTTGCTCGGGTAAAGCTAACACAAGTCACTGTGTTTTGGAGGAAATGGCTTACCAGAGTGCACCCAGCTCTCCCTGCTATGGTGCCAGGTTTCACTGCAAACACATGATGTGTCACGCCGGCGTGCCCACACTCCTCCATGAAAAGCTCTCAGGCACCAGGTGTCCACTGGCTACTGCTGTCCAGGCTTGGCCAACAGCTGGGTCATCCTCATGGGCATCCTCCGTGAGCTCATGGAGGACATGGAGGATGCCCATGAGGGCACGAGTACAGGAGACCCCCACCAGACAGGATTTGGGATGAGGCACTGCTGCTCCATCCCTTTTCCATGCACCATGCAAGGCTGGCACCAACACCCAGGTGTTGCTTGTATTTTGGAGTGGAGGAATTCCTCTGCTGTTTGGGGTTATGAAGCTTTGGGGATTCTCTGAAAGAGGTTTTCTGCTGCTCCTCATTTGGTACAGTAGCTGTAGGCCAAACTCTAGCTCTCTGACATCCTAATCTGGAAAAATCAAATTGTAAATACCAAATCATCATATGCCGATCCCTGTCTTTATTTTAATTTTCTGCAAACTGTTTTTATCTTTTCATCAATCCCTAAGTAATGCTGAGAGAGGCCAATGGCTAGGTGAATACAAGCTCCCACAGAAGTCAGTTCAAGCTGAGTTGAGTAAAATGAGACAAAAATGTTTCAGATTTGGGCCCAGCTTATACAGTCATTATTCTCTCACTCTGTATGCAATACCCGTGCTTGAAAACTACAATTTTTGAATATAGAGGTGATTTCTATCTTTTCAGCAATTTACATATAGTTTTGCAAGATATAATTTCCTTTGAATTAAAAAAAAAAAAAAAATGAAACGTTTTATTTGTCTAGAAGTCTCGGCACAGACGGAGATTTCTGAAATTCAGCAGGACTGGAAGCCTTCATTCCTCAGCAACGAAGAATTCACCCAGCTGATGCTGGAGGTGAGCGTGCGTGTAGCTTCGTTAATTTCGTCTAGCCATTGGGGAACAAAATGTGGTTGGCAGTTCCAAGAGGGCAAGTTTCAGTTATCAGTATCTGACCATCAAGCAAAGCTAGGGGTTAGAGTTGGCACATAATGTTGCTCTTCACCCTCGTACCAGCAGCGCCGTTGCAGCGTGCTGGTGCAGCCTGCAGAGGTGCAGACGGGGCTCCAAGAAATGCAATCCAGAAGGGGGATTCAAAGCACACTTTACATTTTGTTTTTTACAACTAGAGGTGAGGGAAAGGGCAGGCGGCAGTTTTTCCCCTGTTCTCGTAATGCATTATTATTGCCTAATATTTATGCAAGAGTAGCACCTAAAAAGCAGCAGTGTCACGTCCCTTTAGTGCTAGGTGCTGTACAACCAGATAAAAACTGACAGCTCCTGCTGGCTTGATGCAGTTAATACTACCACTGTAATGAATTTCCAGGCCCTTATCAAACACTTTTTATCCTAATAGGGAGCAGGGTTATTTTGCAATGATAGGTTTTAAATTATCTTTAAATTACACCATAGGTGCTTTTAACACTAGCTGTGATTTGAAGGGAGGTGACTCAATGGCGTTTATGCACGTTTGAGATGAAATGCAAATGAGCTGCTAAAATGTATTTTTCTCTCCTGGTAACAGCCAGAACCTTCTTCAAAAATGATCATCTTCCATCCAAAACAGGCAGAGGTTGCCGAGCCCCGTCCCTCAGCCATTGCATTTGGCGGTGATGGGACCCCCAGGTTCAGGGCTGAGGGATGCTGTGCTCACGCTGCACCCACAGCCACTGACTCCCATTTCAGTGCACGGGAACCTGATATACATCACTCCTTCAGTTTGCATTAAAACATCTCCCCTAGAAAGCAAGACACTGGCAGATGTCTTGACTCTTGATTCAGTTTGTATCAGCCACGCAGTTTTGTAGTAAAACACTTGCTTTTGGTTTCCTAGCTTGTAAACCACCTTCTTACGACTGTGGTTTTCCATGCCCTTCATGATAACATTGGGTATTGGGTTGTCCTGTTGAGCCAGCTGTTCATTATTTGCTTCTTCTTTTTGCCTTTCCTCTAATCTTATTTTATTAGCATTTGGACAAGACTGCTTGAAGTTTTTCCCGTCCTGTTATTAAAAACGAGAAGGATTTTTTCAAGCGTTGATTCAAAAGAATCAAAGTGTATTTAACCACAGTAATAATAGAGCAGCCTTCCTGAAAACAGCGTTTTCTTCCTCCATGAAAAGGCTGTCATCAGATTGTATAGGAGTGGGTACTGGGGTACTAGGATCTGTTTGTCCATCTACAACCGTTGCAGTAGTGAAATCTCTGATGAGAGACCTGACGTCTTAGTGTTGGAAGGACTAGCTGCAAGTAAATACAAATAAAATTATGTACGCATACATTAACTTGATTTTACCACAAAATTCTGATGTGAGTCACTTTGTATAATTTGCATTGGATATGAAATAAAGACTTGACTTAAAAAAAAAAAAAAAAAAAAGGAAAAGAAAGAAAGAAAAACCTTCACCATAGTAACATGCACAATCCAGCTGCCTTGTGAAACCACTGCTCTCTTCTACGGGTTAACAGCTATCATGCTTTTTAGAAAACAGCTTGAATATACTATACTAAAGATGAAAAAAAACCATATCCTGTGCACTTAGATTAACAAAATAAAACTAACTATAGCAGCTGGAGGGTTTTCAGAGATGCTAAACACACACTCTTCTGCTAGGGTGTAAGTTATTGACCTGCTTTTCAAAGGATTGTAGCACCAGCAGATTCCCATTGACTTAAATAGTTGTGGGTGCTCAGCATTCTCTGGGAAAAGGAACATATGTTTGTGTCTTTATTCAAGGCTTTGTGCTTTCCTTTTTTTTTTACGAAACAATTAGCATTTCTAGTGTTCTCCGAATTCCTTCCCTTATTGAACTCAGCGGGGGGGCAGGGTGCTCTGCAGCTCACAGGATCAACTTGGAGCCCTGCTTGGAGGGATGCCTGGATTCACAGGCAGGTTTTGTAACTCCATGCCACCCCAATGGGTTTGTAACACCCATTACACCCCATGGTGTAACTCCATGCCACCACAGCCGGGCAATACACCTGGCTTAGGAACAGGTATTTCCTCTGGAGCATACCCGAACCCTCTTCTGACTCAGTCACGTTTATGGCGTTGTACTGCTCAGCTGTGGCAGTCAACACCAACGCCAGGTCGCCAGTAAAAAGACAGAAAGGACACAGCCCTGCTCCACCTGAAGGCACTAGGAGCTTCATCAGCGACTCCTTAACTGCAATGGGAAGGTTTTGATATCATCTCTGAGCACCTAATACTGCCTTTTATTTTTTATTTTTGGGGGGAGTGCGATTCTGCTCAGAGTAGGTGAGATGTAGCTCGAGATCTGGAAATCTACCTAGATTTAACTTTGAACAAGATTTAGCTCAAATCCTTGTGGCTCAGAATAAAGAAGAAACTAATTTTGAAGTGGAAGCACTGCCGTGCAGAGCGCTGTCACTCACTGCAGTCCTGGGCGTGAGAGCGCTTACCGCAAGGTGGGACCTAAGCAAGGAAGAAGCTCTGCAGAAGGGGGGAATTTCTCTTTGAATGAGTAATCCAATACCATGACCTTTAAAATAAATCACTCAATTAAAAGGCAGGCTAAGGATTATTTGATCATTTGCATTGCTTTTACTTACATGAAAGCCCAGCCATACACAACGTTACATTAATACAAACTGAGATTTATGGGTTTTGCAGAGAACTACCGTTTTGAGATAGGGCTGCATCCTTTCATCGTCCTTTGATATTTACACAGAGCTCAAATGTTCATTTTAATAACTTCCAAGGGATCCAGTCTTAGTCATTTTGCATTATTAAAATGTGTGATTAATTTAAAAACTGAGACATGAAATGTTCCTGTGAGCCCTTTGTTGCTTCAATAGTAGGTTTTACTAGACTACAAAGAGCATTGTAAAAGTTAAATCAGACTGTAAAATCAGAGAATTACTGTTCTGCAACTTGAGATAACATTCCTACAACTCAATAACCACACCGCGCTGAAGTAAAACAGTTTTGATCAACATGCAGCGAGACATGCTGTTTACACCCCTCTTTCCTCCTAAAGCACTCTCCGCTTGTATGTTTTCCTTAGGCATTGGATGGCTTCATCATCGCAGTAACCACAGGTGGGAGCATCATCTACGTGTCTGACAGCATTACACCTCTGCTAGGGCATTTGCCGGTGAGTAACTACGGCATAAGCTTTCCTCCCAAAAACCATGGGATCGGGCCCTGCAGTTTTTAGAATCAGACACACACACACACAGAAAAGTGGGGGCTGGGGTGGGAAGGATGTTTTCCTGCAAATCCAGAGGGGGATTTTTGTCCCTGCGTTATGCCAGTCGCCGCTGTTGATCAGCTCTGCTCCCTTTCAGTATGATTCATGCACTTCAGGTTTTTGTTGCTATGAGGCACTTGGGTCTGAATGGAAAAAGCTCTGCAGGAATACTCTGGCCAGGGGAGGGACGGGGTGACCTGGCTGATCTTTTTCCATCTCTAATTTCTAAGCTAGTGAGAACAGCACCAGTGCCTCTGGCAGCCTGGTGAGGAGCTTGGTAAGGGCTTTATTCTGCTCCAGGGAGGCAAAGGACAAAACCCTGCTGAATTCAGAGGGGTGGGAGTGAGGTGGTGGCTGCTGCTCATTGAGGCTGCTCCCCCAGCTACATTGGGTTTCCCCAGTGAGTGCACCCTGCTCCCAGGTGATGCTTCGTGCTGGGGTCAGGCACACACAGCTGCTTTTTCTGTGGGTCTTGCTCTTGGAGACTTTGTCTGCTGGGCTGGGCTGCAGGAGCGGCACAGAGGGACTGCTCTGGACCCTGCTCCTGTTGCTAAGGCTGCTCTAGGAGAAATGGCACAGTAATTAAGGATTAATGCAAACGCTCATTTTTTAGTAGCTTGGTCTCAAATAAATGCATGCCCAGGAGAAAAAAATAGCTGCCAAATCATTATTGCACCACCACCACCCCCATGTTCTTAGGAAAATTACAATTATTTTTCTCTCGTTTACTTTTTCACCAAATACGTGCTATGTTTTCCACCCAGCCAAATGTATTTCACACACGCTACCTTGCTGTAATACGAACAAAAATTATTTTCTTCTGAGGCGAAAGGAACTTGATGAAAGGCGGCAGCTCCTGGTAAATGCAAGAATATTGCTATGCAACAACAGATTGAACTGAATCTATCTTTTTCAGTTTTCTTTAATCCTCAACAGTTGAGAAGCCCAGTGGTTGACTATTTTCTGACATTTGTCTTCACTTCAAAGGCAGAGAGAGCCCTGTCCTGCATGCAAACTGCTGTATTTTCATGTGCTTTCTGATTTCCATGGAATTTCTTTGGTTTGGCTTGTGTTTTTTTAATGGTTTGGGTATTTTATGCTTCCTTCAAAATATTGATCTTAGTGGACATGGTAGATCTGCTCAGGAAATTACTGCTCTTCAGGAGGGTCACTTATTTCAGACCCTGTCCCTTAAACTGCAAGGTTACCTCTGTAACTGCTCCCATCAGCTGGCTAAACATGGATGGATTCAGGTCCATAATTCCTGAGTTGGGCCATCAAAAACTAGACTGGTTTGCCCTCCCAGAGTCATGCCTCCTGTGGTAATCTTGCCCAGTATCCAGCCCGAAATGATGACAAGGGTGAGCAGGATTATCCACTTGCATTAAAGCAACGCATGGCAGCCCAAGTCAGGGACCAGCCTGGAGGCAGCGGCAGGAGTCCCCACAGACCTGCTCAGAGCTGATGGAGCAATAATGGCCAAGCACTGCCCCACCAACTTGCGGAGCACATTGTGCGTCCCAGAGACAGAAACTGAGCAAGCAACGATGTCTTCTGCCTGCCCAAGGTGTGCAAAAGCACTATGCCCATGGGCAAAGGCCCAACTGAGCACGCAGTGAGGTGCTCACCAGGCATTTTAGTCCCGTGCTGTCCTTTCTACGTGTCTTCTTAGGTTTTAAAACTGATCAGAGTGCTATCTGGAAAATCTGCATCACTTATTTTGTGTACCTACAGGATCTATTTGGAAGCTAAATTCAGTCACTGTTTGAGAGACAAAATAACAATTCTTTCTCCTGTGAGAGAAAAAAAAAAGATACTCTGCAAATCAGCTGCTTTGAGTACTGAAAGGAAAGCATAACTGGGCAGAGCAGGGAGCAGGGCTCTCTGAGGGCCCCTATCAAGAAATCTGATGTATTTTCTTTCATTAAAACCATGAAAGACTCTGGTGCTGAGAACAAATATACCCAATTCTCTTTAATACAGCTTCCCTAAGTTCCATGGAGCATTTTCAAATACCAGCTGCCTCTGTGGTAATTCTAAATAGTCTGTTATTACAAGATTTGGAGGCTACTCCTAGGGTCGGCTGATGTAAAGAGAGGTTTATCTCATGTGGTAAGACTGACTTCAGCTAAAGTAAAGTGAACTCCTGTAAATCCAGTCACAACTCATAGCATTTAGCAGTCAGATGACACGTTACACCCCCAGAACCAGGCAAATCTCTGGAGGGGAATCCTTCCTCTCTCCTCTTGCCTGCCTGGCTCAGTGAAACAATTAAACGCAGGTGTCGTAGTGGCAATTTCCAAACTACAGGAGGAGACAGCTTTCCCAAGGACGTTGCCTGTCCATGGACTCAGACAGAAGGTGCTGCATCTGCTCACAGACCAGGACAGTTGTGTCCATCTCACCCAGCTTTAGACCCAGAGCTGAGGGATCCTTAATGCTGGGCAAGAAGGTGATTGTGCCAAGGCAGGGGTCCTGGCAGGGCTGAGCTCCTCCCGAGGGCTCTTTCTCCCCATCGGCTCCCAGGTGAAGTTCAGGCAGCTGCTCTGCTATGGTGGGTGCTTTACTTAATTGTCATAAGTGGAAAAACCCAGTGCCTGATAGAGTACAAGAGTTTTGTATGCTGTGCTGCTGTTAGATGGGTAGCAATGGCCATCATTGCAAGATACACAGATTGATACAGCAATACAAGAGGACAAATTCCAGCACACAGGAGAAGAACTATCTTGATTTTTTTGGTTGCTAGGAAAGAATCCCGTCTCATTTGCAGCCTTCCCATTCCTGTTGTGACCCTGTTACACAGGTACCCTTTTTTTTTTTGTTTTTGTTTTTGTTTTTCCAGCAGCAAGAATTATTCATCATATTTCCTACTTGTCCTCCTCCCTCCCTCCCAAAAAAAAGAAAAGAAAAAAAAAAAAAAAAGGCAGTGAAAATTTGAGGAAAGAGCCCCATTTTGGAGTATGGCTATTTTGTTCAAAGTACACAGACATCTAAGCTGTGCATCAAATGATTACAGAGCTTGGGGCAGATTTATTGTGTATTGTTTTTGGAGCTGATCAGCATCCATTTACACAAAGGTGGTGTTTCTTTTCTGCCACAGCTATCAGGAATAAATTCTCAGAAGTTAGCAGGATCCATAGATTTGAAGGTGCAGTGAGGATTCAGAGCTTAGCAGCATAAATATGCATTAATGTAGTTCATGTAACCACTTTACCCACAGTCACTGTAATTTATCATTTATCTGCTTTGCCTGTCTCACTCGGCAACACTTTGTGCCTACGTCTGCTGACAGGGCAAGAGCTGCCCAGAGCAGAGGAATTAGACAAAGCTGCAAACTGCCCCCTTCCCACTGATGCATTTCTGTCCATGGTGATCACACTTTGTCCACCTCTCCTGTCACTTTTTTGCCATGACACCAAATGGCTCCTCTTTGGGTTTGGTGCAGAATTAACTCTGATTAGCTTGCCTGACATTTCCTGCAGCTCCAGTGAGACTGTGGAATATTTACTCCCTTCTTTATATTTGATGTGTCAATATATTATTGATTGGCATATTGATTCAAGAATATTGTTGTATTCCTGAGCTGTAGGAGCCCCAGAAATTGTTCTGTGCACTGCTCTACAAGTGTGCCTAACCTCTGCAGGGGTAGAGAAAGACATGAAGAAGTAGATCCCAGTTTCCTACCCACAAATAATAATAAGAAGAAAATAAAAAAAAGTTGGCATTTTCCAACAGGAAAGATGAAAATAAGTAAATAAATTCTGGACATAGTACATGATGGAGGCCAATAGTATAAATGCCAGGACTTGCAAATTAGTGAAATCAATGAGTAGATGGTGCTCCTGGCAGCAGATTGCTCTGATGGGTGGGTGGAATGAAAGCCTCCTGCAACTCCTACTGTACACAGAGTTACAGGCCCCTAAGGATATGATCTTAAACAGAAGAGACACTGCAAAACTTGGTCACAATATGGAGACAAAAGGCAGCACAGAATCACAGCACCACAGGAAGGCTGAGGCTGTCAGGGCCCTGTGGAGGCCACCAGGCCCAAGCCCTGCTCCAGCAGGGCCACCCAGCGCAGGCTGCCCAGGCCCATCTCCAGGCGGCTTTTGGAGATCCCCAAGGAGGAGACCCCACGGCCTCTCTGGGCAGCCTGTGCCAGGCTCTGTCACCCCCACAGCACAGAAGGGCTCAGAGGGAGCCTCCTGGGGGGCTGTTTGTGCCCATTGCCCCCTGTCCTGGCCCTGGGCACCTCTGAAAGTACAACCTCAGGTGACTGCCAAAGCGATGGTGACTGTGAGGAGCGGTGACAGCTCACATTGGGTGCAGAAGAGGCCCTGCATACAGCTGTGAGCAGGTCCTTCCAGTCCTCCTGCAGCTACTGCTGAGTGGATGGGAGATTAATTAACCCTCATGACACTTGTGTGAAGCTGGTGGATAAGCATCATTATCTCACACTTACAGGTAGGAAAGGATTGGGAAGGAAAAATTACTTTTCTGATACTGTGCCATAAGCCTTGAACTGCACTCAGCACAGCAGTTTCCCTTCAGGTGCTCTTTCTTCATATGCCCACAATTACATGTACAATGTAATATATTATGTATGAATATAATGTCTATACATATTTGCAAAACTGAATCACACGCAGTATCAATTGGATGCATATTAAGATATATACGAAAGTAATGAAAATTATTTTCAAGTATTCTTCACAAAGGGGATATCCAAGTAATGAGCATATGTAATAAACACTTAGAGTTGAATAAAGTAATATAATATTGCATCAAGGTCAGGGTACACATTGTCACACTCTGATTTTCAAAGTATACTCGCCACTTCTCCCCAATCTAAATAGGAAATCCACCCAGAACAGCAGGCTTGAGTGGAAAGCAGAGGGAAACCGAAGTGTAATCTTAAGTAAATACATAAATAAATGATGATGATTAATAACTTGTCAGTCTCATACAGAGCTAACACATTTTCAGCATGAACGTACAGTCTGAAAGCAGCTGCTCTGATGACACACGAAGCTGTGTCAGTATGCCAGCTCAGCCCGGGGTAGTCTCCAGTGAGATGAATGAGAGTTAATGCCATTAGAGGGTTACTTTATCTCAAAACTTCCTTTCAGATATGCTTTTCTAGCATTAGGTTTGTCACTACGCTGAATACAGGGAGACTTTTTTCTTGGCAACCTGGTAACAGACTTGTCTTCTCCATCATGGGCTGGTCATGGCCTTTTGCACAAATTGTTCTCCTCTTTGTGTTCCCAAATCTCAGTACCAGCTGCATAGCTCCTTCCTAGATTTTGGAAGCATTTCAGGTTCCTATCAGGTGTCTGCGAGGCAGGAGGCACCTGGGCATTCAGCCCACAGCTGGCCAGAGGCCTTGTGCTGATGGCACCATGAACTCCCCATACCAGGGGAATGCCACTGCTGCAAAGAGATGTCTGGAGCAGGGCATCACCTTCTCCCTGCTCCCACCTGGTTGTCCTGCCTCCCAGGATGCAGAAAGGGGAGAGAAAGGGCTTGCTGCCCCAGGCTGCAACCAAGGGCATCCTGCATCCAAGGGCATCCTGAATCTCCAAGGGCATCGTGCAACCAACTGGCAGACAGGATGGAGAGCTGGGAACTCATTTCCCAACTCATTTCAAGGTCCTGACATTGAATTGTACAGACATACCCCATGCACCTGGTGGTCTGAGAAACTTTACAGGAAGCGCCATGCTGAGAATTAAGCAAGGAACCAGGCCAGGGAGAAGTGGCCATGGGGTACACACAGCAGTTCCCTTGTTCTAGGCTTTGTCAGGTGGCCCTAATCAGTGGACCTAATTTCACCAACCCCTGTTGGCCACCGCAGGCTGTGTATCTGCTCTGCTGTGTGCCATGGTGTCCACACACAATCTCCCGGTATCAGCCAAGGAGAAAGGAGTTGATACAAGATGTGAATGCCACTGCGCTCTCTATCTTGATATTTCTGGTTTTTCCTCAAGGTCTCTTTTTCTTTGCAGTGTGATGTCTTGGATCAGAATTTGTTAAATTTCCTCCCAGAACAAGAACATTCAGAAATTTATAAGATGTTATCTTCCTGTATGCTTATGACAGATTCTGCCTCATCGGATTACCTAAAAAGTAAGTTTTATTTTATCTTTCCAGTAAATCAAAATCATGGGCAGGATACAAAATTCCTTATAGAAGGAGGTTTTTTATGTGACGTGCAGTATAAAACTTATGTTCGTAGCATTTCAAAAAGATTTTGCCACCTGGAATGACCCATTGGTACTATTTTTAAATGAAACTCATTGCATTTATTTTACTAGGCTAAGTCTACTTGCAGTTACGTTAATTATTAAATATTGTATCTTTTGAGACAGCAAAGGAAAATAGGTTATCCAATGGTAACTGAGAGTTTGCCTGAGACAAATCACATCTTAATTGATATTTCAGCCCATTAAATTAAGATGCTGTTCAGAGATATGCTAATTTTGCATACCTTTGTCTTGCATTACAGTTGAAAAGTAGCTGTAAAATCATTGTAATTCTTTTTCGAATTGAATTTTATTTTTCTTACAAATCCTTTTATTTGTCTCATCCTTATTCACTCTGGGAGGTAAGACGTAGGAAACCAGAGAACACACAAATATAAGATATACAGCTGCTTAATCTACTGTATATATAAAACCTGCAGCTGATAGCTAATATGCCAAAGTTAATTTAATAGATATTTTGAGGTAATTAGGCATAGTTTTCCAACATGAGATGTAGAACAGCTGTGAGTCATGAAAAGCCTAAACAGAAAAAAAGCTGTAACTGAAGGATCCAGTTCTCTGCTTCAATACACTGAAGTTATGTCAGTGTAACTCCTATGATGAAGAAGATGTAAGAGAACAAACCCATGTAAATTAGCTGTGTGTAGACCTGTGCATAGCCCTGCACAACCCAGATCTGTGCCAGGCACTCTTGCAGAGGTGATGACCCTGCCAATTAATGTACCTTCCTGTGCAGGGCTCTGACTGTGCTGCTGGTTGCATGATTGGGGTTGGAAGGCACTGTTCGTTGTGTTGAGCTTAAATAGTATATTTATTTCTTCTTCTTCTAACTATCCAGCTGACAATGAACTGGAGTTTTATTGTCATCTTCTGAGAGGAAGTTTGAACCCAAAGGAATTTCCAACATATGAATACATAAAATTTGTAGGAAATTTTCGGTCTTACAGCAATGGTAAGTTTTAATCGTTACATAAATGTTACTTTAGCTATGCAAAATAAACTGTAAACGTTGTTCCACTGAACGAGACAGGCTTGGAACTGGAAGGGTTATTTCTAACATTATGGGGTAAATTTTGCTTCCCATGGATCTAACAGCCGATTTGCAAAAGTTGGACGAGTAGCGGTGAAGGCTGAAATTCTGTTAGCTCCTATTGTCCATGCCTTTCGCTTGCCAGCAGATGCCCCAGATGCTGGGTAAGTTTGCAAACACCACCAGGAGGCTTGGATTGTGCTTACTAACACCATGTGCTAAGATGGTACCTATTAGCTAAACAAGAATTGTGCCACCCTATCTACTGGTTTAAGAATTCCAGCCTGTGCCAGAGATTATAATCTACCAGGCCAGCGCAGCCCCACGCAGCCATTTCACATTCCTCTTCAGCATCACAGTGCCCAATACCCTCAACAAAAGGAAAGAAATACACTCAGCACAGCCCTTAATGCAGCACAGTCGTTCTTAGGAAAGCATCTTTCAAGGGGCGAGAAGCAGATTTTTACCTTGTGTGTTCCCTAACAAACAGATTGCTCCATGGCTATTAGTGTCAGAAATGAAATATTCTTTTATTGCTTTCCTTTCTCCTGCCTGCCCAAGTTTGCTTTAGTTACTTGCCTGATTGAACTCCGGAGTGGCATTTCAAAAGTTGCTGGTATTGCTCCAAATAGGTCATCCTCAGCAAAAATTCCCCACCGTGCTTTCCAGAAACCGCACACCACACTGTGAAGAAATGTCCCTGTCCCCATTTAACTTTCTGGTCTTGATCCACGCGACTAGAATAGAAACCTACGTGCAGTATGGAGGCATGTATTTCTTGCTTGGTGCCATAAGGTTTGAGGCTTTATTTGTATAAAAATGCAACCGCCTGTATGCTTTCTAGTTTGAATGAAGTGAAATGCGGCCGTGTGGCAGACGCACACACCAAGCTGTTCTGTTTTCTAGAGCAGAAACCGGATTTCAGGTGCTGACTCATAAGGATACATTTCTACCAGGGGAATTTCTGATCCATTTTCTTCAAGGATTTTCAGCCTTTTATTTTTGCGTGACCTTAAAATTGCCCTCTTCCCCGTTAGGATTTCACATCCCAGCATTTGGATCAGTGGCTATTTCTCAGAAGAATAAAACTTACATTTTCACTCTGTTGCTCCTGATATCTCCCCTACTTCAATGCATACAAACTAAGTGGGAACATATTGATTTCAGAAGACACCAAATCATTTTCCAAGGACCCTGGTTTATAGCTTTCAAATAAGACGTGTGTTTTCTGCTTCATTTTTTTTTTTTGCTTTTTTGTCTGTGTGCCACTTTCCTCTAAATCTTCCATTTTGTGTGATCTCTTTCAATTTCTTCCCAGCTTGCTGCAGCAGGACCCTTCAGTCGGTCTCTTTGTGCATCCATTGCTATCTTTTTATGTTACATTTACATGACATAAATACTGTTCCCCAGCCAGTCCCCTGCTGGATGTGAGGCCAGTGCTCCCAAGCCAGGCAGGTGAGAAAGGCAGCAGTGGGAAGGGTGGCAGGGAAGAGATGCATCACTCAGGGCAGTGCTCTTCCTATATGTTAGCCCCTGCTTCTGCTTTTCGGAGGTGTTTGTGGAGGAAAGAGGCTAAGCCCAAGATAAGAAAAGAGTTAGCAGATCACACTGTGGAGGGAGAAAGACAGAAATTGCAAATTAAGCTTAATTAGCAGGAGATGTTCATTATGGATGTATTCAAGAATGCTTTTCCCTGTAGCTTTTCACAGCAGTGGAAGTGTGAGCATGTTTTTACGCATGGGAGACTAATACAGGATGTTCCTCTCCAACTACAAATCTCTGCCGTTCCTTTTTATCCACCCAGTGCCAAATTCTACCTTTGTTTTCCATGAGTTGCTGAGCATTTCCTGAGCTTGCTATCCCTGCGTGTCCCTGCTACACCAGCACAGGGTCCCCCACATTAGGCTGTGCCCCCAACACTGACCTATCCCATTCCCATTAACCAAGGGTCGTAACGGCAGCCCGAACCTTTCCTTCTCAATCTTCATCAAACATTTTGAAGTATTGGTAGGTCCGTTTTCGGCCTCTTTTAACAGAAATGTCACTAGCTTCATTCTCCTTCCATGTAACCTTTTACACAACCTCCCCTGAGTTCTCTCCTTCTCAGGCTCATTTTATTCTTGTTCGCTGCTGGTATTGAAGCAGTGCTTAGGGGAAGAGAGTGATGTGTGCTGGGGTCCCGGTGTCTTTGTCCCCTCCCTCGTACCTCCTCTGTTAATCGCATTGTGACTTATGGCTGAGAGAATCATATAGGGATGGGTTTGAATGGATTAATTTGAAGGACTGAGACTTAGAAAGTCTTAGGGGCTTAGCTGCTCTCCCTAACTTCAGCAGGAGCTGTGGGGCTAATTCCCCCTTCAGCTTTAAAGGCCATTTCGCTGTAACACTGAGAAGCCATTGAGAATTTATTTATTTATTTATTTAGCTAAAGCAGAACAAATACCTGTTATCTACAATGGTGACTTGTCACCAGGATTGCTGTCAGGGATCTCCCATTGCCTACACCGAGCCTGTGCTGCTCCCCCAAAGGAGCAGTCGCTGGCAGCTTTCCCCCATCTCAGATGGTCCAAGGCAGGGAGATGCATGTGCAACCCCCAGAAATTGCCAGAAAAGTTCACATTGCTCACGGCATGTGTTCAGTCTTTCAGAAGATCACTGTCCCTAGAGCTCCTGGGCTCAGCTATAGCCGGAGGCAAGAGGAGCTGCACCAGCCCCGAGCCAGGGTTAGCAGCAGCATCCATGCCTGGGCTCGTCCTGAGGATGGTGCAGTGCTCTGTGACCCCTGCTGCAAAGACATTTCTGCAGCTGTATGTCCACCAGGGACGTGGCACGAGCTGCCTGCACATGAGTGAACCCCCCTCGAATTATCTGTGCCCAGGCAAGAGGGGCCGACCAGCGAAGCAGCAGTGCAAGCTGTGCGGAGCGACTGCATGAGTCACTGGCTGTGCTAAATCAAATACAAGAGATTTGATTTTCCATTTGGGAGGATTATATAATCATCATTAATTAAGCTTCAATGAGAAAAGCAGGACTGTAACCTGACAAGAAGACTCGGTAGTCCCTGGAGAGGAAGGGAGATGGTCTCCAGGCCACTCAGAAGGAGGGTAGAGCTCCCTCCCTGTTTTGATGAGAAATGCCTACTTGCTCACAAAGCAAAAGATCTTATTATTATTATTATTATTTGTTTGTTTCAAATAAGAACACCTTTCGATATTTTTATATATTTCAGGATCTAAGTGCTTTAATAGCAGAATTACAGAATCGTTGATGTTGGAAGGGACCCTCTGGAGGTCATCTTTCCAACCCCTAGCTCAAACAGGGCCACCTACAGCTAGTTGCTCAGGACCATGTCCATTCCAGTTCTACCTCCATTCAATTAATTGAAGCCTTTTCTGTAGTCCCGAATTTAACAAGGGAGCTGAATACGTTCAAATACCTGAGGAAACCAAGTGCCAGCGCTGCACCTGTTGACCAGTAGTATGGGATGTGGGGCAGACTCACGCCAGCATCACCAATGAATAACACAGTGGTTCCCAGCCAGTTTCAGCTGAGGGGGGAGGAATACAAGAAATGTAATCCTCCAAAAAGTTAAATGAAATGTTTATCTCCCACTATGAAATGCCAAATTAAGTGAGAATGAATTATTTTGCAAAGCTGCTTAATAGCTCACTCTGATAAGAAAAGATAAGGTGGGCTGGATTTATCCTTCCTGTAAGAATTGTTTGCACATTTGTAAACAGAAAAAGATCTCTCACATTATATAACCAAATACAGGCTTTGGTATCATACTCCTGAGGTGACATACTTGTTTAAACACTCCTGAGAGGAACTAAGTCCTGCCTTTCAAAGTGTTCACCAACAGAAAAAAGGAACAGCAGCATCTTTAAAGGGGCAGATTTGTCCTTTTATCCAAAATGCCTGAGGTTTTCCTCTTAAGGGAGGAGATAACTGTTATGTGAAAAGAGTTCACGATCAAGTAATATAAATATAATTAAATATTGTAGTGGAATTTAAAACTGTGTGTCTTTGTTCCCAATTATGTGGAAACTTGGGAAGTATCTAGTTACTGGATGCTAATAATAGCAGATAAGTCTACTGTTAGCTGATGTGTCTCTTAAGATAAGAATAACCATCAAGGAAATTATTACACTGAGGAGAAAATAATATTCGCTCCCAGAACAATTAACTTAGTCTGAATTCTCTTTTAAAGGAAATAAACAGATTTATGCAGAAGATCCATTGATCTTCTCCGCAAGCATATGCGGAAACATCTGATAACAAGAACATCTCAATCTGAAATGAGTGTTTTGATCAGAACTGACAGCCATGTATTATTATTTACTATTAACAATATAGCAGAATCTGCTGCTAGCAACCTACACCGCTTACGCCGGGCTCTCTATGGGCCACCACAGCACCGAGCCAAGAGGCACCACACCTGTCCTAAAGGGTCTGCATGGGGTTCATATCCATGTAGGAAGGCAGGAGGAGGAAGGAGAGAGCAGATCCAAATCGACAAGTGATGTACGGACACCATCTGTGTCACTCATCCACAGCTACTGAGTGCAGTCTTGCTTGCCATTAGCGCTTCAGAGTTCTTCATTACATACATTAATTGCTGAACGTCCTGTTTATCTGTGGTCTGAGTTTATTTATGTGAAACACGCTGGGTTTTATTCTGGTCTGTTTGGCTTGTGTTTTTTGAAATAGCCATTCAGTTTGTCAGTCACTAAAGCTAGTTCTTTAAACATTAACATTTACTGGCAAAATAGCAAGGAGGGATTTCTTCTCTCAAATCACAAAAAGGAGAGGTTTGCTTTTACGGGAAGACTATGTTTTAAACATCCTACGTTAAAATAAGATGACCAAGCAACTGACTGCTGTACTATTATTAACTGAATACTGTCGTGTTTGTTTTTGTTTGTTTGTTTGTTTGTTTGTTTTTAAACACATTTTCATTCATTTCATGTGGCATGATTTGTATCCCTAAGGACAAAAATCTTTTTGTATATGGTGTCTAATGCTTGGTTCTTTACATATTACTTATTTTTAACATCTTGTCCTTAATATACCCGGTCCTTTTCTTTGTAAACCTCCTGTATAGGCAAATCAGTTTCCTCTATCTTGTTACATCTTAGCAGGTAATTTAATACCTCCTCTGCAAAAGAATCATGCTCTAGGAGCAGCAGATCTGATAGGTAACCACGAACACTATTAAAACTCCTGCTGAGGAGCATGATCAGCTAACTGATATATATGAGACAACTGTTTCACCTTTGACTGTGTATTTAGCTTTCTCAGACAACCTTATAGTTCCCTACTCAGGATGTGTTATCTAGATCATTTAATTGTGAAACACACATGGCCTCCTTCGCCTGACCCCACTGGTTATAGCCAGCTCAACATTTTCATCAGACACCTTCTGACAAAAACACTCCAAGACCTATATTTGACTTACAAAGGTAAATATCATCATAGCCTAAGACTTCATCCTATATTTTGCATTCGACTGTTCTTCTGTTGTGCTCTCAGCAAATTCACTGCTGATCTTCTAACTTAAAGATGTTGCATGTATTTTTTCTTTCAAAGGGACTTCAAGCATCATATAGTATGATTTTTCAGAAGGCACATTTAAAAGATTATGCCAATACATATATATATTTAATTCATGTATTGATCTCTTTTTAAAGGTACTTTAAAGGTATCAGCCAAAAAGTTGGAATTTGCTGCCCAAATGCAAGAAAAGAGCAAAACAGGCTGTGAAGATAGACCTGTGGAAAGAACAGATATCAACAAAATAAGTCAGGCAGCAAAAGTAATTCAGAAACAAATCACATATTTTTGTTTCTTTCAGTCATTGCAGTTGTTACTTTTAGATCAGGATGTACATTTCAAGGTGGTGATTACCTGCCTGCATTATGGATGCTTTTAATCCTTTGGACTTTGTCAAAGGCAATCAAACATGGAGATGGCACGGTATCGGTTAGAAGACTGGATGACTTTGAGCCAGGCCAGCTCTGTCTCATCTCCTCAGGCTTATTCTCTCACTGCCTCTGAGTTAGACATTCTCAGAGATGAAATCCAAAATATGCTACACAGCTATACTGTATGACAATTATTACCCTTTTAGTATTGCATTTACCTCTTGGAAATATAATCCTATTTTCTAAACACCATGTTCAGTGATGTATTTGGGTCTCTTCTGGGAATACACTGTCTCAGAATGATGTCCATTTACATCAGACAACTTACATCAAAAAAGCCATCTTCTCTCTTTGGTGCAATTCACTCTCCATTCAGCATTTCTCCTGGAACTAGCAACATTTTCAAGCCCATGGGCTGAATAAGTAGGTTAACTTACCATACCTGTACTTTGGAGGCTGAATGTACTTATCTTATTTCTGTTTCTCATGTTATGGAGTGCATTAAACACGGCACAGCCAGCTGGTCAAAAGAGGTGATTCTCCCACTATATCTAGCATTGTGTGCAGTTCTGGGCTCCACAATATAAAAGGATGCTAAGGTACTTGAAAGTGGAGGGCAGCAAAGCAGGTAAAAGAGCTGCAAGGCACATCCTGTGAGGAGAGGCTGAGGACACCTGGGCTGTCCAGCCTGGAAAAAGGAGGCCGAGAGGCAACCTCAGTGCTCTCTGCAGCAGATGTCCTTAATGTGGGTTTATAGCCACGCCATTACTTTTTAAACAGGTCTGACTACAGAAATTAACAGACTTGCAGGAAGTAATAATATCAGAGCAAAAATAATAACTCCTTACTCAGGCTTCTCCTGTTTCTTGCAGCTTCTTTCTTCTTTTTTCCACCTCTTGTACTAATAATCCCATAGAAGCCCTCTTATGTGCACATAACCCCAGGATCAGAACTGGAATACATATTCCTAGGAAGTCCCCAGAGCAAGTGAGCTTTGCTGGTGAAAGGAGTCGAATTTTGCCCATATTTTTTATCTTAATATCCAGTCTGCCATGCCCTCAAGACTCAACTGCAAGAGAGGGCTATAATCTCTGTGGATGTTCATGCCTGGGCTGCCTTCTCAGATGAGAAATCTTTCTGCCCCTTCGTGGCACAAAGTATTGTGCACACAGTGGTCTAAGCCACTTACAGTTGTGAATTCTCCTCAGAGCACTTATTTTTCTGTCTCATACCCTGCTATCCTTGATATCAGCTAGGTATTGTTATGCTAAGGTTTTCAATAGGTTTCTGGGTACCAAAAGCACATGGGATAGGTAAATTGAGACTTCTTCAATCTCTACAGTTTATGCCAAGGACCATAACGCAGGAGCACCCCAGAATAAAATTTGCTAGTGAACTCCTCCCCAGACAGATACAAAAATTCCTTTTCACGGGAACTGATGTGCTTATCCTTGCTTTGCCCTATGCAGAAGAAACAAACTGTAGAAACTTCATAAAATTGATTATAGGGGCCTAATAGTAAGAAAAGATAGTTCCATGGAAGCATTAATCACCATTAATATTACATTAACTACTATGAGTGACCTCTGGCTACTGGAAGGGACCAAGGGAGACAGTCAGCTGGGCAAGTCCAGTTCCTACTGCAGCTTAACACAGTTTTCTCTCAGTCCTGTGCGAGTGGGATTATCATCTCTAAACAGCTCAGGTTTGGATGAATAATTTTCATTATGTCATTTGAACGTGGGATTATGGACAAGCTTAAGGCAACACATTCTTTTGGCAACACATCTTTATGGCAGGGCGTACTAGCAGGCCCTCAAAGCGACACGAGCCAAGCGATTACAAAAGACAGATAAAAACCATACATAAAAACTGCAGCCACACTGCACCCAGTTTTTCCTTCTGGTTAGTGTTTCAGGAGACAGCAGGCCATGTGCAGACCCATGAGAGATGGCAGCTAGAGCCATACACTGGATGCTCTTTGCTCTTCTTCAACACAAGCAGAAATCGAGCACACTGGGGACGGTTCTTAAACATAGAACAGGAGCACACGCTTTGGCAGCTACAAATCACAGACAGGCTCTGCTAGCTCGACGAAGCCTTGCTGGCTTTGGTCCTCAGTGTTTTGCCACTGATGGCTTGAAGAACTGCCTCCAGCCTCCTCCCTTGCCAATCTTTTTTTCACTGCCTCACGGGAGGAACACGCTAGGCATGCATATATTTGTATTGTGAGCAATTGGATGTGTGGGGTTTCTTTCCAGAAAGCTGGTTTATGCTCTGTAATAAGGTTTGGCCTTATTTTTATCGGGATTAACCTCTAAGATTTGTACGTGGAGTTAAGCTCCGATGCCTTTCTGCCTAACATGACTGACTTGGATTTAAATATATGCATATCAGCTTTAAAAGCTTCTAGAGCACTTTATGTGAATAAAATTAGTATTACTACCTTTCAAGTCTGCAAAACATGCAGGGAGAGCAAATCTCATACAAGGCATGACTCCGGGTCCCGCTTTTTCCCTGCCTAGTGCCTAACTCCACCTGCAATGGCTTCGATGATGCTGTCCCCAGGGCTTACCGAACATCGCCAGGAAAGCAGATCTGCTTTGTCGCCACCGTTCGTTTGGCAACGCCTCAGTTTTTAAAGGTAAGAGCAGGTCCCGGGTCCCACTCATTCCAGAAGTTCTCGAAACGCTTTCAGACTGGGTGACGCTCAAAAATCTTAATTTAGCTAATTGAATGGATTACAGATATCACATTTCATGCACAGAAATCCAGTGAAGAGGATTAGCAGGGTGAGTCGGGATCTGCAGAAGTGGTGTCACTCCTGCCCCCCTTGCACAAGAAACCCAAACCCTGGTTGCACGAGGTACAGCAATGTCACTTTGCGGATAGGTTGTGCATCTTCTGCTCCTGTGATGGGACAGTGTACAGCAGACAGCTACCCATGCTTTCATTTGTGCCCCTTGGTGTCTTCAGGTGACTGCTCCTCGTTTTCCTCCTCCCAAACCTGGGTAGTAAAATAGTTGCTTCTGGAGAAAAAAAAAAAAAAAAGGATAGACGACGTAACCTTGTGCCTGACACCATGGTTCCCTAATTAACAAATGAGAGCCACTGCATCAGGTGTCCCATCCCCAGGGGTTAAGAGATTAAAAAGCACAGCTGAGACACAGACTGGATGAAATCACTGCCCTTTGGCCTGGCTCCATTACTGCATGGGGCCCTCGTGGGGCACTCCTGACTGATTCACGGCCCCAGCAGGCAAGCAGGTCCCTTCTGAGGTACATGAGGACACCTCCCATTAATCTTAACCATAGTAGTCACGCTAGAAGCAGAGGCTGGAGTTACGGTTCTCTGGGAACGTGGGAAGCCAATTCCCCCACATGGGGTAACTATCATCTCAAAGCAAACACGACAACAAGCGAGCCACTGCGAGGGAGACAGCAGCAGCTGAACCACCGGGGGAAGGTTTTTGCTGCCAGGAAATCCTAAACACAGATCTCTGCAGTTCACCTGGATGAGTCATGTAATGCCTGGTCTTGGCTTTGTCCGCTCAGATGAAGGCAGAAATATGTATCTGACTAGCTGAGCATGGCAGAATCAGCATTTTGGTTTCATGTAACAATGTTTGCCCATCGCACCTGAGCAACTATCAACTTGTAGAGTATATTCTTGGCATCAGGATGGGTTTCGGTGTGAACTGGAGAGGGGAAGAGAGGAATTTAAGGTATGCATGAAACCTTTTGCTACTATGCAGCCAGCACATGAGAAACATGGAGAAATGGGAACCATGGACAACTCCAAATTCCGAGCACGATGCTGGCAAGTCCCAGGCCAGCAGTCTGCAGGCTCACTCTAGGCAGCTAGAGGAGCAGGAGCTGGGCCTTGAAGATGCCTGTCTGACCACTGAGGGATTGCAGGACACCTTCACTCACTGTCTCAACCCCTACTTTCATACTTGAAGTTAGGAAGAACCCAGACCTTGTTTCCCCCTCAGAAATGGGGGTCAGATCAGAGGCAATAGGCAGAGGGAGCTTGAGGGGAGCAGTAAAGGCATTGAGAATGCTGGACAGGGTGGGAGGAATTGGGGTCAGATGTGACCCTGATGAGGGGAAAATGACCAGTGACACAGGAACAGATGCAATAGATTGCTCTTTGTAATTAGCAGGAAATGTATGAATCCTCCCTTTTATCTCTTTATGTATGTACTGTGTATTTATAACTAACACAAGCTAGATGAAGCAGAGAGGTGAAGCTGCAACTCTCAGTAAGTCAGTTTTCTTCACCATACAGGAGATGTGCATCGTGGAAGAACCTTTAGAGGAATTCACATCAAGACACAGTCTGGAATGGAAATTTTTATTCCTGGATCACAGGTTGGTGACAAGAAAAGCACTCCTGATTGTGTTTTGTGCTTGTTTACTGCTATTTTCATAAGTGCAATTCTCTCAAATGGTGTTATGTTTCACATCTAAATCACACGAACAGGAGGACTACCACTAAAATTCCTACAAAAGCTGATGTTTACTATTCTACCTTGCATTTATTTTTATCCGTCTTCTAAAAGAAAACTGTCCTGCTTCTCAGGCAGAATTTGTGATTATCTTGTTCTTGTTTGTTTTAAAAATATCAATGGACTGAAGCCTGTCCCACAGCAAAAACATCTCATTATTATACAGCTGTGTGTCGTTCTTTCAAAATCCAGCCCATGACTGTGTGTGCAGTTCCCACTGAGTTACAACTCCTTTGCCGCAGGTTATCACGTGAAGGCCCCTTAGAAACAGAGCTGCTTTCCACCCGCACCTCTTCCTTGAAAAGAAGAGCTTATGGCAGGTTTCGTGCTGGAAGGAAGGTGCCCACAGGCACTGCTGTACTGGTACCGGTCCCAGATGTAAGGCAAACCCCATCTGGGCATCCCAGGCACAATGGGGCAAAGTCAGGATCCCGTCCCCTGGCAGCTGGGACTATATGCCTATGAGTGATAATAGATTTGGGCTTTTAGCATATCCATGCCAACATGCAGACACGCTGTTTGTTTTCTGGTTGTATGAATTCACTTATCTTGTGCCTAAATGCAGAGCACCGCCGATTATAGGATACTTGCCTTTTGAAGTGCTGGGTACTTCTGGCTATGACTATTACCATATAGATGACCTAGAGCTGCTCGCAAGGTGCCATGAACACTGTAAGTATTGCAGAGCCCACATTTCCATTAATTAACCAGGACACCCCTTTTCAGTAAAATGTAGTTTCAGTTAAAATAGGTGTAAACTCAAAAGGTGAGGTTCCAACCTTTGCCTCACAGCCATATGCCTTAATGTAATTATAACAGATCTGGTGCATCGCAGCTGATCAGCATGTGGGCCATATTCCTCTAGCTCTGGAATGAGCACTTTCACCTCCCCTATTCCCAGAAGTAGTCAGTGAGACTCATTGAATGGGTAAAATATGCCAGATTTGACCCCTGTTCTGTTGGTAAAGAATACAGGGGAATAGATCAATAAATTTCTGAGGAGATCGCATTTTATAAAATTATTGCAGATTATTTACTGTACTGTTCCTCACCAAGTATTTGGCATTGACATTACCTGTGATTATTTAAAGATAGACTATTAAGATTTAATTGGAAAGCTCTCTCACTAAGTAAAGAAAATGAGGCAATCCTTTTTAAATATTTACTTATGGACTTGACTGGAACATCTCAGTCTTACTGCCCCTGGGTGGCCTGAAAATATCTGGCCAAAATTAGCTTTTTATATGTTGACATTAAAATATAGAAAGGCTAAATATGTGCATCTTTGGGATCCCCTTGAAATCGCTGGAACAAAAAGCAGACAGTTTTGTCCTTGAATCTTTGAAACTTATACCACAGTTTACTGTGCTTCAAATTCTTGTCAGCCTGGGAATTTTCTTTCAGTTTCAAATGATTTTTGTGTTTGCACAATGTTATCTCGTATACTCACTTCATTCTGCAGTCACTAAAATCCATCCATATGGAATATTCATCTTTTCAAGTATTTTTATCCTGTACTTTTCTGCTATAGATTTTCAGATGATCACTCTTAGAAATTAATCCCAGATGCCTCATTAAGCAGTATGTGAGCAGCACATAAACCAGGGGAAGATTTATGTTTAAGTTGTAGCAGACATTAATGCAATTGTGTCTAGCGTTAAAGTTAATTGTACTGTTAAAGAATGTACTGTTCAAGTTGTCAGAAGAAGGCACCTACAGATCGTTATGATCATCTCTATCCTAAGATTCACAGGCCCACACGCTCAAAAGGTACTCGGGCTCTGATCTCCCTTGGGAACCAGTGGGGCTGTGGACACCTTTGTAACACTGTTCATATTTCACGTCCTTCTCACGCTGATAACTGTGTGACCAGCTGTGTGTACTCTGTCCTCACAGTGATGCAGTTTGGCAAGGGGAAGTCGTGTTGCTATCGGTTTCTGACCAAAGGACAGCAGTGGATCTGGCTCCAGACCCATTACTATATCACGTACCACCAGTGGAACTCCAAGCCAGAGTTCATTGTGTGCACACACATGGTGGTAAGGTATGGAAACTGCCGTCAGCCAGCGGGGATGTAAAGGACAGTAAGACAAGGGCATCCTCAAGATTTCAAACGTTTCCTCTTAGAAACATGATGTGTCTTCTTTGCTAGAAAAATGAAGCCTAAGCTCTCTGAAGGAAATCTGTGCATTGTAGAAGAATATTCAGACTAAGCCTTGCTCTATTCTATGCTTCATTTATTAACCACGAGTTTAGGGGCAGAGTAACTGTTGCATTTTTCCATCTTGTGCAAAAATAGGGAATAGGCATCTTACTCTACTATGCTGTTCCTTAAATCCTTGGGTTTTTTACTGTTTTGTTTTGTTCTGTTCTGGTTTTTTTTAAGAGATGCGTGGAAGCTTTTCAGTGAAGTTGCAGAATAGATTTAGGATGTGAGCTTGACCTCTACTCTTTAATACACTTCTTGATTTCAATAAGATAGGTAGAGAAAGGAATGAAAATTAAAACAGTCTCTCAAATGTTGTGCAGTTGCATCTGACGTGATTTTTTTAAGCTGTTCATTTAACCTGTAAAATTTCACAATAATCTGTTCATCTATTTGCTTGAAGCACATTTTGTGAAGTATAAAACCACCATGCTGGTACAGAGATTTATATTTTACTTTCAGTTACGCAGATGTTCGGGTAGAGCGGAGACAGGAGATGGGCTTGGAAGAAGTGTCCTCAGAGGTCGTGTCCTCAGCACTAAAGGTACAGTGAGACAAGGTTTTTTGCATACATACATGTAGTAATTGCAACTATTTCCTATGTTAACATCACTGAAAATTTCAGCATTGTCTTTCTGAGTGGATTCCCTAACAAGTTCAGAATTCATTGTTCACTTGAATAATTTTAAAGTAAATTGGATAAGTTCATGAAAGGATAAACCTGGAAACCATTAAGTGGAGCATGGGCAGGGGCAATGTGAGATATCTTCATGTATCCTTGGCAAAGTCCTACAGTTCCGAGACTCATTTGGACGTGTTCTGATGATCCTTCTTGGCTACATCGAGAAGATCTGCTGAGGGAAGAAAGAGAAGCTCCACACAGCTGAGTGTCTCACAGAGGTTGCAGTTGCTGTCAAGTCCAACTGTATGCAAAACACACTTTCAGAAAAACATCTGAATGTGCAAAAGGACTATGGCAGTAGCTTCCTATTTATTTCCACCTCAGTGAAAGTTTACTGGAAAGAGGATTAATTAGATGCTATTTGGAAGGGACGTTGACACATGTGCGCAAGTCTTCTGCTGGCCTACCTGGGATTAGTTCTGCTCAAGTAATTTTAGGCCAGCCAAAAAAACTGGGTCTGCAAGTATTACTTGATGCATTTCAAAATGTTTTTACCCTGACAGATGCAATACTTATTCTCTTTCTGTTTGTTTCAGGACAGTGGCTCCAGCTTGGATCCTGAACAGCACTTTAATGCACTCGATATTGGTGCCTCAATCCTCAGTGCTAGCCGGACACCCTCGGTATCATCCAGGAGCTCACCAAAATCTTCCCACACACCCAAGTCAGACCCAGCATGTGAGTGGCATTCCTGGGTTACTGCATTATTTTGTATTTAGCCAAGTTACAGAATGGGTGTCTATATACCATGGCTGCAAATTAACATGAGGTACTGGTATGTGTTTGTCAGTGACAATGAAGTGCAACATCTGTGATGGTAATGTATGAGATGGAAGGTTCTGGTTTGACCATCCACACCCTGGAAAATGGGTAGCAGAACTAGCCATGAGACCTGATATTAGATCTGTTATGAAAATAAAGACTTCTGTATTCAGATTTGAGGGTGTCAGTATGAGCAATGAGAGGCCCCTCCTGACTTACCTGATATTTGCAGCCTAAGGGTGATAACTCTTATGGCCAAGATTAAGGGTGCTCCAGCCATGACTTCTTGGTCTGGAAGAAAAGCCAATGAGCTAACCAAAATTTAGTTGTTTGGCCCATACAAGGGAGTTCCAGCTGCTCTAGAACAGCTCGTGGGTCCTTTTGCTCTGCTCATTGGAGCACAGGATCATGATCTATCTCTTTGACTTTTATCTTTGCCCAGACCCTCTTATCAGTCTAATTTTACTCCCATTGAAGCCAACAAGAACAGCCTCGACGCCATCTAAAATTCAGCCAGGCCGTAATCATTTCTAGCCAGGTCTCCCTGTAACCCTGACTTCCAATGGCGAAGACTTGCAGGTTGTGAGAACTCACCCACACTTTTCTTGCAGCTACGCCAACAAAGCTGACTGCAGAGGCTAGCACCCCCTTGCAAAGGACACCCAGCACGCAGCAGGACTTATCTGCACACAGACTCAGCCAGCCTACCGCTCTGCAGGTAACTCCCGAGAGCCACAGGAATAGGCAGAAGGTATAAGGCATGTGCCACGTAAGCAGTGTAGCAAATCAAAATGACTTGCACAAAAGCCATGGCATTAGAAGAAACCTAGAATTTAAAGGAGCCAAACTTACAAGTAAAGTTTTGTTTTGTTTTGCTTTGTTTTAACCTAGGCTTCTTTGCCTTCTCAGCCTTCATGTGAGCTTCTTCCACAGCAGTTGCTGCCACAAGCAACTTTGCAAAGTCAGCCTGCACCACTGGCACAGGTTAGTTGGGGCTTCGGAATTGGAATAGATCACTTGCCTCTCTCCTGGTGTTTTCTCCCTTCATCTAGTAAATTTCTTAATTATGAGAGGCCAGGTCTTTTGGGGCTTTTAGGTTATTTCTTTAGTAGATATAATCCCCAAATCTACCAGTTCTCAAACTCTTAAAACGTTGAAAGAAAGCAATCTGAATTGTACACTTGTGTGTTTAAATGTTTTTCTGCATACAGAAGAAGCCCAGGTGCGAGTAGGTTCAAGTACACAAACACATCTACTTCACAGGAGAACAGAAAACAGAAATGGAAAATCAGTTTTCAACTTTGCTTCTAAAGAATCAGGTCCCTTCAAAATCAAGGCTACAATGAGAATTAAAAGCAAAAACTAACAAAGACACTCCTAAAACATCAGTTTGGCTTTGCTGAGGCACAACTAGCCAGCAGTAAAAGGCACACAAGTTCCACAACACCTATTCTGTGGGTGTGCTAGCAACAGCGAGGATGTCACTAGAGACAAAATCCTCCACTGAAATCTGTGAACCCACATCTCAAGTGTGGGTGATGGCCCAAAAAGCCAGTGTTTAATTTGCAGTGGATTTTGAAGGAGTAAATTTGAGTAACGTGTTCCTATCTCATTGTTTCTGCCCTGTGGTCATGTTGCGATGAATATCTATCTCATCATCCTCTGATTTTAAAAATGACAGTCCTGGACCTAAGCTGCTTCTACCTCTTGTACACTGTACTCCCTCGCAAGATCTCAGAGTTTCTCCTTGTAGCATATAAAACATAAAAAGTCCTGAGGATCTCTGCTTTTAAATAACAAATTCTCATTTATCTTTTGTGTTTAATATTCTTTTCACGACTCCACACTGGCATGCAGTGAAGAAACAGCATATCAATTATCTGCTCTGAGCAGTCATTTTCTTTTACAGATATTCCTCTCCTTTATTCATTAATGCATTTCCAAACATCAATTAGTTTATTTATTATAAACCTGTGCATGTTCTGCTTGACTCTCTCCTACTTCCCTCTCTTCTCTATCAAAGCTCTTTCTGGAGAGATGCTTTCCAGTTGTTTACCAAAAACCCCGCCGCCTCACCCCTTCCCAGTAAAACACTCTTGCTGGTGCTCCAGCTCCATTTCTTCCCAGTGCCGTTCAGTTGCATGGCCAATCCCCCAACAACCCTCTTCTTGACCAGCAGCAAAGCTCAGTCACTCAGCAGTGACTTGGAGAAGCTCAAGCTAGAGATCCCCTTCTTGTGAAGCTGGAAAACAGCACCACAAACAGTCCCACAGCCCCGCAGGCAGGGCATGCAGGTGCAGGAAGAGCCACAGAAGCTGCTGCCCACTGACTTTTTGCTCCTCACCCTCAGGTGAAGGTCTCACCAGACACA
Organism: Oxyura jamaicensis; assembly: GCF_011077185.1. Taxonomy (NCBI): domain Eukaryota; kingdom Metazoa; phylum Chordata; class Aves; order Anseriformes; family Anatidae; genus Oxyura; species Oxyura jamaicensis. The sequence goes on from NC_048893.1 coordinate 137,760,444, forward strand.
CAGATGCCAGAGCCTGTGGATATTTAGGGCCCCTGCATTCTGATGAGAGCCCTTGTGGCAAACACCCCACCTGGGGGCAGCGGCATTTCAGTGAGCAGGCAGCATTTGCCCCAGGCTCCATCTGCTTGAACTTTGGTGGGTTTTGTTTCAAGCAAACGCTGTGCTGGTTTTGTCTCTGCCAAAATACAGTTTTAGACCCCGTCCTGCCTATCTGAACAAACCCTAAAGCACATTCCTAGGTGCTGCCTGAATGTAAATGGTTTACTTTAAATCAAGTGCTCCCTATTAGAATATTTGTTTGTTTGTCTGCCTCATTGTAATAAATTAAAATCCCCTACAACACAGCGGATGTTGATGACTGAATAATAATCAGCACTAATAATTCTGTTTGGGATTGCACAGGTGTTATTCGGAAGACAACAACCACGAACAAGTTGTTCAGTGAGCTGCAAAACTAATGAAACCTGGTTTCCCAGGGACTGGTGCAGGAGGGGAACAAGCAGGTCCCTCTTGCTGCTGCTCAGCTAGAGCTGTCATGGCATTACGGCAACCTGGCGCTCTTGAGGCTCTCACAACACTCTTGCATGTCTCTAGCACTGCCTAGAAGAATTGGAAGTTGGAAGGTAGAAGGAAACGAAAGGTTCATTTCTTTCGGAAACCGAGCTAAAAAATAAATAGGGTATCTTGCCTTCACCCAGCTACCTATTTTCTTTAAACTTGTAGGAACAGAATGACTTCAAGGTGCCCAACTCTCCTGTTCATCACATCTCTGATGGGGACTGTGCCAAGTGCTCACACCCAACGTGTGCTGGTCCCACTCCCTGGGCTGCATGAAAAACTCATTTTTTTAATTATTTTTAAGAAAGCAGACTAAAATTACCACTTTATCATTATTATTTTCCATGCATTAACAAAACTTGATTAAACTGTTGATCCTCTGCTACTATAGATATCTACCAGTTGAGTCTTCTAGACTACCAGTTGAGTCTTTCCAGTTTGTACCTGGAAAGCTGGGACAGCTATACCATGCACTTTTCTGAGGATACCACAGAAGTTTGTAAACACCTTAATGAGTCAAATATCAACCTGTTCTGATGTTAATGACAGAGTTAAAGCTGTGCAGTGTTTTCTGTGGAACATTTTGAGTCAAGCTCTTTTAATGCATTACACAATTACAGATTTCTTCCTTAATTGGTAAAACAGTTAATGATCTTGAGATAAATACTCTCTTGTGCAGGTCAGTTGCTGTTACTGTCTCATTGTACAAAAACAATAGAAGCTTTGTAATCACAGGGGTCACTGCTAGAGTTATCAACAAACTTCAGTTTCAGAGAGGAAAACGGAAAAATTAAAAGAGAGTTCCTTGTCTTTTTCCTTATCAGCTCTCATTCCATTAGACCAGCTAACTGTTGTTGCTGTCAAGTGTATTATGACAAGATGAACATGAAAAGAAAAAAAAAAGACAATACTAGATTATATACTGAATATTCAGTATACATATTCAATACTTAATATGTTAAATATAAGAAGGTGCCGAAAAAATCATGGAATAATGATCTAAAATCAACAGCAAAATGTTTTTGTGTGCAACATTACAGAGCAAATTCCTATTTAAAACTAAGGCCTGGACATGGAAATTGTTTCTTATTGAAGTATAAAATCATTATAAAATTTTCAGCTATAAAATTCCTTACATTCATTAATTGAAGTAAATCATATTGATTTTCCAAAGTGTCTTTAAGGAGTTCACATGTTAATGAGAAGTTTGCCATCAACAAGCCAGGCAGTCAAAATGAAGGTTTTGGCTGAAATTGTTTTTAATTCCTTTCTGATAAAAACTCTCTTAACGACTTCAGAGTAGACCTCAGTAACGGAGTTAATACAGAGAGAATTAGGTTCCAAGACCTGGCTTTCTAAAATGTCCTTCTGTACAGACCACATTAAAGCAGGAACTGGCTGCATTTAACCTAGTCAAACCATTGCTACATTGCATTATTCCACTCCTAGGAACAGGGCGCCCAGGACTCTTCTGAAACATGGAACAGGGCTCGAACCAGCACAGCAGGCAGCCCCTTGGAGTCACTCACCTCCATTCCCAAACATCAGAGGTTTCCACTCATCCATTACTTGGGTTAATGCTTTCTGCATGGAGTAGAGAAAGAGCAAGCACCAGCTCTGAGCTCTCGCCTTTAACACCAATTAGAAGTAACACCAGCTTCACATCAGGGGCTTTGACACTGCTCTGGGAGAGGATGGGGCTGCAGGTGACGGTGCTGCTGACAACAGTGCCTGAGGCAACGTGCTCACATTATCTCCTTGGGTAGATCATGCAAGCTGTGAGCACTCACAGATGTCTTTCCCACTGAAGTGGGCTCTGGGGGCCTCCAGAGCATCTGCATGTGACACCTTGGTAGCCTTCCTCTCCCCCAACCACGGCTAGCAACCAGCCTCCCCTCAAAGTGGCCATATGAGGAAAATCTTTGGAGGGTAACCTCCTGAGCTGAGCTGGAAAGACGCCCTCCAGATGTGTACATATAAATAAACCCACTGAAGTTCTCTTCCTTTCTCACCTAAAGGACATTTACACGGAGATTTCAGCTGTTTGCTGGAGGGAATGTGAAGGTACTTTCATGTATTTAGCTGTTGCAAAGCAAGCAGTTAGCTGATACAAATCTGACCTGTCATATTTAGACTTCTCTAAGTACCCAGAAATTTCATTCATCTGTACAGTGTTGCTAGCACCAGAGTGCTCCTTATTTCCCTCCTTGTTACCATTTTTGTTCTCCTATTATAAAAGCGAAAGCCAGAAACGGTGTAAGCAAGTGCAACTCCATTAAGCAGGAAGGCTCCAGCAGCTTGCATCATTTCACCCCCCAGAAAAGAGCCACAAAAATAACCACAGGAACAATGCGCCATCTTCAAGTCATGCAAGTCACAGCAAAATGTTTTTTATTTATTTTTTGCCTGGATGCCCTGATTACAGAAATGCTCACAGATATTTTTATTATTATTATTATTTTTTGAAGTATTACACCATGCTTTTTACTCCATGTGTTTTTTTACTTTTGGAGTATGAGATCATGCAAAGCAGTGATTCCAAGGCCAATTAAAGTAATAATTAGCTTTGGTGGACTTTGAATCATGCCTGTAAATACCAAATAAGCTAGGAATTTGTTGCCGTGCTAGTCCCCTCCATGCTTATGGAGTGATTCAGCTTCATGCGAGGCACTGCTGCTACTGGAGGCTGCACTTTCTTCTTGACCCTTATTAGCGATCTCCATTTTGTATTATTATTTAGAATAGCCTTTCTCCCACTGAGCTGGGCTATTTATTTTATGCCATGTATAAAAATAACTTAACGAGTATTTCTTGTACCCTGGCCACTACTCAGTTGCAGAAATGAAGAAAATATTTACTGGGGTCAGCTGTTGTGTGATCACGTAGTAAGTAATCAGCAGAATAAACCATTGCAGCACTGCTATTTCTGTGAGGAGAAAGGAAAGTGTTGGTAAAACACATTTGGAATATGCAGCTTTGCCATGCTAAGGGCTCCAAACTACACGCTAATAATAATAGTGCTCTCATTTGCCACCCAGTTAAGATGCTCTTGATATTTTAAAGCAGCATACTCTCAAAAACAGGCATTCTGGTAATTCTCTAACAGAACAGGGTCACTTATAAGAAGATCACTATAACTGAGGCAATTTAATATATGTGCGTAAAATTGGAAATAGAAAAGATTTATCTCTGCCTAGACGATACTATATTACAAACATGTTACTTTATTCCTTTCACTGTGCTTTACAATCAGGAAACCAATAACTTCTTTCAAAATAATGTCATACCAAGGCCCATTCCTATTATAAAGGCTGATTTTTTCCCCCTTTTTTCAGTTCTCGGCACAGTTTAGCATGTTCCAGACCATCAAGGACCAGCTAGAGCAGCGAACGCGGATCCTGCAGGCCAACATCCGCTGGCAGCAGGAGGAGCTCCAGAAGATACAGGAGCAGCTCTGCCTGGTCCAGGACTCCAGCGTGCAGGTGGGTTACTGCTGGGAGGGGCAGAGCATCCTCTCATAAAGCCCTTGGTAGGGCTGGCCTCTTAAAATTAGCTCCAGGGTCCAGAACATGAGAATTCTGGCTCATCTGAAGGGGGATGTTACCCTCTGGAAGCCTCTTGAGTAGTGTACATCAAGATTAAGAGCTTTTTGGAAGAAGAGAAGGAAGAAATATCTCAGCCTTACAGGGGTGAGAAGAATTTGGGTCATTTGCAACAGTATTTTAATGCTTTATCTACCAAGTCTTCAGACTGAGCAGCTGTAATGGAACAGTGTTCATATTTGGACTCAGCACTGATTATGACTCTCCAGTTCATTAGCTTCTATCCATTCACCGCATGCTTCGTGGTGGCATCGCTGATGCTCAGTATCACGTCTGCCCAGCTCTCCCTTAGCCAACAGCCCTCCTTCAGGCACTCCCCAAGTGCTCATCTCTTATAGATCATCTGCTCCCTGTTTTCCTGGCCTAGACAATGAGCACAGGAGATGAAAAAAAAACAAAAACAAAAACAAAAAAACACCACCTCTGCTCAAACCTCTGTTCATTTGTTCACACCTGGGAGGCATCTGAATTTGTTCTTCACAGGACCAGCTCAAGCCTTTAGGGTGAAGCCTCCTGAGGCACCTGTTCTTCTATCTTTGATACCTTCTACACAGAGCTAGTGCAGTACCTGCTTTGTACTGCCCCTGATGTCTACCACACCCCATGAGTAACAGTGAGTGCAATTTAGCACACCTCAGGTTTCATTTAATGACAAAAGGAGAAACCATCCAGTTCTATGGAAGTTTTCTAAAAGCTGGGTGATTACTGCTCTGTTCCTCATAATGTAACTATAAATACCGGGTTAAATGACCCTTGCCAGAAATGTTGCATTGGGGACCCACTGTGAACATTGTACTAACAAGATTTTTTAGAAGACAAGCTCTGTCACATAAATGAATATCTCAAAGAACATTTTAAGCACGGGATGAAAACCTGGGACCTGCTGAGGCCAGTGGGAATTTTGTTCCCGACTTCCACAGAAACAGACTCTCACCCATCATCGACATCTGTGAGCACACGGTTCACATATTAAAACAAATTTGGACTGTACGTTCAGGCAATTAAGTTCAGTGAAGCCAAATTTGAAACTTTTCCACTCAAGGTGCTGCTATGCACTGCTATAAGACAGCACAGCAGTGGTGGGTCCCAAAACCAGGACTCCCTCTTCCTGGTACCATATAAACATGTAGGTAGACCAGGTTTAATTTCAGTGTATTTCTTCTGTTGCTTCTGCACTGACTCTGAATAACGGGAAGGGAAAGTCTCTGCAATTAACTGCCCTTCAGTTCAGAATCATGGTATGTGCCTGAAAGCTATTATTGTTATTATGAATATCAAGAGATGTGATATTCTCACTTCTTCTCCTTTTAATTGGGCAAAAGCCATTACTCTCTCCCGGTGAAATCTTCAACATTCAGATACACTGATCCCCCCCAACCCCCCTTTTTTAAAAAATACTTCAGGCAAAAATAGAAAGTCAGAGCACATTCTTATATGTGGTAAAGGGATTTTATTTTTATATAGTCATCTTCCATACATGCTATGGTGCATTTAATAACCCAGAGACCATGGGACAGATCCTCAGCTGTGCTCACGGGGAGCCCAAGCAGAGAGAAGAGGCCCAGTGGGTAAATGGTAGGCCCTGTACTGCCTACCCCCTACTGCTTTGTAGCTCTGAGATTTGGATCATTTGGATCATTATTTGGGTGATCTGCTCCCCCACAAGGACTGTGCCGGGTTGGACCAAGGAGAATGTATTTTCAGAGCACCGCAAGATCTCTAGTGTCGGTACTGACCATGTCCCTGCAAACGCAGCACTGAGAGGCAGGGGGCTGGAGGGCAGCTCGAAAATGTGGAGGCTGCCTATCAGCCTGAGGGGGCAAAGCTGGATGGGGAGGATCACTGTCTGTCGTCCACGTGCCTTTCAGCCCCCCTAGAACAATCACACGAGGCAGTGAGCTGTAAGCAGTCACGCTGACTTGGAGTGGGGCCTTTTCCTTCTCCCGCTTTCTCTAGCTTAGAAAAAAAGAAAAGAAAACCAGAAATTACTGTGCCATTACAGGGAAGGAGTGAGACCAGAAATTAGCTTTGTCTTACTTGGCTAGAGGCAATTTGAAATAAAGCCTCACATTTTCACATGTAGCACTTTTGTGACTCACAAGAGGTTAGGAGTAAACTGTTAAATCAGAAATCTAACCGCATGCTTTGCTGAACAGATTTCATCATTCAAGGAGCTGGATGTCTGCAGACATCGATCTGTGTCTATTATCAAGGCTACAAAGCATAGTGGCAAACAGAAGAGCCTTACTATTGAGCGAATTTCTGTTCCCTTTAATATTCCGCATAGAGAATGGGGCTGTGCGGGCTGTAAGCATGGGGGAGTGCCGTGTGCTGGCTGCAAAGGGGGAAGCATTCTCTCGTTTTCCCTCGTTAGCTCATTTATTAGCATATCTTCCGGGGGGGGGGGGGGGG